>NW_020664393.1:22647096-22763350 GCF_002925995.2 Terrapene triunguis
AGGACCCTCTGTTGCTTTTTACAGATTCAGACTAACACGGCTACACCACTGATTCTAAAAATCTAGCATAGCATATGGCAAAGCAAATAATGCATTAGCAACGTGACTACCTTTAAATCCCCAAAATTATTCTATCCAATTGTAACTCTACATGGTGAAATTAACAAAAATCAGTTTTGTAGCTGCAGCAAGCTTTTTTTCCAGAAATCTGGGGTGAAATACTGAACCCACTGAAGTCAATAGCAAAGCTCCCATTGGCTCCAGTCGTGCCAGGATTTCAAACCTGAACTCTGGTGCTCAGATCCCCCTTCTTCTACACCAAATTGTAGTACAAATGACACTATATTCATTAAAAGTCACTGGTTAGGCACAAGAGACCATTTCCTAAACATCCTCAACTCCCATTGGCTTCAATTACAATGATAAATATTCTACAAAGAATTATAAAAAGAATAAAAGCATGAACTTTATCGCTTAGAGCATCTGTAGATGGCATCTGAGGCCTTTCAAGCCCGCTCTGTCCATCAGCCAGTGACTACCATTGTATTTGTGTGAGGGCATAGCCCTTAACCCTTGGGACATATATGTGAATCCACGGTTAGGGCAAGACAATTGGAACAAAGCAAATACAGTATAATGTTTAATAGGTGCAAATACACATTATTTTATGTACATCTGTATGCACCATCATTCTTTGTATCTATTCCAAGGAAGATATGCCTGGAATTAGGGGAGAGGCACCACAATGAGCAGGTATAGCAATGATTTGAGTGAATACTTACAAAACACCATGATAGTGGGTTGTGGTCCCTAAACCATGCTAGAAATGCTTAGCTGCAGTTTTTAAACATGAAATGGTTCAGCCCTCTAATGGAGACAAATCACAACACTGTGGATGTGCTAAACTGGCTTTGAAAACATTTTTACTAGATATAAGGCTATGATGGACAGGTCCTTCATGTCTCCTCACTTTAATGGAGCTTGCGACCTAAAAGAACTATTCGGAAAAGAAAAGAGAGTTTGTTGGCCAGGTGGGTATTCCAAGTTCTCCCAGTTTTAATACCAGCTCATCTTTTTTAAATCAAACCCTGAAGACCTCCTAGCTGTACTAAACATAACACTTTATGTGTTATTCAACAAGTGGAATTAAAATATGACAAAATGTTATCCTTTTTTTGGGGGGGGGAACTACTGGGTAATCCTGAAGTAAAGTGATTTTTAAATGAGAGATTCTATATTTATAATCTGATTTGGACATAATCTGGATTTTTTGATTCTGTTCCTGAAACAGTAAGTGCACTGGCCTTACTAATTTCAAGCAACTAAGTTACTGAGGCAGAGATAGCTACAGAAAAACGATGTTCCCCTCAATAAGCTTTTTAAGATAAACACACATTCATGTGCTGTTTATTGTACTTTAAAAATACAAAAAAATAGTTGAGTGCAAAGAAAATTCTTCAAACTGCATTTGGAGAGTGACCTAAGATGTGGGAAAGTTGTCTATTGCTTATGTTATTTTTTTCACCCACTTTTGAGTGCTTTGAGGCTACATTTCCCCTGAGTTCTGACAGATATTGCCACCCACCTTAGTTCTTCCTGCCTCTGCCCTTACAGAACCTCTTTGTTGTTTTATCTAATCAGATTCAGAGGCCCTGCTATAGTTGGCTCTTTCAGACTGTTCAAAGCGGTTATATTTCTTATTTCCCAGGCTTCAGAAGAACTAAAAATAACCAAGTGAAAATTTGAAATGCAAATCAAGTATTTCTGCCAGCGTTAGGAGATGTCAGGATTAACAAAAGATTGTATAGCTCTGACTAATTTTGGTATTAACATATTTAATTTTTACTCATTATTACTTGTGATCCCTCTGCTCTATGTGGTTAATATCTTTTCTAATTCACATACATGCATTCACATACTCAAAAACATTTACCGCAATACTTTTCTCTGACGTTCTTCATACAAAGGAGAAAATTATTTATAGCTTAGGCTCATGGTAAGAAGGAAACTTTTAAAAATGTGTAACAGAGGACTCATCTTGGACAATGAGACTCTATGGTCCCAGTCCTCTGGACTGCGCTGATTCCGCCTGCAAGTTGCCAAGCATTCTAATTGAGAAACAAGGAGCTGTAAGGTGAGGTGATACAGTGAGATGATGAGCCAGATCCATGTTAGCCTTTCCTGACTCCAAAAGGACTACTCCCGAGAGGAAACCAGGATTTGGCCAAGGTTTGCCGAAGCTGAGAGCTCTTAACAGAGAGATCTTGCTCCACTAAATGGAGTTACCAGTAGACCAAGCTTGTAGGCATGACAGCCTGAACCCAGTGGACAATGAGCCAATGGAGGTTCAGAGTACTCAGCACCTTGTAGGATTGGCTCCTAAAGTTGTAGCTCAGTCCATGGGACATTAGTATGAGTCACAGTCTAGACCAGTTATTTTAAGCCCCCAGCATAATCTTAAATACCATGCAGAATTTAATTATTAACTAGGGCAGTGATTGAAAAAGGGAGAAGGGAGGTAGTAAGGGAATGGGAGAGAGACTAAATTCAATGGAGCTACAAAATTTATATTACCTAAGAATCTGGCCCTTGGTGTTTGGGGTTTTTTGAAGATTCTGGCTTATCATTCATTATTTGTAGATCACTATAAGGTCTACAGTGAAACAAAAATAAGAACTTTTATAAAAAATGTGTCATTGCATTTTTAAGCTGAAAACAAGATCTAGTTTTAAGATGTCACAAAGAAAATATTGCTATTTAACTGTTGGATGATTTTTCTCCTCATATAAAATTTCTTCCATACAGATACAGCAAATTTTGTTTTCTATACAACTTGTACTTGTATGGCAAGCTCTTCCTTTTTCTGATGCATATACTATGGTATTTTTGCTGCACAGTCATGTAAGGAAGTGTTATTACAGTGGGCATGAACAGAGAATAGGTTTAAAGAAAGTTCTTAATTCACCACTGTTTGTTTACTTTTCATCCAGTATGAAATTGTTAACCTTTAAAAAAAACACAACTAAGAATATAGCTAAATATTTATTATCATAATCTCCTATTTCACATATTTGCAAATTCAGTACTGAAATACTATCTAATCCGATGCCTCGGCCAAAGTAGATGCAGCAGACTCTTTTTATTTGAACTTTTTTCCATACAAAATTAGAAGTATGGACATTTTATACTTTTTATTGTATATTCAATAGTTTGACACTGTTATTATACTAATATATGAAGCCATACACTTCAGCTATCTTGAGAAAAAGTATATGTATAAAAAAGAAGCCATCACTGAACTACATGGGTGAAATCCTGGCTTTGATTAAATCAATGGAAGCTTTGCCCTTGCCATCAGTGGGGCCAGAATTTCATCCTATTAATTGGTACTCACTCCTGCCAAGATGTATATCACAGTGGATAGAGAGCAACTCTATTTTCTTAGAACCCTCAGACATACTTTCTTGGCAGTAGCTCATCTTCATGGCTATCTCTGCTCTCTGTTTTTGTTAAATACTGCAGTCACGTGCCCTTGAGAATGTGGCTGCAACTGGTTGCTGTTAGAAGGAAATGAAAATCCTTTAAATGGCGAGTGTGCACATCATTAGTATTCACACCATTTAAACACCTAAGCCAGGGCATACCTTTTCTCTCATCTCCATCATCATGTGTGCTCATTTCCATGTGGGCTCAGAGGTTTCCATACTGCTGAGCCCAACGGACATTTCTCCACACTACATGGGAGCCTCTCTGAACAGATATTAAGCAAACAGAGAAGTTAACATCATTGCTTCAGCTTGCAACACTGTTCAGCAGCCTGTAGCACTGTAGGCTTATATAGTTGGTTGCTAATGAAATAACTCTCACTGCCAGTACATCCCTCAGCCCACACCACTTCCCGCAACCCCCACTGGCCTGGAACGGCGAACCGCAGCCAGTGAGATTGGCCAAACCTGTAGATGCTGCAGGTAAACAAACCTTCCCAGCCTGCCAGCAGATTTCCCTGACGGGCCGCGTGCCAAAGGTTGCCGATCCCTGCCATATACTGTCCTAGCTTGGCTTGCACATTTCCCATGACTATCAACAGCAGTTGTGCATGTAGATGAAATGCTATAAATGGCCCAACATATGCAACTGGAAATATAACACCCATGTGTAGATAAAGAGCCTGATCCCAAGAGATGCTGTTGCACCTCTCGCAAAGTGAAAGTACCCTCCACTCTCCTGGGAGTTCAGTGTGAACTGCAGAAGACCCTATAGTCCAATATTTGTCTGCTCCCTCTAATTTTAACTGCAGTTTATACTTGTATAAAACAATCTGGGATATGTGGCATAATGGGCCCTTTGTTAGCATAGGCTTTATACCTGAGATTAAATAGGAAATGAGAGAAATGTGAGATAGTGGTAGAATGTTAATTAGTTTCTCACTTCTTGGTATACGGTATTAGTGCTCTTTGAAGAAAACTGCCTTACAAAATCTTTTCGTTTCAAGGGTTTTCAGCAGAGAGGACCAGAATGCATGTGTGTGAATAATGTGTATTTGTATTCTTAAGTGACCTTTGTTATATTTTACCATTTACTATATATTGGCATAAAAATTCCTAAAGCAACATGACTCTCACAACAAACACAATTGACAGCCCTTAGGCTGGACAGCATATGCAAGCACAGACTGCTATTGTTCTGAAGCTATTTGAGAGTCAGTGGTCAAGGAGACAGGGGTCATTAATTTCTCTGCATATTTTAAACATTTGCAGATATGTGCTAAAATATATTTAAAACAAAGTAACCAAAATTTGTTGGAAAAGTTTTAGAAAGGGATTGTTTGTGAATGCAAGAAGGGGTTGCTTGTTCTTGTCACTACTGGCACCAAGAAATGTACTGTCTTTTGCTTTTTGCTAAATATTAGCAGAGTAATTCTTCAAGTGATATGTCTCTCATATACCTGACTAACAGCTCTTTGGTTAGAAGTGGCCATCACGTTAGTCCCAGAAGCTGACTTGAATGGAAGCAACGAGGGTCTCAGCAGAGACCTAAAAGGGCAACTGAATGAAAAACTGTGCACTAAATTCTATTTTGGCTGAGTATTCCATCCACAGGCTCCAGCACAGCTTCTGGAATAAAGGAACAAAAAGAACAGTAAACTTTCTGTACTTAGAAGAACTGCCAGCAATGGAATGAAAAACAAAGCTAAAGTCCCGTATCTGTTCCTGCTGCTCAGTTCCAGCCTCCGGCTTCAGGCAGCCTAGATAACAAGATTTGCCAAAGGACCACCAACTCTGTCCCTGATGAAACAAGCAGAGATAGATGGAGCGGCTTTCAGAGGTGACATCAGAACATCTATGCCAAAACCCATCTATTTACAATTCTCAGATGCCGCCTCTGAACACTGCCTGCTTTTTATTCATTTGCCAAGTCCTCCTGCAGTGCCTGCCCTCCCTTACACCTATACTTAGCAGCAGGATGTCTCAGACAGTAAGTCTCAGAAAGCCCAACCAAATCTTCTGTGACCTCAGGCCGCTCTACTGGTTCCCAGCCATGATCTTTTTGGGTCAGTGTAAGCCCCGTAGAGTTTCTCAGTGAAGTACTACAGTCTTCTTTAATTGAACAGCGTGGAAGTTGGTAAGCTAGACATCTGAACCTTTTTCATGTATTTTACAAATGTTGTCTAAGATAAGGGATAATTGCCAGAAGCCCAGTAGTGCATTTATGAGTTATACTCTAATGATAGAAATAGCTATGTGCATGATGGACATCTTCAACCAAAACCAGATTTCAGTTTCCTGCTGAGGACCACATTCACCCCAGCAGTACAGGAAGCACTGCCCTCAGCTGGGGGAATAGATTTCATACTCCCATGCAGGACAGTCATATAAAACCTGATTATTTTGTCATTATGCAGGACTCAAGTCAGGGACATCATTTCAGAAACATTTGAGGGAGAGGGGCAAAGGTGTATCAGCATATAGAACATATGTGATTACATCTGCAAAGTTGGGGAGGGGGGAGTGAAGCATGTAGACCTTTGAAAAGTCTGGGTGGTGGGGCAAGGAACCAAAGTCTAGAGGGGGCAACTTCACTCCATAATGACACCCCAGGGTCAGGTTTCACACGCACTGAATAAAAGAAGCAGTAACAGTCACTTAAGAATACCAAACTGTTATATTTTCAAAAGATTTTAAATTAGCACTTTGTTAACAGATTCAAGTTATATTATTGCTCAGTTATAACAATTGCATACTCTTGCTAAAGGGGCAGTTTTAGCAGCAAAACAAAGGAAAAAGCCCATTTTCAGTTTTTATATAGTCAGCTTTTTGCAAGGAAAAGTTTGTAAAACACACTAGCTAGTACATGCTAGAAAAAATAACCCGGTGTAACGATCTGAAACGGGAAGTAAATTAAATGCTGCACCGATGCTAACGTTTCAATGTCGTGCCTGTTTTTCTGTTTGTTTGGCTGTTGTGGGGGATTGGTTGGTTTTGTGACTGGTATGTCACGACTCAGCCGGGGGGAGAGGGGCAGCATGCCGCTGGTAGCGAGCCCAAGGCGCTCCCCGGCTCTGTGGGTGCGGTAACCCCGCTGCACCGACCGGGAAGCCAGCTGGCGGATCAGCCAGCGAACACCTGTAGCGCAAGCGGCTCCGTTTAACTCTGGGGCCGGGCCGCGCGCTGCCTGCCAAAGCTTCCCAGCCGAGCCCCGCTGCCGCAGTCCCCACGTTACCCTCCCGCCCCCGAGCGCCGCGGCGGCAGATCGCTGTAGCCGGGAAGCCCTGGCGTCCCGCGCAGCAGGCGATGGCGGAGGGACTGGGGCAGGTCCGCACGGCCCATCGCTGTGACCCCCGCCGCTCCTCTCCCTTCTACTCTGCTCCGCCCGCCCGCCGCCGCCGCGCTCCTCCCTGCGGCAGGGGGGCGCTGTTCCCGGTTCCCCCTCGCTCAATCCCTCCACTCCGCCCGGCGGGTGTAGGCACACACAGGTCACATGACGCCCTCGGGGGCGAGGGGGATTGGATCACGTGACCACCTAAGCTCGCGGCAGCCCCCTCGTTCAGACCGGTTAACGGAGCATGGGGAAACAAGAGGTACCGATGCCCCCACTGGGCTCCAGGGCAGGGCAGGGGCGAGTTTGCCTCGATAGCAATGGCAGCCGCGGGACCTGCTTCCTCACGTGATCCTCTCGGGTCCGAGGAAGACGTCATGTGACTACTGCCATTGAGCCTGGCCGTTGGTCGTGGGAGCTACGGTGGCCGAGCTGAGTCTGTTACCTAGGTAACCTAGTTCGGGCGCCTGAGACAAACCTGCCGGTTTTTCAAGGGAAGCGGCCGCCGGCGGTTCGGCTCGGTTTAGGTAGGTAGGTGGCCGGCCGGAGGCGGCACCCTCTGGGCGCCCAGCAACAGAGCTCCAGCGGCCATTGACAGACTTGCCCGCGCAGCTCTTGCGGGAGCCCTACCCACGCCCGCTAGCTCGAGGCTGTGCCCTGGGCTGCGGGGCCGCTCCGGCGTGCACCTGCCCTGGGAAGCCAGGAGATCTGCTGCCTGAAACGCCGCTGCCCTGCCCTGGCCCAGGGGTAGAGAGGCGCCCACGGGGGGCATGCGGCGAAGCTACCCCGCCTTTCCTGATGCTCTGGGCCTAGTGCCTTCTGGGCAGGCTGAGGGCCTAGGCATCTATTCACCGGGAGATTGGGAGTTTCTTCTGCTGAGCTCTTGGGTCCTATTGGAATGGTGTATAAAGGCTGTAGATCGACCCACCTTGCTGGGTTGGAACCTTTTAAAAAGCGAAATAAATAGGTAGGGCCAGATTTAGACTAAAGGGACACTGACCACCCCCCCACCACCCCCCAGCAGCGTAAGACTAAATTTCATGCGTTTGAAAAGCGACCTTCCCACTTGTGCAGTCTGTTAACAGCCCTGATCACTTGAAACTGAATAGATTTTAAACATCCCATTCACCTATTACCATTGCTGCTGTTTACTTCCTGCAGTTTATTCAGCTGAGGCATTGGAAATAGACTGGGCAGTTCATGGCTTTCACATGTTAGTTCACTGATGATGTGTTTGTCTTTCAGGAATGTGTGAATTCAAACACAAAACAGTTATGCAAATGTTTCTATTAGGTCTTATAAAAATATAAAAACAGGCTCTATCTGTTTGAAGATTGTGACTCCTTTGGTGATATTTTTGAATTAATAATAACACAAACGTGTGCCAAGCACATCCCCAAGGCAGTGAGATTAAAAAAAAAAATCTGCTTTGAGTAGGGGATTGGACTAGATGATCTCCTGAGGTCTTTTCCAACCCTAATATTCTATGATTCTGTGATCCCAGCTTCAAATCCCAACAGGGTTAAGTCAGTTTTCCATCATTCCTGGGAAGATAAACCAGAGTTCCATGAAGTGTACTCTTTGTGTGTCTTTAATATGAGATATTAGAAATATTATGGCATTTGCCATGAGAAAAAGGTTTTTAACAATCCTCTAGCCAAAGTTTCCCCTTCCTGCAATGATGCAGTGTGCTGCCAGGCAACCACCCTCCAGTCCAGAAATGGCTGCATTTTTTGATTTTGTGTGTGTATATATTGTTTGCAAAGCGCTTTGGGATCCTTCTACATTAAAGTTATAAATATAAGATTATTTCTTATTAAGGGAGAAATTTGCCTAAAGTCTTTTAAGGAAGCGTGTGCTTGATTTTAGTTAATAACTGGCATTACCTGTGGGCAAATGAATGTCAACTGATTTAAAAAAAAAACTTTTTGAAAAATCAAATATCAGATGAAATTGTATAAGATGCAATGTAAATATTTATAAGAAACGTGTGAGTATATATGTATGTAATGCACAGGAAACTACGGTAAAATGTAAGAAGATCAGGACTTATTTTTTCTTATCAAGCTTGCAAATAAATATTCTCCACTTGCTTAAGCAGTTGGCATAGGTAGTAACATTAAAATGTCACAGCTCACAAGACTCTTTGTTGTAAAAATATAAAATCATACTGGATTATGTGTGTCATGAGAGGTAACATTCTTAATCCTCTTACTGTGTTTTTTTAAGACTCTTTCCAAGTGCTTACATAAGGATATCTTATTTAATTCAAAGACTGGGCAGTCTTTGCAGTAATTTTCTTTAGTACTGCCAAAGTGTTGGGTAGTCTTTGGATGAAGTAAGAGTTAAAGCAGGAAACAGTTATCAGAACTCGCCTGTCAAAATCAGTTTACTAGTTAGGTAACAGTTCTGTGTTCTGAAAAGGATCTATACTTGAAAAAGTTCATATTTAATAGTAAAACCTTATCTGCAAACCCTTAATCTATTTTGAATTTATTATATCACTTCTCGTTCTGAAGGATCCCAGAGTACTTCGAAACTATGTATGGCACCACTGTAAAACAGCCACTTTGAGTCTGCAGGGTGATATCTAAAAGCTGCATAATGTTGAGAGGCTGGGGAATATTTGCTCTCAAAAACCAACACAAATCCTCCATTCACAAAAAGCACTATTGACTTTTCAGTGTGAATGTAGAACAGACAGAATTTCTGTCTTTAAGAGCTAACCTGAAAGACTTCCACGGATTAAATCATTATTTATTTGTTATGCTCTAGCAGTGTGCTCAGTGCTGGACACACTATAAAGAAAGTCTCCCTGCCCCAGAGTGTTCACAGTTTTGGAAAACAAACATAGACAGCAATTAAAATACATCAAACACTGTGCAAGTATACATGGTATAGATGCAATCTGAGTTTACGGTGTTTTTCTCCCCTTTCGTTATAAATGAAACATTTCCTTCCTGATAACGTTGGTGGAAGAGCTACATTTTGAAGAGGAATATGAAGGATGAGAAGAAATTCCTATTTATTAACCTCACAAGGTTTAAGGGCTAAATCAGTCTTGTTGGTATTTAAGTCTATGGTTCTAGGGAATCTAGGCAATTCAGATGTGGTGCTTGGACCTTTGCAGTAAATACAGTATTTGGGGGAAACATGGTACAGTTTAGTCTTGGTAGACAACTTTTAATGTTTCCTGCATGAAAAGCTAGTAGGAAATCATCAGGCTGTTTATGATTTCAAAAGCACTGCCTCATTAACTGCATTTTTATTTTTAATTTTAGTATTTTCCAGTAATTGAACTGTTTTGGAAGTTAAGTTTGAGCTGCTGACTATGGCTCATCGGTTTTCAAAAGCAGAACTAGATGAGCAGTTTGAACAGTTTCTGAAGGAGGTATGTTTACATTTTACTATGAAATTGATTACATTTTTACTCCATTAAAATGTGGAAACACTGATAGTTGGGTGTGGTAGAGCAGGAGAGACATGACACAGCTATATTATATTAAATAATTCTCTTAGGTAGTGATCGCACAAAGACTTACAGACCCGCTTAACTTAAAACATGCAAGTAGTGCCAGTGAAGTCAATGGGATATTTTTGTGCTTAATTTTAAGCCTGTGTGCATGTTTTTGGTGGATTGGGTCCTTAGAAAGCTCAATTGCTACGTGATATGATTAATTGTGATTACATTATTCAAGGTATTAAATTTGAGAGCCACACTCAGCACTAGTAGCAGATGTTTAAAATTGATCTGCTTGACTTAAAATACATGGAATGAGACCAATAGCAACTCTTCCGTATGTGTATAAAATTGCAATTTGCATTTAAAACTACTTTCATCCGGTATTTTTCCTATATTATTTTTAAATATATAATTTCACTTAAAAGCTGCTCTAAATTCTAATAAAATTCATTGCTATAAAATAAACCTAACAAAAGGGGAGCCAACTATAGTGGTTTGAAAGCTTTAGGCTGAAGGGTTTTATCACTGATGATGCCCAGTGTTTAGCGAAGGGTCACATCTAGCCAAAAGTATCCAGATTTTCCAGACTTCTGGTTCTGACAAATCAAAACACCATAAATCTCCAGCTCTGAATTTCTTTCACTGGAGCTATATTATGTAGTCTATTACTTTCCCAGCATATGAATGAGAACAAATTGTCTTAGGGTCAGTCTAGATAAGATGGAAATGATGCTCGTTAGTTGTGGGGAAACATCTGGAGGATTTGGCAGGGGTTGTGTGCTCTGTTTGTTGAGGTATGCCTGTCTATTGTCAAAGCAACTCATAATTTCTCAGTATTTTACTAGATCCATCATTGCTTCTGGTTAGCAGCTCTGAGTGTTCTTTGGCTAGCCAAGCAATTGTGGTCTCTTCTTTCTGATGCAGACCTTGCTACAGTTTCCATTCATTTTTCTCTTCTACTTCACTACTATTGTATGTGTTGAGCACTCTTGAAGGACACTTGGAAGCTTTGACTAATGGAAAATGTTTTTTCCTGCCTTTTAAGCAGGGAAGACTGTGAGCTCATTTTACTATTGCTCTCCAGAGTCTTCCAGTTTGTTTCTGAGTATAGTTCAATCTTTTGTTTACCCTAATTAAGGCCTTGAATGGTCTGGATGTGGCTACCTTAGAGATTGTCCACATTGTTCCCTATTGCCTTTTTTGGTAATTGAGATCTACTGGGATGCAATTAGGGCTGATCTCTTAGGCTCTGGTGGCTGGATTCAGGGATTATGACTTTGGATCTCCCTCTGTGGTTTATTGACATTTTAGTGTGGGGTACATAAGAGCATGATGTGAGCCACACTTACTTAGGCCCTTTTCTGACTAGGGGTGCAGCCATGGTGCATGGGGCGTATGTGATGTAAGACAGTGGGCACCAAGTAAAATGATATCTAATATGTTAATATTTTAAATGTTCATGTAAGTAATTAAACTACATGGCAGAGTTGCACTAGTCAGGAGGTTCCTTCTTCTTGGTAGCTCTGAAGCTTTTGATTTTCAGAGGCTGGTTTCTATCCCTGCCTGGAGTATGCAGCTAGGGGGGGAATCCCTACAGCCCTAGGGATTGAACAGCATTGTATAGAGAGATTGGGAAACCAAAATGGCATTTTTGAACTTAAGGTACTTCATCAGCTTTAAAGGCCAAATTCTGCTGTTTCTGACAACAGTGTGAATAAATAGTTACTACACTGATGTTTTTAGTAGTGTTCTGTTACGGAGATGGTGGGGAAAAAAACAAACATCATTCTGGGATGTATTAGCAGGAGTGTTGTAAGCAAGACACGAGAAATAATTCTTCCACTCTACGCCTCAACTTGGAGTACTGTGTCCAGTTCTGGGCACCATATTTCAGGAAAGATGTGGACAAATTGAAGAAAGTCCAGAGAAGAGCAACAAAAATTATTAAAGGTCTGGAAAACATGACCTATGAGGGAAGATTGAAAATAATTGGGTTTAGTCTGGAGAAGAGAAGACTCTGATAACAGTTTTCAAGCACATAAAAGATTGTTACAAGGAGGGGTGAGAAAAATTGTTCTCATTAACCTCTGAGGATAGGACAAGACGCAATGGGCTTAAATTGCAGCAAGAGCAGTTTAAGTTGGACATTAGAAAAAACTTCCTGTCAGAGTGGTTAAGCACTGGAATAAATTGTCTAAGGAAGTTGTGGAATCTCCATCATTCAAGATCTTTAAGAGCAGGTTAGACAAACACCTATCAGGGATGGTCTAGATAATACTTAGCCCTGCCTTGAGTGCCTTCCAGTCCTACGATTCTATGATTCTGTGTTTTACTGAAGAAGTACGGTGGTTTGGTTTTGCTTTTTCAGAAGCTGATGGTTGCGGCTGGCGTTAAGGCTGTCTGTTTTGTTGGGAGGCAGAGGCATATATGCTGAGTGAAAGAATGTGGAGAAGGCAAAATCATAATTGCAAGGGTTGTGTGAGCACTAAATTTGTGATTTCCTGTCTTTTTTATTATGGTGTTGCATGCCCTTGAGCAGCTTTAACTGGCTATCAGTGAAGCTTTTTGGGGAGATTTTTCAAAATTTTAAAGAAATTGTAGTTATTCAAATAGATTGCTACCAGTGGTTATATATGTATTCTCTTGCATATATTGTCACTTCCCCCATACTGTCCAGTTCCCTGTGCAGGTTCCTCTGCACAGTTGTATTCATTCTCCATGTCCTACTGTAGAAACTTGTTTTCAGTCCCGTAGCCTCCTATAAACAGGCCAGGTTGCCCCATACACCTCCGCGTCCAAGTCCTGCCTCCTTCCATGCCCCCATAGAGTTTTCCTCCTCAATATGCTTCCCTCATCCACCACATCCCTAGTTCCTGTCAAGCCTCTCCCTGCACATTGAGAAAACTGACTTGAGCTATATCAGTGATCCTTACCGAGATTTCTGTGTGTCACGCAATATGGAGAGTGTTCCCATGCTCAGCACTCCAGTTGCTTTGCTTAAGGCTTCATGACAACTGCAAGTGGAGCTCTAAAGAGTCATAGCTTGACTTTTTGCTGCTCTACAGTGATAATCATGGGCAGCTGAAAAGAGAGATTGATTCAGAAAGGGAGGTTTATTCACTTAATTGGAGAACCTGCAGAGTAATGTTTGAAAGACTACTACTACATATTGAGGGAATACTGATCCTTTCAGAAGATTGTGTGTATAAAATGATGTGTGTAATACAAGCTTGTGCTAAGAAAAATAATTAAAAAAAACTAATGCAAAAATTTCAAGAAAACAGTACTTTGATGTATATCATTAAATGACTGGAACACTCTTACTCTGTGAAGTGTTAAATACCAAGGATCTGATCCTGCAGGCACTTCTGCACTTGCTTAATTTTACTGCCGTGTGTAGTCTCATTGACAACGGACTGCTTCATGGTAATAAGTTAAGCAAGTGCTTAAATGATTACAGGATTGGTGTCCAAGTTCCTAAAGAATTGGTCTGACTTTATGCATGTTTTTTAAATTAATCTTTTTTTAGCTGTCTGCTAACTATTAATAAGTACCATTATCGTTTAGTGGGAAATAAAATAATTGACTCTGCTTGACGACTCTACCTTCTCAGTATTTTTGAGAGGCAACGTTAAGTTTATTTAGCCATCAAAACTAGTATTGAGAATTCACTGTTCAGAAAAAAAGGTTGTGGGTTTTTTTGTTTTTTTCCTGTCTGTTTTTCTTTTTTAAAAATAAGCATTTTCAGTAAGTCTCGGTGATCAGATAAATGTCATTATTGGGGAAAATATGTAGTAATTTTTGTGTAAGAGTTTTCTATCCCAGGTGTTACTTTACTATTTGCAGTTGACAAGATGGCTGGACATAGAAAGTTTCCAGATCTGAATCACAACATCTGGGGGTTTCAGTTCAGTTATGATACTCCAAGGAGTATCATCATCGTGCGTGTCCTGCTTGCTGAGTAAAGGATACAGTTAATCATAAAAGAAACAGCAAGTGATAACAGAACTTGCATCAAGCACCTGTCGATAACTCCCAGCTAAAGATCAGAGGGGTAGCCGTGTTAGTCTGGATCTGTAAAAAGCAACAGAGTGTCCTGTGGCACCTTTAAGACTAACAGATGTATTGGAGCATAAGCTTTCGTGGGTGAATGCCCACTTCTTCGGATGCATGTGGGCATTTACCCACGAAAGCTTATGCTCCAATACATCTGTTAGTCTTAAAGGTGCCACAGGACTCTCTGTTGCTTTTCCCAGCTAAAGAGAGGCACTCAGTCCTTGTGGGACAGTGGTACTGTAATACCTGTGTTATGACTAGAATAAGGAAATTAATTTGACTTTAAGGGCATATATTAAAAATGTGTTTTATTCTGTCCTGTTGAGCAATTCAGCCAAAAGAGTTTACAGTATGTGCTGTCATTTTTTAGCTTTATAATTTACAAGTTTTTATTAAATTGCTTAGTATTCATGCTGCAGGGCTTTCAGTATTTAAAGATTCTGTCTCTGAGGCTATTGAAAATATGATAGACTTTTTTATTTTTATAAAACTTAATTTTTAAAAAATTGTTCAGAACGATGGGTTTTGGAGATGTTGGCTAGAGTATTGTAATATTATTATATTTGTGGAACTGTTCCTTTTGTTAGCAGTTGCTAAAGGATTGCTCATTTTAGACCATTCACGTTTGATTTCTGATATTCTCAGCTCATTTAGATCTTAATATATGGGTGGACCTTGTAATAATTATAATAATGCTAACTGCCCCTTGGCTTCATACTTACTAAGTACACAAAACTTGGTTGATTCCAGTATCAAGGCTGCACTGTTAAAATGACCAGAAGTCCAGAAATATAAATATAAAAATTAAGATTTCTATAATGGTATTAATTTACCCATGTGACACATCCTTGTATATTTAACAATATAAGCAATAATATGCAGTGTTAACCTACACAGTTAGGAGAGAAAAATAGGCATAGAATATACAGTAGTGTCCGTCACAGCTGCGGGAACCCCTGCCTCTTGCATTTCTGGTCTTTGCTGACTCTTACAACTGTATAAACTTAACATTGCTGTAACTTTTTTTTTTTTTTTTTGCATTTAGCTTAAGTTCGTTTTAATGAATTTTTAAAAAACATTATTGGCATAGTTCATCCTATGAGACTACGAAGTAGCACATAAAATCCACACTGCACTGAATCAACTGATTGGGAGTGTATTGTGGAACTACTTGAGGGTGGCAGTGATAAGAGAAATTCATGCAAATGAGGTTCTGGTGGGTATAGGGATATGTGAGGCTTCCTATACCTCCTGCCATTCTTTCTTCCCCCACTCAGCATCTGAAAAGTTCACTGTGACCCTGTTTCTGCCATAACTCCCCCAGAGCTGTCCTGGGAGTCGGAGGAAAGGAGCAGAAGTTGGCTCTGTGGGAATGGGTCAGGTCTCTACTTCAACATAGTCTTGTGACCTGGTAGACTGGCTGTGGATCTTTCCTCTCCCCACTCCTTCCCAGTTATCTCAGTTAGCCAGAGTTTAGAACTTTGCTCCAGTGGTCTGACTGGCTCTGAGTTGGACCTTCCAGTCCGAATCCCTATGGCTAGCAGTTAGTTGTGCATTGACACCAACTTGATAGTCAGGGAGGAACTGCTCAGGCATACTGATTTAATTCCCAGGAGCATGGAAAGCACAGAGTGGAGTTCTGAATTCTGCCCACTATTAGAGAGGTGAGGAAGGCTTCAGTGGTTATTTCAGAGGGTGGGGGCTGGGGAATGACTTACCTTTGGGACTTTAACAATGCTGCTCAGGGTACAAAGTCAGGCCAAACTATACATCATCTTCTGTGCTCTGTGATCCGGAGGGACATGATCAGGATTTGGCCCAAGTTTTTTATTTAAAATAATTACTATACATAGGTTCTTACACTGTCACAAAAATAAAATAAAAATCTGATTACATTATTAAATTGAAAATGTATGCTGCTGATCAGATAATTTTTGCAGAACCAACTGTCATCAATTAAACATCAGTGCTAGAAATATAGTACAAAGTATTACTCCATATCCTAGTATAGTTATTATTCTCTTGTACAACTTTATGCTACAAATATGAAAAGCCAAAAAGGGTGGACTGTGTGGAATCAAGGGAGGCTCCTGGACAACTCTACCAAAAGATCATGGATTAATTTTCAGTTATGTTGAAAACACAATGGAAATGTTTCATTATGCCCTTTTTATAATAGTCTGATCCTCAATTAAAATTATAATCTAAATCCAGAAAAAATTTAAAAGTAACTAAATTTGTAAATACCCAGAGTAGAGTAAGGTTATAAGTAACAGCCATCATGGATTTGTCAAACACAAATCATGCCAAAGCAACCTAATTTCCTTCTTTGACAGAGTTACTGGCCTAGTGAATAGGGAGGAGGCCATAGACATGATATATCTTGATTTTTAATAAGGCTTTTGACACAGTCCCACATGACGTTCTCATTAAGGAAACTGTGAAAATATGGTTTAGATGAAATTACTATAAGGTGGGTGCACAACTGGTTGAAAGACTGTACTCAGAGTAGTTATCAATGGTTTGCTGTCAAACTGGGAGACCGGGCATGTATCTAGTGGGGCCTGGCAGGGGTCTGTCCAGGGTCCAGTACTATTCAGTATTTTCATGAATGACTTGGATAATGGAATGGAGAGTGTGCTCATAAAATTGCTTATGACCCCAAGCTGGGGGTGGGGGTTTCTAGCACTTTGGAGGACAGGATTAGAATTCAAAATGACCTTGACAATCTGAAGAATTGGTCTGAATTCAACAAAATGGAATTCAGTAGAGGGAAGTGCAAAGAACTCCAATTAGGAAGGGAAAAAAAAAAAAAGTCAAATGCACAACTACAAAATGGGGAATAACTGGCTAGGTGGCAATACTACTGAAAAGCATCTGGGAGTTACAGTGGATCAAAAATTGAACGAGTCAACAATGTGATACAGTTGTGGAAAGGGTTAATATCATTCTGGGATGTATTAATGGGAGTGTTGTGTGTAAAACACAGGAGGTAATTGTCCTGCTCTACTCTCAGAATGCTGAGACCTCAGCTGCAGTACTATGTCCAGTTTTGGGTACCATACTTTAAGAAAGATGTGGAGAAACGGGAGAGAATCCAGAGGAGAGCATAAAAAATGATAAAAGGTTTAGAAAACCTGTGACTTTTAAGGAAAGGTTAAAAAAAACTGGGTATGTTTAGTCTTGAGAAAAGAAGACTGATGATCTGATAACAGTCTTCAAATATGTTAAAGGCTGTTATATAGAGGACAGTGATCAGTTGTTCTGTGTCCATTGAAGGTAGGACAAGAAGTAATGGGTTTAATCTATAGCAAGGGAGATTTAGGTTAGAAAGTTTTTCCTCATACCCATGATGATAACTAAACTATCCCCATCATTGGAGGGTTTTAAGAACAGGTTAGACAGGCACCTGTCAGGGGGATGGTCTAGGTACACAGGGTCCTGCCTCACCACAAGGGGCTGGACTAGATGACATCCCGAGGTCCGATCTAGTCCTACATTTCTGTGATTCTAAATCACATCAGAATGTACACAGAACTATTTTTAATTCTGTATCCTTCTGATTCAGTCTCTTTCAGATGATTCATTTGAAAATTCAAAGAAAAAATCCACCATTCTTGAGACACTGGGACAGCCCAGGAGAAAGGAATTGAAGAAGAAAGATCCTGTGCCATGGTGGATATCCGAGGATGATTCTGATGATGGCGGTAAATAGTGTGCATTTCTGTATAACTTCAGTTCTTTTTGCCAGTGTGTGTCAGTCAAGATCTTCCTTTTTTTCATATATATTTTTTGCATCCTGAGGAAAGTTGGTAATGTGAGTGTAGTTCAAAACTGTTTACAATTTTTGTAGCACACTAACAAGTAATGTTTGCAGAATAAAAAATGAAATGAATTCATTAAACTTTTTTTATTCAAATCTTCATTGGAAAGAAAATTCAAGAGAGTAAGCTATATGTATTATACTGTGTTTACTTTTATGGTTAGCTTGAAGTTAATAAAATATTGAGATACCCTTATATCAGATGAATAAATTCTGAATCACAAAAAGATAATTTATTAGAAAATGTAGTGTACAAATATTAAAAGGGGTCACAATGTCATTAATAATGCCTAATTTCTTTCTTACTCAATACCTGTAGATCTCCATTTTAAAAAATGGAGAGAGGAAAAAACTTCAATAATTTTGAAACAATAAGAGATCTGTATTCATGATAATTATACTTGCAGCTATTCATATGGTGGGGTAGGGAAAGTGCAGGAAAAAATCCACAACAAAAGCAAAAACATGCTACCATTTTCCCGTCCTCAATCAGGTGGAGGTTTTTCACAGACCTGTAGTGTATTGGTAAAACCTATGGACTTGGCGGGTCTGATGATCTCTCCTGCAGTAACTACCTTGATCGCATCCTCCTACAAGAAAATATATATTGATTGCAAACCTCCACCTCATCTTCCTGACTCAGTCTGGTTCCCCAGTGACCAGTAACTAACTAACTAACTATGTAGGGAGCCAGCTTTCACAGGGTGATTGCCACTCGCTTTTGCACAGTGAATGGTGGCTCTTATTCTCATAATCCATTGCAGCAATATAAGGGTGAGCTCAGCAGAAAGTTCCGGAAGTATCCCCTGGAAGTTACGCAGATGCCGCTGATCATCTCAGGCTTTAAGAATGACTCTATCGCATTGATGGTGGTCGTCGTCCAGACCCAACTACTACATATTCACTTAATCCACAAATACAACATGCAGACCTGAACTCAGCAAGTGTCTGGCAATTGTCTGATGAGTTCTACAAGTTGTTCATCTTGGTCTCTGGCTTTTCACAGGTTCTACTGGAAAACTCCTATCTCAGATGTTTCCCAATAGCTTTTCAAAAGCTCTGAGAGAGAACTTTCTTGCTGAGCAAGGAGTGCAAACTGAGCATTCCACCTGGCAAATCTTTTTGCAAAAATAGCTTTGAAAGGGTGTTAGCTGATCATTTCTCAAGGGGTTATTAAAGTTTGACCTCTTCTCTTACAATTCCTTTTGGTGTCCTTGAGGTAACCCACAAAGCCTTTTGAAATTTTTCTGAAGCCACTACTGGGAGCTGCATGGGGAACTGTGGGATAGGTACTCAGAGAACAGTGCAACCAAATGATGTTGAACAGCACAAGCCAGCAGTTAGTATGGACGTACTGAGCCATTTCTGCTTAAACCAATTCTATCACACTGGTTCAGCTAAGAACAGTTTGGTTGTCTAGAGTAGATGCAATCTTAAAGCCCAGGTTGCAGGGCAGGCAGGAAAAAAAATCTTTATAAACCGAGCAGATTTGATCTGCAATGCATTGAGATACAATAAATCTGGAGCCCCGCCAAACAATTTTAGGGTCACTTTTAAGAGTAGATCTTCGCTTAAAAGCTGGAAAATAGTAGGTAATCTAGACCAATTTTGCCAGTACAGAATCTTCCGTACACTGTGTGCTGGATTCTGGCTCACACTTTGGCCCCCTTGTTCTAATCCTGCATTGTAAAGAGGCCATAAAGCTGCTCTAACTTGGCAGCTGGGCATTACCCTGGCATAGGGAAATTTCTGGATGGCGTAAAGCAGTGCATCTGTCTCTCTGTGATCCCTCTCTGAGTATGGGGCCATGTTTAGAGCAATGGGCACTATAAGACAGCAGAAGTTAAAGGCTGAGGTTGCTCTAGTTTGCACTGGAGACTGAACTGGCCCCATTATCTATGGGAATCAGGGAGCACAGAGGTGACCTACAGCCACCTTTCTTCCCTACCCATTCTTGGGTCCTTTGTCAAGTGTAGTTCTGCAAGATCCAAGGATCCAGGCCTATATTCTCATATAGATTTTCCAATACGTTGTCATATTATGCAACTGAGCAGTGGCTGAACAATGCTGCAGTACTAAATTGCCGCAAGGGATAAGTTGAACGAGTGACCTACCGGTATTTCTTATCTTCTATTGTTTTGCAAGTCAGATGTACATTTATTAATGTGCAGCATAAGGAACAAAGTAACGGTTAGCATTGCTAAAAAATAAATGATATTGATTCAAAGGTAACAAACGTGGGAATAAATTTTGAATTTCACTTGTGAGGTCTAAGCCTAATGTTCCATGAAATTCTGCAGGGCTTTGTGTTCCCTTAGGCCTGATCTTGCAGTTCATTTGCAGACGCCACTCTTGTTAAAGGCTATAGGAGGTACCTGCATGAGATCTGCACCATTAAGCTTATAGTGCTTTATGCACTCTGCTAATTGCATTATTTCTTTCAAAAGTGATTGACAAAGGTATTTTGTCAATGTGAAGCAAACAAACTTGTATGAAAATCTGTAGGAGTGTTAGTCTTTCTGTCATTTATCATGTATTGTAAATCTCTAGTCTGATTATCTTTTCCTAGCCCTCTCATCGTGGAAAGGCCCTGACACTGAGTTTAGCATCAAATAATAAGCAATTCAATTGGTTTTCTATTTTAATTAATAAACTAGAAGATACAGTGGTTTCCACTGATTGCTGTTCAGTTGGCTGAAAAGAAAATAATGGGAAAAAAACTTGTAATGTCTGCATATTTTACATTTGATCTCATCTTCCTTTGGCTTTATGCTAAGGTTGAATTGATTTGTGGAGTATGTTTCTAGCTGTTGACTTTCATGTTTGGTAGATTAAGAAACTGCCTTTATTCCTATGGGCTGTTCCCTCCCCCCCCCAATCTTGGATGCATTTGATCCTCATTAATCACATAACCCTTCTAGTTCTTTTCACCATATTAGTGATGAATCAAAGAGCATGATAAGAATTCCTGTCTACTCTGTGTCCAGCTTGCATGTCTATTCTTGCTGTCTATCTTGTTTCTCAAGATCCTCAGATAAAATTTGTCAAACTGGAGAAAGAGAAGAAAGGAATGGAAAATAATGCTGAAATAGCTGGAGATAATGAACAGAAGATGCCTCATTGAATTTTCCAATCTGGTACTTGATGTAATCAAGTTTTCTAATATTTGTTGACGTCGGTTTGGTGCTACTTTTGTATTTCCAGTAGAATTTCCTTACCTTATTTTTCCAGTTAATCACAACGTACTCATGAAACCAAGCTGCCTTTTATATCATTTGCATTGCCAAAAGTAACTAGAGAAACTGTAGACTTTATAATGTTGCAATAGTGTAGTTCGGTAACAATGTCATTTTTCATTAGAATATATTTAATAGTTTGGCCAAATATGGAAAAACCACTGGCATAGAAATCATGGGAAGAACTTGTGTATGTATCAGTGTCTAGCTACATGTAAAATGAATATAATATATTTGCATCAGTTCAGAGATTCTAATCCAGCCAACATTCTGCATATTTTTATGGGCCTACTACTGTCCCCCTTACTCATGTTGTGTATTAAGTTATCCCATGAATAGTGCCATTGCAGTTGCACCAGCATAAAACTACTGTAACAGACGACTGAAGAAGAATCAAGCAGTTTATTTCTAAGGTATAGATTGCATCTTTAGGCACAGATCTATGCATGGTGCAACATAGGGTTTGCCACCCTAAGAGGAGTCCCAAGGACGACTTGTTGCTCTCATAGCTGCAACTAACGATGGATGGGCCATGGCATTTGTGCATAAATAATAATGGCAGTGAGTAATTGGCAAGTAATAGGCTAAGTCCTTGTCTACACTAGAAAGATGTACTGTTTTGATAATGACAATTAAAGTAGTACAGCCCATTAGTGTAGACACAGTTATACTAGCAAAAATGGCTCCTCAGTTCTACAGGAAATCTCCCTTCTATTACATGTCTAGCTTCATAAATGAGTGTGCTGTTCTGTGTTTAATCAACCTCAGACCCGTATGATGAACTGTAAAGCATCTTGGTCTGGGAGATGAAAGCACTAAAAACTGAAGAAATTTCTCAAGCTACAATGGCAAAATTTGGGGGCATGGGAAATGAGGTATTTTTTTTTTTTTAATTAAAAAAGAAAATGAAGTTGTAAAGGGATGTCTTGTTTGTTAGTTGATATAATGAAAGGGATACTGTCATCTCTTTTAGCCTGGGAATCAAGGTCTGGTTCAATTTCCAGTGTTGCCACTGATTCACTTGTTGACCAGAACCAAGGCCCATCAAAGTCAACAGAAAGTCTCTCATTGTCTTCACTGGGCTTTAAATAAATTCCTATGAGATTTTAGGTGAGTTGTAGGTGTGCAACTCTTATAATCAAGATATTGAAATATCAAGGCTATTACTACTTTTTATCACTGCTTTTTCACTGTTATGTTGCTTCAACAGATCCAGATGCTTTCTTTGAAAACTGGTATTACAAAACTTGCTTTATTGTTGGCATAGCTACATTAGTATTTGTTATCTTCAGACAGATAGTCTGACATACCCTTCCATTCATGCTAGAATAAAACTTTTGTATAAGATGAGATACCTTGTAAGTAACAGCTGAATCCATTAAAAAGCGAAAATAGTATATATAAATCTCCACAAGCAACAATTACTACGGCTGCTGTACTGTAACTTTATAGTTTTGGTAGCAGCTATAAAATTGATATAGTTCAACCTGCAAGAACTAATCAGGTGTGGTTTTTTTTTCCAGTGTTGTAACTTAAATTCTCCTGATTTATTTTTCTCTTTACTCCGTTACATTATACCTAAATATTCATGAATGTTGTGTGTGAGCTTAGTCGTTTCTGCAAAACCTTTTTCCAGTGCATCTTGCAACAAGACATTGGCTAAATACGGTATACTGGAAACATTTCATAAGGCCAAGAAAGATGCATATTTAAATGAAGAAGGAAATGCCGCTTCTGACATTCCAGACAGTTGTGAGGGTAACATACTTACTCTATTTCCTATCCCATAGGTGACTTTAAAAAAATAAAAATAAAAAAAACATTTGTTAGTTGAAAATTTCTTGTCCAGTTATAATATAAAATTAAAATTAAATAAAATAATGCAACCTTTTTGGATATGGCCTACTGCCAAAAACAGCTGAAATTTAAAAGCTGTAATTCAGCATGAAAAATAGCCCTTGTTGAGAAGTAGTTCACTGCATTGTTCCAAAGGAAATTGATTTTGATTTGGCCATGTTATGAGGCTCTGAAAATTACATACAGAGCATGTGAAATCCTCTTTTCTTATTGGTTGTTTAAGTTTATTAAACTCCTGTCCTGCATTGAGAATCAAGTAGGCAGGTCCCCATTTCAATGGGGGTTCTCTATGGCTCTCAATACAGAGCTGCAGTATTGGTAAGCATTCACAAAGCTTATGTCAACCCCTCCAAATCATGAGATTTAAAAAAATCATAAATTATGGGGTCTTCTATTTTTCTCGTTGATTTTAAGCCTTTAGGGTTCATGTATTCAGTTTTTTCTCTGCAACCATGATGGATAGAAACATTATTTTTAAATGAAATCTTGTAGTTTTGTGTAATTACATGACTCCAGGTGCTGGGGGTTTAAGAAAAACACCAAATACTGTGAGATTTGCAGAACATTTGCATGAGTTGGCATTGGCAAGATCAGGGCCTAAGTGATCACCTAGAACTGAACTGCATTTGCTTGAATAGCTCAGTTCAACAACAAACAAATAACAAGTTCCTTAGGTCCTGGTCCACCAAAGCACTTAAGCAAGTCCCATTGAAATCACTGGGACCACTCACACATTTAAATGCAGGATCTTTGCTCACAGGGTGAGTCCAGACTGGCCTGGATGTACTCTGAACATTGTGGGAAACCGAAAATCTGGTAAATAGGGTCCTTCTCTAGTACCAGCAGCAGAATTCCCTGTGGTCTAAAGGAATGTGTATGAAGCTAGGAGCTTGAGTTATTTGTCAACCTCCTTCCATCTGACTTTGTAATATTTATTTAGTGAGGTCTCACCATTTCTGCCCTATAAGATGGTAATATATACTCCCATTTTCCAGATGGAGTAGTTGAGAGACAGACTGATTAAATGACTTGTCTAAAGTCACATACGAAGTTTGTGGCAGAACTGGGATCAGATCCCTGAATTCTGTTGTTGTAGACCCATATCTTGTCAACTGGATTACAGTCCCTTTTAGACAAATTGCTCCAGAAATCAGGCTATTCATGCCTACCCTTTTGAACAGCACTTTGAGAATTATAGATGGAAAAAATTCGATATGGGAGCAAAGTGTGTCTTTACCTTATCTGAAAAATATGGCTATTAAGATTCAGGGATTGTGTAAATAGGAGCCACTGTTGTCTAGTTAGGTATTGACCTCAGATAGAAAAGACTTGAGTTCTAGTACTTGCCCTGACATTTACTTGCTACATCACTTAACCACTCTGTTTCATTTACCTCATCTGGAAAATAGGACTATTTGCCCAGACTTCCCATTACAAAGTGATTGAGAGCTGAAGATGTAAAAGCATAATTTTCCTTTGCGTATATTGTTGTTGACCACATTTTACAGGAGTAACTTAGGCATAAAGAGGATGAGTGACTGTCTACAAGGCATTGCAGGTACAGTGGCAAAGTGTGTTATAACCAGCAGGAAACGTTCAGCATCCCACAGCTCCCATTTAGGGCACCTAAATAAGTGGTCAGATTTTCAAGAGTTGAGCTATGTTGCTATCAATGGGAGCTGCTGCCTGCTAGGCACTTGTGAAAATCTGGTCCTGTTTACGTACATAATTAATTTTAACTTTGCTGTGAACTGACTTGTCCCAAGAATATTTCCATACTGCTCTGGAAAGCTTTCCAAAGTATTTTTAGGAAGCCCTTTCCTCTTCTGCTACTGTAATACAAATATATAATAGTGAAGAGCATCATGGGCTAGTATAGGTGCTTAAAATGTTATTGCAAAATTAGGCCTCAGTCGTGCAATCAAATCAGCACAGGTGGACCGCATCCACTTCAGTGGGATTCTTTGCAGGTGCAGAGCTGTACCCTTGCATATCCGAATGCAAGGTAAGGACTTTTACTTTTAAAAAGTATGTCCATATTGACTGAGTCATAAAAACATTTCACTGTAAATATACTATTGCTGTTTAATACAGTTAAATATCCAGCATCTGGAAATGTATTGTTTTGTCTATATATGTCCAGTTTGAAATAGACAGATGACTTTCAAATCAGTTGGGGATGGGGGGGGATTCTGTACACTTAAATCCATTGACATTAACTGAAAGATTCCTGTTGACTTCAGTGGGTTTTGGAACCAGGCCATATATTTTGAGTAAATTTTTTAGGATGTTTAACAATATAAAGAGAGTACATCTAATATTTAGAATTTATTAAGACAGTCTGAGGATAAGTCACTGGAAAAAACAAATCAGTTTCACCTTTACAAGAGACACATGGTAAAACAGAAATAATGAAATATGTACAGAAGTAATACAAGTTTATAGAGCCAGATTCTCTTCCCTGACTTTTCCCTCAGTGCCAAGGAGATGGAAACTGGCCCTATCTCTGCTTTTGAGGTTTCCTCCAATGGGGGGAATTTTTGAAGAGGGTAGAGCGGGCATAGCCGGCTTTTACAACACTTTCTTCCACAGTCCCTGTCAGAGTGCATTGGGGGTGAAGAGGAATATGGTAAGGGGAAGGAGAAATTTGGCTAGAGCACGCTGTGGTCTGGCTATTCCCAGCTGGTGAGCTGTTCCCAGCTGGCACAACTCAGAGAGCTGTGTTTGCGGCCTGTCTGGGTAGAGAATTAGTGTATCTATACACAGCAAAGAATCTGGGCCTAAAAGCATACTTTGTTGAGAAACATCTTGTCAGACACAGCAATAAGTAGGGTTGTCAACCCTCCCGATTTGGCTGGGAGTCTCCTGGAATCAGGCTCGATCTCTTGGAGGCGACTGAAGCCAATCTGGGAAATTTTAGGCTTATAAAGTCCGGCGTCACAGCGGGGCTAAGGCAGTTTCCCTACCTGCCCTGGCTCCACGCTGCTCCCGGAAGCAGCTGGCATGTCCTGCAGCAGCTCCTAGGTAGAGACGTGGCCGGGGGTTGCTGTGCGTTGCCACTGCTCCAGGCGCTGACTCCGCAGCTCCCGTTGGCCAGGAATGGGTACCGCGGCCAATGGGAGCTGTAGGGGCGGTGCCCGCAGGCGGGGACAGCGCGCATAGCCGCCTGGCCGCTCCTGAACCTAGGAGCCGCTGCCGGACGTGCCGCCGCTTCCAGGAGCCACCTGAGGTAAGCGCTGCTCGGCCAGAGCCTGCACCCCAAACCCCCTCCCAAACTC
The DNA here is from genome assembly GCF_002925995.2 of Terrapene triunguis. NCBI lineage: Eukaryota > Metazoa > Chordata > Testudines > Emydidae > Terrapene > Terrapene triunguis. The sequence continues at coordinate 22,673,626 of NW_020664393.1, forward strand.
CCTCCCAGAGCCTGCACCACCTCCCACACCCCTGCCCCAGGCTCAGCCTGGAGCACCCTCCCACATGCCAAACCCCTCAGCCCCAGCCCAGAGCCTGCACCCCGTTCTGCACCCCAACCCTCTGTACCACCCTGGTGAAAGTGGATGGGGGAGAGCAACAGAGGGAGGGGGGAGCTGGAGTGAGCAGGGGCGCGGCCTCAGAGAAGGGGTGGAGCAGGGCCTTGGGCAGGGGGTGGGGAAGGGGTGTTTGGGTTTGTGCGATTAGACAGTTGGCAACCCTAGCAATAAGTTATTAGTCAGAGCTGTATTTGTCTCCAAAGGAAAAATATATGAGAATAAGTGGCTTAGAGAGAAGAGAATTCCTATAAAAATCTGTCAAACATACTGGACTGCTGGGACAAGGACATTAATGTAAACATACAACAAAGAAATATTTTAAGATTCAGACATGTATATAAGGTTTTGTGTGTGGAAGGGGAAGTATGATATAGTGTATTACTTGAAAATTAGTATGTGATCATTTAATTAAAGGCTATTGTAATAGATAAAATGTGCATGTTCATCCTTAACTTTCTTCTTTCCTGACTTTTGAGTACTTAGTTGCAACCTGAATATTCTTTTATTGTAGTTTTTTAATTAAATGAAATGTGTTGTTTTTAAATAATGTAAGTTGCTGCTAAAGCAATGGGTGCTATTTTTATTTTTATATAATATATATATAAATAAAAATAAAAATAAAAAACAAATACAAAGCTACATTTTTCTCTGGGCTGCCAACTACATTTACAACTAAATATTAATCTCTTTATAACACTTCTGGATATAATTGGCTTCCATGAATGCTTTTGTGAAGAGGTTACAAAATACGCTCTATGTATTTCATAACATATGATGTTCACCTAAGCAGAATCTCAGGCTGGTGTTAAAAACATGACTTGTGAAAATAAAAAAATTGTAAAGCAGAGAGTAGCTAAGCTAAACAAGACATGCAGAGGGCTGAGTCACACACTTTAATAGGAGCTAAGGGACGCAAACAAGTTGAACATTTTCGCTCCTGTGATAAAGTATATAAACTTCACTCATTCTAAAAAGGTAACTGCAAGACTTAACCATGCAGTACAAATTGTCATTTGTAATTCATCTCTATTGTGTACAAAACTGTCTTTTCTAGGAATGCTAGGGACAAATGGAAGCTTTCTCAAGTCACAAAAGGATTCCCATCCTATTATGGAGGTGGATGAGGAAGCTCACACAGGAAAAATGCAGCTCCAAAAAAGTGATGGCGTTTCTATATCCTTAAGTAGAGACAGCCTGGAACCTGATGGTAAGAAATAACAGAGAGAGGAACCATTTAATTAGATTATTAGCAAATTGTTGGCCAAGTTATTATCAATGAAGAATATATTTTTCTAAAAATAAACACAAGTGGTGAGAATTGGTGAAACTGTTACCTTAAAACATGGTTCTCGACCCTGATCCTGCAACTAACTCTGCATAGGGGTCTATCTGCATGGAATCAGTTGCAGGATCCAGTACACTATTTATTATTTCTTTAATACCATTAGCACTGTATGTGACTGTCTTTTATTATAATTAAACTTCTATGATTATTCCATGTACTGAGATTATATTATTGTAATTAGATTGTCACATGTTTTTAAATTTAGATTCAGTTGTGGCTTCTGGACCCAATCAAAGTATTTTGGGAGCTGGATTGGATACTTTGGAAGAACAAGAAGAAAAAGAGAGATTCTTTGCTAAACTTGAAAAAGGAGCTTCATATACCATTGATTATTCAAGATTAAACAAAGAGCTGGACTCAAATGATTCTATATTACTAGCAGCATTTGCCTGGTAATGTGTGTGGGGGGACCCTATGCTGAAATTACTACATTTCTTTTAATAAATATATACACCTCTACCTCGATATAACGCTGTCCTCGACAGCCAAAAAATCTTACCGTGTTATAGGTGAAACCGTGTTATATTGAACTTGCTTTGATCCACCGGAGTGCGCAGCCCCGCCTTCCCGGAACACTGCTTTACTGTGTTATATCCGAATTCGTGTTATATCGGGTCGTGTTATATCGAGGTAGCGGTGTATATATACAATGGTGCTCAGAAGCCCAAATCACAATCAGGGCATCATTGTACTAAGTACAGTATGAATATACAAAATGATGTGGTCATTACTCAGAGGGTGTGATTCCCAGCTCAAGGAGACATATGGTAGCTGTGATCAAGCTAGCATGCTAAAAAGTGTGGTCATGGTCGCATGACTGGTGGGTGGGGCTAGTCATCCAATTACATGCTATGGTCTCAGATGTGTATGTAATCGGGATGTTGCCCTCCTGCCAGTCATGTTGCTGCCATCATGCTCTACTTTTAGTGTCCTACTCTGATAAGAGCTAGAATGGGTATGTCTCCTCAGCTCAAAGTGCAAATGTACCCCAAAAACCTAGGGCAGGACACAAATGAGATTAGCAAAAGGAGAGAATGAGGAGAGTCATAGTGATAGTTACACAGACCTGTACACAACTTGATAGTTACAAGTTATTTAATTTTTTTTCTTAACTATAACATGTAAATAAAGATATTGGTAATCCATACTAACCTTCCACTTAGCCATTTTCTTTTAACATATTCCTATAGAAATCACATTAGAAGTGAGGCTTGGGGAGGGATTTGAAGTAGTGACTTCAGAGACTAGATCTGGGAGGTCATTCCATGTGTAAGAGGCAGTGTGAAAGCTGTGGGAGAAGTAGACAAATGGGCAGTCAAGGCTGGCATAATTGGGTTTGCTTAGAGATTGAAAAAGAAACTTCTTAAGATATAAGAGCAGATAAGGAAGGAGAGGGAGAGTTCTGAAAAGCTTTAAAAGTGGGGACAACAACCTTGACTTTGAAGGGAGCCAAGAGAGGAACTCAAAGGGTGGAACGTGGCAAAGTCAAAACAAGAAGCAAAAATAATGATAGGCATGTTTGTTTTGAGGGGCTATGTGGGTGTGAAGGAGGCCAGAGAGGAGGTGGTTGCAGTAAACAATTAAGAGTGAAGAGGCTTGGGGGTGAGTTTTAGCTGTGTGGACAGCTGAAGCAACACTTACACAAGTAGAATGTAAAATCGAATATCAATGATTAGTTCAAAAGTGTGCACATATTATTACAATTACTAGTATGAGGCAGGAAGCTTTTATGAAGAACAAATTAAAAAATATATATCTTAAATTGGTGCTCATAAATGACAAGGGAGACAGTAACATTCTTGCTTTTTTTTTTTTCCCTCAGCAATGAACAAAATGTAGAACAAGTGGAAGATGAATCTAAACATGAAGAGAAATGTGGTAATAGTCTTATCTTCACATATAATACACTTACATTTTCTTGTTTAATTTGTGAAGTCTCTTCTTTTTGGCTTACTTTATACCCAACAGTGTAAACTAAGAATAGAGAAAATTTTACAAAACTGCTGAATAATTAACAAAAGGTGAACTCCCTGCACTAGTGTTAATTATAGAAGCTACTGAAGTCATCAGAAAAATGCATGTTGGAATATCTGAGTAGAGCAGGATCTCCACATTTCCTGGAAAGGAAAAAATACAATTTAAAACTTTTGTTTGTCCCCTACTTCATAGAAGGTGAGCCAGAAAATTTGAGGCTCCTCTCCTTTTGCATATTCCAAATAGACAAGATAGTATAGCAACATCACTGAAAGGTAGAGTAGTGGGGGTATTATGGGAACCAGGTGATCTTTCATCTGGCTTTCTTCCACATCAATATTCATCCCAATGGGTGCAACCTGTTTTTATTTGAATGTCAAGGTGATTTTCTTATTGTCTGTACTAATAAGGACTTGGGATCTGCCTTTTATAACTTTACAGTCCTTCCGTCCGGTGATTCCCAGATCAGCCTCCTCAGGTGATCAGAACCTCCCAAATAGCTTTGTTTCCAGGCGACATCTCCCCTGAGAAACCGGTTCTGCCCGGCAAGAGCCTGCCTCTTGTCTAGGATGTTTAGAGACGGATCCCAGTTTAAGGACTTCTATTGTCAGCCCTGTATCACTCCCACTTGAAATTTCAGTCCAACATGGAAGTAAAAGAACAGAGAAGAAAAGGGCTGCACAATCAAAATGGAGTTAGGAGCTTGGTAAAGACACATACAGAGAGTTCATAATCTCACACCAAATTCATAAATTGTAGATTCTTCAAATTGACACACTGCCCCTCTTAGCCCTTCTCCACTTTTTCCCTTTCACTGTGCTGCTGCTCCTCCCTCTCCCCTTACTTGTGCTCTTTCTTGGTTTATCCATTTTATTCCATACTGGTTTCTTAATCTATTATACTAAAAGGGCAAATTCCTTTTTGAGATGGAATTAATTAATTGTTTAGCTGACCTGTCCAGAAATCCATTTTGGAAACTTTGAATTTAATAAACATAAAGAAACTCTTATTAAATGTAAGTAAAATATGTATTTGCAAACTTTAATTAACTAAAGGAAATAGTCTTTCTTTAAAATGATGGGTGCATTGTCAGTTCAAAAGTTATAATAGAAATGTTAAAACAAATTTGTAGTTTTACAAAGCTAAAAGAATAGAAATTCTTATAGTAACAATTTAGATCCTATGTAGTTATTGTAGTGCGTGTGTATATGTATGTATAGACTATAATTATAGTCTTATGATTTTTTATAGTGAAACTCGTATAGTAACAATTGTACTACATAATCAGAAACTAAAGTATACATTTTGAATCCTCAAATGTCAAACAAAAATATCATTGGGAATGGTGGACAATCCTGTTTGTAGCAATTACACTATGTACTCATTTTAATTTGGAGGGACTATACATGATTTATTCTTCATGCTAATTTTTGTTACAAAATAAGCTCTGTGAGCAACACAGTATTTATTATTAGCAAAGCATTTTCCTGACCCTGCCTTAAAAAAAAAAAATCATCTTTATTTCCTGCTTAATTATACTTCAGGCAATTATAGTGAAGATTTTGAAGATGAGACTGAATCTAATTATCCTTCTAAAAATGAAGATAACCAAGTTGAGCAAACTGTCAGATCAGATGCTGATTTAAGTATTCAAGGACAGGTATAATATTTAAAATGTTGAATTTTGTGGTGTCAGACATTTGCTGCTATGCTTATCTGCTTTAAAGATGTTCATAATTCTGACAAAGACCAAACTGCTAGTTTTTAAATGCTTCTTTAAAATCTATCATTTTAAACTAATTGTCTGAGCTTTTAAATTACTTGTTTGAGTTTATAGAGATCTGCAAGTACACAAATGTACATGTAAAAGAACACAAGTAGCTATAGTTTTTTAAATGTACTTGCATTACATACAAGGAAGAATAGAGGTATTTGGTGTGATATTTTTCCATGAAGAATGTACTCTTCCTGGTGGTTTGATCTTGATGGTCAGACTCAACCCTTGACATATCTACAGTACATGCTTATTTGCATTTTGAGTCAACGATCACAGATGGTAAGTGCAGTACTTAAAAGCACTGCACAGAGCTTCAGAATGACAAGGAGCTTGTCATTTCAAGTAATACACTATATCATACTTCCCCTTCCACACACAAAACCTTATATACATTTCTGTATCTTAAAATACTTCTTTGTGGGGAGGACTGGGGGAGGGGCGAAAAAGCTATTGAGCTCTTCGGGAAAAGGAAAGCTAAAGTTCTATGGACCAGAGGAATGAAAAGAGGAATCAAACTTTTCCTTTCCACCCCTTCTCCCAAACAGTGCATACACCTGTTGGCTAGTGACCTGCTGGATGACTTGTGAAGGGGTGGTCAGGACTATCTGTATCATCAATGATGAACCTAGTGGATCTAGCCACCTGGAATTCTGTGACTGTAGGGGAATGCCGAAGTGTCATGGAGAAGGTGCAGTAGCTCTATACCTGTTCCCAGCTGCCTTTGGCATAGAAGGCCTGGCCGGAGTGGCTGTATGTTCTGGCTATTTCTGATTGCTGCAACAGCTTTTTGGGGATCACTTGGCATAGGTTAGAGCAGTTCTGAGGCTGGTCTAATTTTCACCAGGGGCCAAACCATCCCAGGATCACCCCCAAAATCCAGGGGTCTAAAACGTGGTATAAAGTCACCTTTTCCTACCCTTTGGGTCCAAGAATTGGACCCAGTGTGTTTTATGTAAGCAAAACAATGAGACCAAGAGGTAAGCCTTCAATGCAAAATTAAAGACAATAAGTCTTTGTAAGGATATTTTGTATGGTATCCATGCACTGTACCACATCTATAGAAAATGAGCTAAACCTATTTTCAGATGCTTCTGGTCCCTTAAGACTGAATAACAAAACACTGGTGCATAAAATGATTCTTATTTCTGAGCAAAATTCTTTTAAAAATTCAGTGCAACATAGCAGAGGTAAACTTTATTTAGTAGGGCGTACCATGTATGTGATTACAGCTTATCTACATTGCATTCTGTGGTCTAGAACAGCTCACATTCATCTCCAGTTGATGACCCTCAAATTTTTGTAGCTTGTTTAAAAAAAAAAAAAAAAAAAAAGTATTAGTTGAAATGCTAGTCCTAATAAATGCAAAACCACAAACCGCACCTCCGCCCATGTTCATACCACTTTAAGGCTTCAAACTTGAAGGCAAAGCAGTTAGGAAATATAAAATGAATGCTGTAATAAGGACACTAACTTGGTGTTTTCTGATTTTCTTGTATTGTAATTTTCAATAACAACATTTTGCTAATGTAATTTTTAGCATCTAGTTCCATCTCACCCCAAAGGGGGAAGCAGAGTAAAAGAATGGGGAAGATGTATGGTTCCAGTTCATCTATTTGTATCATAACTACATAGTGCTCCAAGCAGTTGCACAGCTTAAACTCATACTATAAATATTGAACTGCACATGAACTAAATCAAACTTTTAATCTCTTTAAATATAAACTTACTTTGTTTTTTTCAAATTCACAAAGTAACTATCCTTCACTGTTTCAATTGTTTTAGGATGAAAAGACTGGCATGCTGGCTAAAGGTAAAAATTTAAACTTGCAGTAGCGTGAAAATATTTGTAAAACATATAGCAAGTAAATCTGTTTTATTTCTGTATTTGAATTTACTGCTCCCTAATCATGGACTGAAGTATTTAAGAATGATCCATATGTCTTAATTTTTAAATAGGCCTCAACACAGTCTCTAATTTTGCACCAAAAATTCAATATCCATATTTTCACACCTGCAAGCTTAGGGCCCGATCCTTCAGTGAGCTCCATGCAGGCACTGCAGTCCTCGCATGTGGAGCTCATAGAACTGGGGCCTTGGTAGCCATGTTTCAGAATCCTGCCCAAAGTGTTGAAATGTAGAAGGTGATCCAGTGGATATAGTGTACTTAGATTTTCAGAAGGCCTTTGACAAGGTCCTTCACCAAAGGTTTTAAGCAAAGTAAGCTGTCATGGGTTAAGAGCGAGGGTCCTCTCATGGATTGGTAACTGGTTAAAAGATAGGAAACAAAGGGTAGGAATAAATGGTCAGTTTTCAGAATGGAGAATAGTGATGTCCTCCAGAGATCTGTACTGGGACCAGTCCTTATTCAACATATGCATAAATGATCTGGAAAAAGGGGTAAATAGTGAGGTGGCAACATTTGCAGGTGATACAAAACTACTCAAGATAGTTAAGTCCCAGGCAGACTGTGAAGTGCTACAAAAGTATCTCACAAAACTGCGTGACTGGGCAACAAAATGGCAGATGAAATTCAGTGTTGATAAATGAAAAGTAAAGCACATTGGAAAACATAATCCCAACTATACATATAAAATGGTGGGGTCTAAGTTAGTTGTTACCACTCAAGAAAGTGCGGAGAAACTAAATGGATTCTTTGCTTCAGTCTTCACGGCTGAGGATGTTAGGGAGATTCCCAAACCTGAGCCGGCTTTTGTAGGTGACAAATCTGAGGAACTGTCACAGATTGAAGTGTCACTAGAGGAGGTTTTGGAATTAGTTGATAAACTTAATATTAGCAAGTCACCAGGACCAGATGGCATTCACCCAAGAGTTCTGAAAGAACTCAAATGTGACGTTGCGGAACTATTAACTAAGGTTTGTAATAACCTGCCCTTTAAATCGGCTTCTGTACCCAATGACTGGAAGTTAGCTAATGTAACGCCAATATTTAAAAAGGGCTCTAGAGGTGATCCTGGCAATTACAGACGGGTAAGTCTAACATCGGTACCGGGCAAATTAGTCGAAACAATAGTTAAGAATAAAATTGTCGGACACATAGAAAAACATAAACTGTTGAGCAATAGTCAACATGGTTTCTGTAAAGAGAAATCGTGTCTTACTAATCTATTAGAGTTCTTTGAAGGGGTCAACAAACATGTGGACAAGGGGGATCCAGTGGACATAGTGAACTTAGATTTCCAGAAAGCCTTTGACAAGGTCCCTCACCAAAGGCTCTTACGTAAATTAAGCTGTCATGGGATAAAAGGGAAGGTCCTTTCATGGATTGAGAACTGGTTAAAAGACCGGGAACAAAGGGTAGGAATTAATGGTAAATTCTCAGAATGGAGAGGGGTAACTAGTGGTGTTCCACAAGGGTCAGTCCTCGGACCAATCCTATTCAACTTATTTATAAATGATCTGGAGAAAGGGGTAAACAGTGAGGTGGCAAAGTTTGCAGATGATACTAAACTGCTCAAGATAGTTAAGACCAAAGCAGACTGTGACGAACTTCAAAAAGATCTCACAAAACTAAAAAAAGGGCAACTAAAATGATTAGGGGTTTGGAACAGGTCCCATATGAGGAGAGATTAAAGAGCCTAGGACTCTTCAGCTTGGAAAAGAGGAGACTAAGGCGGGATATGATAGAGGTATATAAAATCATGAGTGATGTGGAGAAAGTGGATAAGGAAAAGTTATTTACTTATTCCCATAATACAAGAACTGGGGGTCACCAAATGAAATTAATAGACAGCAGGTTTAAAACAAATACAAGGAAGTTCTTCACGCAGCGCACAGTCAACTTGTGGAACTCCTTACCTGAGGAGGTTGTGAAGGCTAAGACTATAACAGCGTTTAAAAGAGAACTGGATAAATTCATGGTGGTTAAGTCCATTAATGGCTATTAGCCAGGATGGGTAAGGAATGGTGTCCCTAGCCTCTGTTTGTCAGAGGATGGAGATGGATGGCAGGAGAGAGATCACTTGATCATTGCCTGTTAGGTCCACTCCCTCTGGGGCACCTGGCATTGGTACAGAAGCTTGTAATGGATGATGGGATGGATCACTTGATGACTATCTGTTCTGTTCATTCCCTCTGGGGCACCTGGCATTGGCCACTGTTGGAAGACAGGATACTGGGCTAGATGGACCTTTAGTCTGACCCAGTATGGCCGTTCTTATGTTCTAAAAACAGGACTTGATTATGGAAGCCCCAGCTTCCTTCTCCAAGCCCAACTGATACTTGGCAGGGTGGAAGCAATTGAGCATCTTTGAACCTAAAGTTAGGGATCAAAGCAGAAAAGATAGTAGCTTAAACTGCCCCTCTCCTCCTGATTATAACCCCTTGATAGTTTGAAATAATATTTTTGGTCCTGTGCTGGAAGGTTGGACACCAGTGTTTTACATGCTTTTTGTGACCTACCTGTTGAAAGCCAAAGCCACCAACCCAACAAACTTGGGTTGAGTTTTTTCAGAGCCAGCTAGGGATCCAGCCTTATTCATTTCAGTGGGAGTTATAACTAAATTCCTTAGTTGTCTTTGAAAATCTTAACCTTGTTGTCTAGCTCTCTGACCTCCAGTCATAACACACCCACTTCTGGAGAAAAGGATATTTTATTACTGGTCACTTCTACAATGGTCTCCTTTACCAGAGTGAAGAAGAAAATCTGTAGCTTGCTTACCCAGCTGTCTGGGAGTGAAGTGATCATGAGGTGCACAAGAAGTCTTTCAGAAATTAACAGAATGTTTTTCCTATTCTCACTTGTCTCCTCCCTCGAAAAAGGGGGGTTTAAATAATTCAGAAATTGCTAAATGGGTTTTATTTTGGCAATTTAAAAAAAAAAATCATGCTGATTTTTGGAGAGTCCTTTAGAGTAATGTTGTTATAGTGAGGCAAGATTTGGTGTGTCTACAAAACATGTGGGGGTCTAACAAATGAACTGTCTTTAGCCAGTTCATAAGTGTGGAGGAATGTTGTTGCGGCAACACTGTCAAGGTTGCTAAGCTGTTACAGCTGCTCAGGGCTTCTGTTCTTGGAGCTTCGGTGTTACCAGCACAAGCAGAAAGCTCAGCCTGCTAATTCAGCAGACCTCGATGTTACTCATAGAGAAAGACCACAGGCACGGTTCAGCGACTAAGGCACGCAGCCAGGTTTATTGCCCTCTAGGCACGGTCCTAATGACTCTCACAACTTGCACAAGTACATTAACACATGAGTGCCCCATGGCAAGGAGTGGTTCAGACAGCGGGAATTTCTGTTGTCCCCTCGGCCACACAAAGGATTAAGGCGAGGTACCCTGACATTTATAGACTGAGACAAACAACTGGGATAAACAATTTATGTACCACCTTATGTGTTTCGTGACATCAGTTTGTTACCTTCCCTTGTACCTTGCTCCTGATGTCTCAGACATAACACCCCTATTCGTTACTCTGTCAAACCATTTTATCTTGTGCTAGGTTGGGGTGTATTTGTATTAACTTCCTGGAATATATTTACGTAGTTACTTCCTCTCCGGTCAGGAATGTGCTTACTTGGTTAGCCAGTATCTAGTGCAGTGATCTCCAAACTTTTTTGATCGCGTACCCCTATCGGTAAAAAATTTTTGAGCACGCACCCCCTGCCGTGCTGGCTCTACCACTTTTGCCAAAGCAAAAAAAAAAAAGCCGCTCGGACTTCTGCCCGAACTGCCGCGCACCCCCAAGGATCCTCTTGCGCGCACCCCACTTTGGAGACCACTGATCTAGTGTATTAGTTATGTTGCCACGGCCAAGCCTACTGTGGTTCATATCCTTTGAGTCACACTGTTAGCTATGCCTAGGGCTCCAGCAAGGCCTGCACCAGTAACAAAATACCTGCTGGTGGATTAACAAAATATTAACTACTCTAACAGTCTATTTTATGTTCAAGTATGCTAATCCTGAATTTGAAGGGATAAATGGTAAAGGCCTATTAGTAATAAAACCAAGTGAGGGCTTAATTCATGAGGGTTAACTAAAGGGTTTACTCATGAGCCTATCTGTGCAGTGTAGTATAAGGGTGTGTTCAGGACCGGCTCCAGGCACCAGCTGGGCAAGCAGGTGCTTGGGGCGGCCAAGGGGAAGGGGCAGCATGTCGGGCTCTTCGGTGGCAATTCGGCAGAGGGTCCCTGTTCCTCTCGGAGGGAAGGACCTGCCGCCAAATTGCCGCTGAAGAAGAAAGCGGCGCAGTGGAGCTGCTGCCGATCGCGGCTTTTTTTTTTTTTTTTTCCGCCGCTTGTGGAGGCAAAAACCCTGGAGCCGGTGCCCTGGGTGTGTACACCCATTTGGCTACTTGCGTTGCTTATCACAGCACGGTGGGGAAATAGCAATAGCTAAGCCATTACTTCCTCTTCCATGCAGGTGAGTAGGCAGGAATGGGGTGTGGATTGAGCCTTAGCTCCTCTTTTCTAGTGTGCCAGCCAGCACAACTGAGCTGGTTTGGAGCAGAGTGGGCAGGGAAGCTGAACTGGGAAAAGAGCTGGAGCAGCTTGCTTCCCCCAAGGAGCAAGAGGGAAGCAGAGACTGAAAAGGCCTGCTTTGCTGCTGGTGGAAGTGCAACTAGGAACTGTCCCATACGCATGACGGATCGCAAGGTGCCAATCTATTCCTAACTGATTAAAATTGTATTCTGCATCCACTGGGGCAGGATGGAGAAGTATAATATCAAATCAGTGACAGTGTTCTCTAAAGTCCCAGGTTTATCTCTTTTTGTATCCTTTTAGTTGTGTTGCTTGATTCACAAGACTCCACCATGGAAACCCAAAAGGTCATTGAACAGCAAGATGCAGCAGTGACTGAACATCAGACACCTGAAGTCACTAAGGATGAAATAAATGGAACTGGTAAGGCTGCTTTGTCTTGTTTTGTTTTAGACTCTATTTTAGCTGGAGACTTGATGGCTCCAGAGGATTGGATAGAGGAAATAAGGAAATTCTACGTTCCCTATGCAAATCAAGCCCTGGTTGGTAATGACCAAAATCTTGAGGAAGGAAATATTTTTTCTTTTCAGGCTTAAATTTTTTTTCATAAAGGCCTTTTCTAGACAACTGATACTTAAGTTTTAAATATTTTCTTTTATTCTTTCTTGATCACTGCAAGCTGCTTTCTCAAACACCCACACCCACACTTTAGCAATTGAATTTCATTTAGAAGTCAGAAATAGACATTTACAGCAGCTAAAATTTTAATTGTACTTGAAACTGTCATGGGAGAGAGAAGTCAAAACAATGAGAAAATATATAACTCCATGAAGACTTACAATACACTTATTTCATCATAGGCACACTGTATTTAATCTAACAAAATATATTTCTCATTTGTGTGAGTTTTAGTAGTGAAAATATATATAAAAATAGAAACACCTATAATTGCAGAGAAAAGACTGTAGAGAAGAGCAAGTATTGTTTAATAAACACTTTCCTAGTTAAAATGAAGTTTGCTGTTTTCAGCAATAGTTGCTCCCTGTAAATTTTGAAATTGTGAGTCAAGAGAGGAAAAGTAAATTGTTGGATTTCTTTTCTTTTTCTCATTACTTTGTCACAATGTTGTTCTATTTATCTGTTAATAGATCATGCTAGTAACTGAAACTTATGCTTCCAATGTGTTGAGTTTACTAATTGTTTCTCTAATGAATTTCCAGTTCCCTGCATTTTGTGATTGTTAATTTCCAGCAGGTATTTCCTATGGACAAACTAACAGTGATATTGAAGCATTACAGCAGGCCTATTGTCATATTGATCAGTCTCTAGGAGACACAGATGAGCAAAGAATTAATCTTAGTGCGATGGAAAATGCAGAATGCCCAGTACAAGATGCTTCACAAAACAACGAAGACTGTGCAAAAAACATCTCAACTACTGAATCAGGTAGATACTGCACATGGAAGCAGGGTTGTGATTTCCCATCTATTGCCTTTCCTTAGTTGACATTACTACATTATGGAAATGATACATTCAAACTCTGTGGATAGAACTAGTACAGAGTGCAGCTATTTGCCATTTATTTTAGGTTAAAAGAGCTGTGGTTTCTGGTAATATGGACTGAATTGCTCATGCTCCACTAATCTTGAGTATATAATCTTTGTATAATTCCTTTCTTGTTCAAATTATGTAAAATCAGTGTATGTTTTGGGTTGTGTTCAAGTTACACATGAGAAGTGTGTTCAAGTTACTTAAAGGAATGATTTCAAACAAAAGAGCTAAAATGTAAAGCATTTATGCATTTACTATTGACTCCAATATTCTTTACTGCATAAAACAAATCTCTTTTTAAAAATTGAAAAAACAACTGTAATATCACATACACAAGTAAAATATATAAGCCTAGGGGTAAAATTTTTCAGAAGAGTCTGAGTCCCATTTTCAAGAGCGTCTTAGGCTCCCAAGTAGAGGTGTCTGGGAAACCTAATTACAGTTATGTGAAAACTGTAGAGTTTTCATAATTTTTTAAATTCTGACGTGGGACAAATTTTCACAGAACTGAAATCCTGCAACATTTCATTTTGGAAACACCAAAACCTGGGGTTTCTGAAACAAAATATGCTCCTGGGATCCCCGACTGTCTCTTTGGCAGGCTGCAGGGAAGCTGGTACCCATGATGCCTTGGCAGTTGCAGACTGAAGTTGACATGATTCCTTATCAGGTTCACTGCTGTCCATCACTGAATAACAGCGGTGAAACTGACCAGACCTTTTAACTTGACAAAAGTCTGGTCAGCTTCACTGCTGCTATTCACTGAAGGGCAGCTATGGATCTAACAAAAATCATGTCAATTTCAGTCTGTGGTTGCCAGGGTTCCTGGCTTCATTGCAGCCCATATGGTGATCTGCCGGGACCTGGGAAGCCTTGGGTCCTTTCTAACATGCTTGGTGGGTTGAAGCTGGAACCCTGGGAGTGACAGCTCTGAGGCTCCTGGCTGAGCTGGGTCTTCCAGGGTTCCAGCTGCATTTCATCCTACCCGCAAGCCCCAACTCCTGAGAATCCAGGCAGATGAGATGACCAGGAACCTTCCTGGGTTCTGTCAGAAGTTTGTCAAATTCAAACTGCTTCCTTGAAATATTTTGATTTCCATGTATCAGAAAATTATGACACAAAATATTTTGTTGGAATTTTTCTGACCAGCTTTTCTCCTAAATGCCTAAGTCTGTCTTACTGAGTGGGACTTGAGTTTCTAAGTGCTTTTTGAAAATGGGACTTAAGCTCCTGAATCACTTAGTCACTTTTGAAAATTTGACTCTCGATCTTCTCCCTGAAATCCAACCAGGGAGTGGATCTTCAGCGTGTGAATCTCTACTCCCACAAGATGGGGGATTAGCCACATCAGTGGCACTATCTCTTCTCTTCTACTCAAATTCTTAGGGCTGGTCTACACCCAGCCGCTAGTTCGGCGGCTGGGGATCGAAGTTCTGGGTTCGACTTATCGCGTCTGGTCTAGACGCGATAAGTCGAACCAGGAAGTGCTCGCCGTCGACTGCGGTACTCCAGCTTGGCGAGAGGAGTACCGCGGAGTCGACGGGGAGCCTGCCTGCCGCGTGTGGACCGCGTCTGAACCGCGGTAAGTTCGAACTAAGGTATGTCGACTTCAGCTACGTTATTCACGTAGCTGAAGTTGCGTACCTTAGTTCGACTTGGGGGGTTAGTGTAGACCAGGCCTTAGAGAATGCTACACCAGATCATGATCTACAGTGGTAGAGAGGGTGAAGACTACACAGGTGATAGGGATGAGAAGGCAAGTTGCACGTTCCCAGCAAGGATAATGTAGTCTGATACAGTTATCTTTCTATTAAGCACCCTCCTTGCATCCTAAAGGCATCCAGGGCTAACAGAGTTCTCCAATAGCATTGTATTGCCAAGGAAGAGCTAGTGGGGGCCAGAGCTGATGCAGAGGTAAAGGATCTCCGTGTGGATGGCCTCCTGCAGATCCCAGGGGATCTGTCATGTTCTGGGACAGCTCTGATTACCTTACCCAACACAGACTTGAATGAGACAATATAGGGAAATCTACAGGAGCCAATGTTTGCAAAGACCTCCTTCCCCAGCAGCTCTCTCCCATGGGTTTTACCACAGGAGGGTAGGATCTGGCCTATAAAGATTCGTACTACATAAAGTTCTATTTTAAGAAAAGATTTTAATTTGCTTTGTATTTGTAACACCCTTTTTAAAGCTTAGAAACAAGATCTTCTCTACTCACTTTTTCTATGTGACAAACATTAACAGCTAAATTCTGCTCTTAGTTACACCAAGGAATTGAGAGTTATTCCTAATTTACACCATTTTCCGAGATGGCCTAGTATGTCTTTTCCATTTCTATTTTCTGTCTGTGATTTCTTTTCACTACCTTAGAAGCACTGGAGATTTTGGAGAATTACACACTACTGTTTGTCAGAGTTTAGCTCAGTATCTCTTTTGTTTGCTTTTTAATGGGGTTCAGGTTAATAGCTTTCATTTATTACTGGTTTTGTATTATCCTTATCAGTTTGTTCAATACAGCACTTAAAACGTAGTTAATGATTTAAGTTAAAAATGCCAATAAATACTTTATGCACTAATCAAGCATAATGATACCCATTTGGAATACCTGTGCCTAACTTAAAATATCTGAATAACACCTGAGAGATTGTATGTAGTTTCTGGACAATGAGGGTGCTTGTAAAAACAAGACAAAAATACCCATCCCACTCAAAATTAATGATTCTGACACTTATGTGTTAAAAGTTACTTTTACAGTTGAGACAAGTTTTTTTTTTGTTTTTTTTTTTCTTCTTCAACATCAGTGAATTATTTACATGGTAGATATCTTGGAATCTATTTGATGCCAAGTTAAATCAGTAAGGGGCATGTTTCAGAAAGATACGTGCTATTTTTGTCAAATACTCAGTTATAGCATTTGATACAAATGTTTTCTAAATCTATCACCCACTCAGAATTGTAATAATTAAAAAAAAATAGTTTTACTGTGTATTAAGTATTATACTTAAAATTAATAACTTATTCCACTCCTTAGATTTGCTCACTGTAGAGGAATTGATGAAACCCATTAGAGCAGATTCATCTCATGTGAGAGGCTTTGACCTGGAGCCTGTAAGGTATTTGTTTTAGAAAATGCATGTTTTAACATCTTAATACCCATAAATTATTTGTGAAAATCATCTTTCTGAATAACTAGGGTCATTTTTGAGCTAGGAATCTAGATTTTATTGTGCTAGATAATTTAGTACTACTGTGTGTCGTTTGTGCTGATGTGTAAAGTGAATATGTATTCTGAATTGGTCTGGCCAGTTTTGAAAATAAGATCTATTTCCAGTAGACTTACTCCATTAGTAAATACAGTTTAGAAGTATTGCAAGTAGCTATTTAAAAAATGAGCAGTCTTTTGATCTGGCAACGGAAATAACATTGCATTTGTGTGTCAATTTTAGAAAAAAAAATTGTGAGCAAATTGCAAGTCTTGTTAAATGCACTTTTATTTTTATTTTTTAGTCCAGTAAAGCTAACAGACAGCAGAGCAGCTGAATTTGACAGCCATTTGCCATTTAAAGAACTCAAAAATGATGCAGTTCTGGAGAAGCAAAGTTTAGATTTTTTGTTTGAAAAACATAGTAAAGAAGAAGAGAGTGTTTTTCTCCAGGCAACTGCAAATGAAGGTAATCATCAAAAAGGGACTGATAAAGAAGACCAGATTGATAAAGAGCAGCTTGACTTTTTGAGACAAAAAATACTACAAGATTCTGCATTGTTGCATCAGGACAGCAAAATTAATAAGGTAAGCAATATTTAGCTATCTTTTATCTGTTTAAAAAAACCATTTTAAATCACATTTTGAAGATTGTTTCTACAAACATATTTTCTAGAAATATTTTTAGGAGTTTAGAGTCTATCCATAATTTGGGGATTCCCAAGAAAACATTATTGCTATCTATTGATTAGGGTCATGGCTCCAAAGCTGAATGCCAATTTCCAAAATGACCTAATAGGTCTTTTTCATCTCTACCCTGTTGTCAGTTCCACCTAATAGGCAGTTTTCTATTCTCAGTGTGATATCTTCTTTTCACTACCTTAAAAGCACTCTAGATTTTTGTAGAATTACACATTATTCATTTCTTTGGGTTTGGATTATTCATTTTCAGCTCCAACAGGAATTTTATTCCTGTTTATTTAAGTATAACTCTTGTAACTGGCCCAGTATTCAGTTACTAGAATTATATTTAAATAGGAATAAAACTGAAGTTACCTTCAGATTTTATTATAGTCTAATGTGGTTGTTACAAACTATACTTATTCTACACAGGCATGTCAGTCCAGCTCCTGGAGGAACAAGGGATTGGATTCAGTGATTAATAAGCAAATAATGCACAAGAGCACTAGAAGTACAGCTCCTTTACATAAGAAGAAATCTCCCATTGGACCTCATATATTGGTTAGGAGTTCTGGGTATGGTAAACCCACTTCACCCTTAAAACAACTTTCCACAACTAGTGAAAAAAGAGCATCAAAAGAAGCTCTCAAAAAGCCAAGTTTGAAAGCCAAATCACCTCCAGATAAAGCAAGGCAAAAAGGTAAACTGATAATTGTGTATAAAACTATCTTAAATGAAGAGTTCAGAAGTTAATTTTTGTTTAATCCAGAGAGTTTTTGGTTTTGATGTTACACGCACAAAATAGTGTTAGATTTTATGTGATGTACTTTTTCCACTTCTTAAAGATGAGTCTTATAGCAGTGTTAATTTTTCCTGAAAGAATAAATCAGTGTGAGATTCCCAGGATTCCTGCATCTTCCTGAGGGGTGGGCCTAGATATCATATTTTCAAATTGCAGTCAGACTGTATGATATTTTCTCCATTGAACAGATTGATGCATTTTGATATCACTGACTCATGAATATCATAGTCAGTCCGAAAGTAAAATAAGAAAAATAAATGTAATTAGTTTATGCTTGAATAGGCCTACCAGAACTAGTTGTAGAAATGTAATCTTTCTTTTGTAGCATATTTTACATGTGGATTTCAAACCTTCCTTTACTGGGCTAGTCAAATCTTCTGTCGATTTTGACGACATGCAAGTTTTTATGGAAAGTGCCTGCTGTCCTCAAAAACCATTGTGTTTTTAATTAAAAAAAACAAAACACATTTTCAATTTCCTTATGAAAATTCAAAATTTTCCATAGAAAGGAAAAAAACATTTTTTGACCTGCTGTAGTTCCCAAGTAAAAATTACATTACTTTAGTAAGTATAAATATTCTCTGCAACTAAAAAATCTTTATTTCTGTTAAAGTCCTTTTGGATAGTTCAACTTATTGGAGTGATATTGTAACCTCTTTCAGTGTGGCCTGTCCTGTTTTTTATATGCGTTTTATCTTTATCCTCAGTTGGGCATTTTGGAGCTTGTTAGAAAATACAAAGAAATAATTGCTTTTATTTCCCATTTATTTCCAGAATTAGTTTTTTCCTTAATGCCCATTAATCTGATATTGAGGTTGCCCACTAAGAAAAAACCTCTGCCAGAATTCTCTGCTTCCAAGTGGCTTGTACAGTGGAGACTGAACTACAAATGAAGAAAAACTTCAGGATTTGGTTCATTTTAACTTTGTAAAATTCCTGATGAGTTTTGGCATCTTGTGGGCAATATTTGTTATTTCTGAGGCACTGCAGGCATCCACTCTGTGGATGCTTTCAGATTCTCGGCACATTCTATAGCATCTAATGTGGTCTCCAGGAAGCATATGGAGCACACTCGAGGTAAAACAGCTCCTGTCTGTTCCCTTATTTTGAGAGCCCGACAGTTTAGGGAGCTTCTGGATAAAATGGTGACAGTGGTGGCTGGTAAGGAAGGGTTTATTTGTCTTCCTTAAAATTCCCAGGAAAAATACTTCAGGTAGTCCTAGAAGCAAACAACCATTTCGCAACCAACAGTACTAGAGCTAAAACCTGAAAGAGATCAACTCTTCAGAAGAGCAAAAGGCATCTGATTTGCAACATGGTCACTTACCAATATATTCTCCCGCACTATAGGTAGAAACTCCTGTCATCAGCTCAAGCTTTTTTTGGAAGGAGTGTATGTAGTCTGTAGTATTTCAGTAGTTACAGAAAACCACCACGTTCTAAACTACCGACCTATAAATTGTTGAATGTGTGTTACTTCCTACCCTAGGATGAATTTCACTGTTTATGCCCCAATATCTTTTATTGGACCAACTTCTGTTGGTGAGAGAGACAAGCTTTTGAGCCCACACAGAGCTGTAATGAAACATAGTTCCTCACTCAACTTGTCTCTCTAATATCTGGGGACCAACATGACTACAACAACACTGCATACGCCAATGTCATGTTGGCTGTTATGAATAGATGCTGAGTTTCTCAATTAAACTGTGGAGTTTTTTTGGTTTTGCTACAGGGTCTATTTCTAAGATTGGTATTATTTCTCTGAGTGTGACTGGTATTCTATAGTATCTTCATATATATGTGGGTGGCTTGGTTCTTCTTAAAGAAAGTTCACAAAATGAACTGAGCTAGCTTATTTGCTGTCCAATTAATGGATAATTATCGTGGTCTTTTGGTCTGCAGGGCATTCTGGTTATTACAGTTATACTTCTCATTGTTCTTTAAGTATGAATAAAAAATGTTATAAAGGAAATGATGGCTACTCCATCTCCAGTAACATTGCACATAATTTGTTGTGCATGTTCTTGAATTAACTGAAAATCTTAACTATGGAGTGCCTGAATTGTGAGCCAGAAGCTTGAGGCTTAGCACTGGTGGATCATATAATATAGTATGTGTTGTTCACAAGTAGAAAATAAGCATTTTCATTGGTTTTATAGCCTGAAAGCACAGTGCCTTCAGTCTGTCACTCACTGAATTTTGTTCTGTTCTGCTTATGCCTCTCAAAATGAAGAAACATTATTTACTACTAGGATAATAAGATCTGCAATAAATGAATCAGCTTCTAAAAAGATCAACAATATGGTTACGTCCAGCCAGTCAGTTGTTAATGCCCTTGGACAGCAGATTAAGGAAATGGATTCTTGTGTGCAGTCTCAAAATGTAAGTGTAGTATTTTAAGTTATTACTGCTCAAAACTAGAACACCTGTGATGAAGAATTTGCATACCAGATTTGTTAAGGCTTTTTGTAACACCTTTTATAACAGGATCAATAAATGCTGAAACTTTGCATTAAGAGCTTGCTTTAATCAGATGTTGATGTTCTTCTAAAAGATATTGCTAAAGTTATATTGCCACTTTAGGTTCCCAGATCAGCCTGTTTGGGTAGTTTTATGTCAATGTTATTGTGAAAATGCTATACATTATTTAATTTCTAAACATTAATATTTCAGTACCAAATGGGTTTAATTTAAATAAAACTTATATTTGGCATGTAAGTTAGTACCTGTATTTGTCTGTCTTTGTATTAGTACTGCATATTGTACTAGAGCATATAATAGTATCTTCTGATGTCAACAGAAAAATGACTTGGTTAACAACACGGCAAAGAGTTTTTCTCCTCCTTTTATTCAGGCAGGCAGTGGGCAGCCAATAAGAAAGCAATATTTATTTATTTATTTATTTTTGCCTTATAGGAAATTTTATGCATTTATTGGTGTTTATCCCTGGATTCTTCCTGCTTTTCTGTAAGCTAGACATGGAGCAAGGCAGCTCAGGTAGCTGTGGGTGGTCGCTACCATTTTTTTTTGTTCTATTCAGAGACCTTTTTTCAAGATGGAAAAAAGGCTCATAAAAGAGCCCAAAGGAAATCTTGAAAGCAAAGAAAAGAGCATAGGATTCATAGATTCTAGGACTGGAAGGGACCTCGAGAGGTCATTGAGTCCAGTCCCCTGCCCTCATGGCAGGACCAAATACTGTCTAGACCATCCCTGATAGACATTTTATCTAACCTACTCTTAAATATCTCCAGGATGTTTCATTACTTGTCAGAGTGCTGCTCTTCCTTCTTCTCTGGCACCTCTGTGCATACCGGGAGGATGAAACAGCTTCCAATGAGTGTATGGGAAGCAACACTTAGAGCCACAACAAACAGAATATTTTTAAAATGTTAGCAAAAATAATTGTAAAGTGCTTTTCTTTTCTGAAAAGTGACTAAAAATGGCATTGTGGGGCTTCATGTTTGCCTCTTGGTGATTTCCATATTAACTTTTTTCAGTTTAGAAGTAAACCTTTATGTGTATATATATATATATATATATATAATGTGTATATATATATATATAATGTATGTGTGTGTGCATGCCAGTGCTGCAGTTTTACATGGGTTCTGAAATTTGTGTTCACTCCTCCTTGGGAACAACTGTCAATTCAAGTGATTGCACATATCCATTCCACACTATGTGTGGGCACACCCAGTGAACTGCAGAAAGAGATTTTTCACATAGCAGTACTGATCAGGGCTGCTTGTGTGCCTTGCATCTATTTGTAATCCCAGCCAAGAGTATATAGGGTGGAGACACTCTGATCCCCCTTTAGTTCCTTCTCACTGCCTGTGTCCTGGGACTTGAATCTAGTATTACTTCTAATGGCCCACCTTGTGAGTCACTGGTTGCATGCTCCTGATTACATTGCTTTCAGTCAAAGTGGCTTTCCTTGTGGCTACCATGTTGGCTAGGAGGATGGAGGATCTGCAGGCCCTCAGAGTAGGGCCTCCTACACTTTGTCCTTTAAAAAAAAAAAAAAAAGTCTCTACCAGGTCTCACCCCAAGTTATTTAAAGATGATGATGGACTTTCACCTCAACCAAACAATTTACTTACCAATTTTCTTCACTGAGCTACATAGTCACAAGATGAATAGAGGCTCCACACTTTAGGCATGCATAGAGCCCTTGCCTGCTGCTTCGACAGAACTAAGCCATTCTGTGCATCCCTCAGCTGTTTGTCTCCTTTGCGGACAGAATGAAGGAGCTGGCAGTTTCCTTGCAAAGAATTTCAAATTAGAGCACATTATACATATCAGTGTGTTATGAGATTCCTGAGACCACTACTCCTTCAAAGATTTCTGAATATTCCACAGGAGTTCAAGCAACTTCAATAGCATTTTGGGAAAATATCCCAATTTCTGACACAAATGCACGTTCCTTTACCAAGTATTATGGTATTGCTGCAGCTTCTAGGGATGATACCAGCTTTGGAAAGGCAGTTCTACAATCCCTTTTCAGACAGAATCTGAGCTCTGCCTCCATTTCAAACTGCTTGGGAGTCACCTAATGTGGAATGGACGTGTGCAAACACCTGAAGGAAAAACAGTGACTTATCTGTTCTGTTTTTTCGAGATGTCCATTCCACACCCCACCCACCTTCCCCTCTGCTTCAGAGTCTAGCTTGCTATAGATTCCAATGCAAAGGAACTGAAAAGTGTTGGGGTGGCTCCAAGTTTTGTACCCTGGGCCAGGAGTACATGCAGGCATAGGCACTACCTCAATGGATACCGCTAAGGAAAAAAAATCCCTGGCTTCAGTGCACTTGGCACACATGCCTTACATGGAATGGACATGTGCAATCACTTGAAGAGCAAGTGTTACAGAACAGGTAAGTAACATCTTTTTTTATCCTACCGTATTGAAATATATTAAAAGGTCCTCATTATCCCATCATCCGTTCATGTTCAACTCCTGCTGAAGTTGGTGGGAACTGCATATATGTGCAGCTAATAGAAAAATCTGGCCCTAGAGCTACTACAACTCAAAGGTGCCTTAACAGCTTTGTTCACCTTGAAATATTTATTTTGTTATTGGGATTTAGCCATTCTGAAGTATGAGTCAGACTAGAATCCAACTGATTCGCTTTTATCAGAATTTGCTCTTAAGAAGAGTAAAAGTAGTTAGAAATTCATTTTTATCTCTAAAGTAAGATTATAGGATTTGGCACACATACAAGGAGAAGCTCTTTGAAATTGGTGCCATTTTTTACCAGAACCATAGTATAAATATTACTTTTAAATTGCATTTTACATGACTTGCTTAAAAAAAAAAAAACCCAAAAACCTAAAGACAATAATTTTATAACTTTTATTGTATATTTTACCTGTGAAGATCCTTCCCAACTCTTTTCTCCTCCACCCTGATATGTGCTGGCATTGGACACTTAATCTTGCTTAACTGTATTAACACTCCTGTTCAGCTCTTTATATCTTCATAGTGCTGAGTGAAATAGTTCACAGAAGAAAGAAGATGTAGTATTGGCTAACCTTAAATCTTCAATTCATCTTATTGAAATGAAAATGAATGATTAATGATCTCAGTGCAGTGTTTCTCTGGTAATTTTTCTTCACCAGGATTCCTCACTTTTCCCTGTCAAAAGTTGTGAGAGAGAGCTTAATTTGCTAAAAAGAGTCAAGGAAGCAGAGGAAAAGTTGAAAGCAGCACATGATTTAATTCAGCAGCTAAAAGATTCATTTTCACAGAAAGAGAAGGAAATGGAGAATAAGATGGTAGAAATGAAAATGCAACATGACAAAGAGCTTTTTCGGCTGAGTCAAGAAAACTATGTGCTTCAGACCAAGGTACTGTACCTTATTATCTTCCACCACAGACAAAGGGAAAGTCTTGCTTAAACTTGCTTCTGAAAACACTCAGTATTTCTTAGTTCAGTCATTCCTGCTCTGAACCAATTAACAGGAAATAAACGGTGGGGGTGGGAGCAGGGTGCACACTCACACTGTTGCTGTTCCATCTGAAATCAATCATAAAGATGTTTTTTTTTTTTTCCAGAGAGTAAACTGAGTTATGCTCTTCCCTCACTCCTTGTGGCTACCATGTTGGCCAGGAGGATGGGGGATCTGCAGGCCTCAGAGTAGGACCTCCTACACATTTTTTGTTTTTGTTTTTTTTAAATAAGGACAAAGTCTCTACCAGGCCTCACCCCAAGTTTTTTAAAGATGGTCTTGGACTTTCACCTCAACCAAACAATTTACTTACCAATTTTCTTCACTGAGCCACATAGTCACAAGATGAATAGAGGCTCTTACATGGAGGCTTTGCTACTTAGGGGTTGTCTAATTCCTCTCTGGAAACGTGTATGCTGCATGCGTCTTTTGGCAGCATGTAGAGTACATATCCCCCTAGCCCCCTTAGCCTGGGTATAAATAACAGTGTAGCTGGTGAGGCCTGGCTTAGACAAGTAAAGACACCTGAAGAGTGTGTATATGTATGTATGTGAGTACATACTTTACCCCCTCTACTTGCCTCTACACTGTTATTTTTAACTCCTCCAGTGGGGAAGAACTCTGACAGTGAGGGGGCAGCAGGGAAAGGCTGTGCAAACTGTCTGCTGCTGGAGTCATTCCCTGCTGCAGGGAAAAGCTCTGACACCGGAGAGGTAGCTGGGAAAGGTTTCACCTTTCCCCCTGCTAGAGCCTTTCCTTGCCTCAGGAAAAGACTCCAGCAACTGGGAAAGGCTGGAGGAGGGTGGGGGGGGTGGGGGGGGGGATGTGGGGAAAGGCTCTGGCAGCAGGAAGCTGCTGAAGCCTTTCCCCACTCTCTCTCTCTCTCTGCCAGAGCCTTTCACTGATATCTATGGCTACATGCTGCGGTGTGGATGCAGTGTGCTTTTAACTGCAGCATGTAGCTATATGTATACTACATGCCACCACCAGTGGTGTACGGTGTATACGTATCCTATATTACACATTCCAGAGCAGCATTCCAATTATAAATCCTTACACTATAACTATAAATAAATGTTTAATATAATGTCAGTTTCTGGTAAAATAAAAGCAGAATTATATACACTTTCTGATGTGTTTTCTACAAAACTATGCTTAAGGCTTGGCTCTCAGGGAAAGTTCCCACCAGAACTTTACCAATTCAAGTATACTGCTACAGTTATACCATGTGAACTCTCTTAATAAGAGTGTCCACATGGGGAGTTAGTGGTATAGTTCTGCTGGTAAGTTTCCCCATGTAGACAAGCCCTTATAGTGAACAGGGCCTGTTGTGCATATTACTACAATCTTTCATGTGCTTCACTTTTTCAGATAATGCTTATCTGATGACACCGGTATTTTTGAAGGCTCAGAGTACTCTGTTTCCATGTGTTTTATTATAAAAAGGACTATAGATGCCATCTGACTTAGTGCAAAGCTTTCTCCAGAGAACTTTTGTCTAACAATTGTTTTATTGACATTTTGTGTTCTTTGTATATTTTAAAAGGTAAATAGTATGGAAGAGCTGAGCAAAGAAAAGAAATGGCTTCACCTTGGGGCAACAGAGACGGTCACTGAAGAAAAGTTAAAGCAAATCCAAAAGGAAATTCAAGATCAAGAGAACCTTCTTCACGGTTATCAGCAGGTAGAGTGATATTTTAATGTGGTGGTGTGAACTCTGGTTAGCTGTAAAAACAAAAAGATCAGACAAACTATGTTGTTGTTTTTGTAACTTTAGGATGGGATTTTCTAAAGCACCTAAGTTTAGACTCCCATCTGCCATGGTCATTGTATCCATAGTTGAGGTTAAGAGCTCCTGCACTCCTCCACATACAAGATGCATCTGTGTTTAACTTAAAAACACTTAGTTGAATTGTTACCAAATAAAACTTTCTGGGGTTTCCTTTACTTCTTCAAAATTTCAAAAGCTGCCTTACTTGGGCCTTTTGTAAATGGAAAAGCTGTGAATTATTAAACTGATTCTTCTGAGAATGAAACTTTCGTAGGTGAAATCCTTGACTAGTTGCTGCTATTCTACTGAAGGGAGATATCTTCTTCTAAAAAGCAGTAGAGGTTTAGGTTTGAAGGGCATAAATAAATTACACACATTTCAAAAAAGCTTATATCTTTCTAGTTTTGAGTAAGCTCTTCCCAAGTTATATAGTGTTCCCTGGCATTAAAAGAATATGACCTGTGAGCTGAAAACTTTAATAGATAAAATACAATTTGGCCAATAAAGAATCAAAATTTCCGTCCCCAAAACATGTGGAAAACCTGTTTTCCCAAGAAAAACTAGGCTCATGGAGGTAAGCTTGGCTCTGCTAGCATGCATCTGCATCATCTCTCCATCTTCTTCTCAGCCCAGAGGTGCAACTTATGTCTGACTGCACTGGTAGAAAGGTAGAAAACTTAGAGAACAGAGTTTGAAACTTTTCTTCTGGGATTGGGTATGACTCAGAACTAGGGCTGTCAAGTGATTAAAAAAATTAATTGTGATTAATCGCACAATTAATCTCTCTGTTAAACAGTAATAGAATACCATTTATTTAAATATTTTTGGATGTTTTCTACATTTTCAAATATATTGATTTCAATTACAACACAATACAAAATATACAGTGCTCACTTTATATTTTTTATTACAAATATTGTAATCTGTAAAAAAAAAAAGAAATTGTATTTTTCAATTCAACTCATACAAGTACTGTAGTGCAATCTCTTTATCATGAAAGTGCAAGTTACAAATGTAAGGTTTTTTTTGTTACATAACTGCAAAACAAAACAATGTAATACTTTAGAGCCTACAAGTCCACTCAGTCCTACTTCTTGTTCAGACAGTTGTTCAGACAAACAACTTTGTTTACATTTTCAGGAGATAATGCTGCCCACTTCTTGTTTATAATGTCACCTTAAAGTGAGAACAGGCTTTCTCATGGCACTAGTGTAGCTGGTGTCATAAGATATTTACATGCCAGATGCGTTAAAGATTCATATGTCCCTTCATGCTTCAACCACCATTCCAGAGGACATGCGTACATGCTGCTGACAGGTTCTGCTTGGTAATGATCCAGAGCAGTGCGGACTGACTCATGTTCATTTTCATCTGAGTCAGATGCCACCAGCAGAAGGTTGATTTTCTTTTTCGGTGGTTCGGGTTCTATAGTTTCCACATTGGAGTGTTGTTCTTTTAAGACTTCTGAAAACATGCTCTACACCAGGGGTGAGCAAACTACAGCTCGGGGGCCACATCCAGCCCTCCAGACGTTTTAATCCGGCCCTTGAGCTCCCGCCGGGAAGCGAGGGCTGGGGCTTGCCCCGCTCCAGCTGGGGAGCGGGATCTGGGGCTTGTGCGGCTCCCAGAAGCAGTGGCATGTCCCCGCTCTGGCTTCCACACATCGGGGCAGCCAACGGGCTCTGCACGCTGCCCCCGCCACAAGCACCGCCCCCGCAGCTCCCATTGTCTGGGAACCGCAGCCAGTGAGAGCTGCAGGGGCAGTGCCTGCGGACAGGGCAGCGTGCAGAGCCGCCTGGCTGCACCTCTGCGTAGGAGCCGGAGGGGTGACATGCCGCTGCTTTTGGGAGCTGCTTGAGGTAAGCGCCGCCCGGAGCTTGCACCCCTGACCCCCTCCTGTACCCCAACCCCTCGGTCCCAGCCCGGAGCACCCTCCTGCACCCCCCAATCCCTCATCCCCAGCCCCACACCAGAGCCCTCACCCACTGCCGGAGCCCTCAGTCTTTCCCCTTCTCACTCCCCCGCACTCCAACCCCCCGCCCCAGCCTGCAGCCCCCTCCTGTACCCTGAACTCATTTCTGGCCCCACCCCAGAGCCCGCATTCATGGCCTGTCATACAATTTCCATACCCAGATGTGGCCCTCGGGCCAAAAAGTTTGCCCACTCCTGCTCTACACTTGCCCTCTCAGATTTTGGAAGGCTCTTAGGTCGAGTCTGTAGCTGTCTTTAGAAATCTCACATTGGTACCTTCTTTGCGTTTTGTCAAATCCATAGTGAAAGTGTTCTTAAAACTAACAGCATGTGCTGGGTCATCATCCAAGACTGCTATAAAATGAAATATATGGCAGAATGTGGGTAAAACAGAGCAGGAGATATACAATTCTCTCCGAAGGAGTTCAGTTACAAATTTAATTAACTCATTATTTTTTAACGAGTGTTATCAGCATGGATGCGCCATACTATCCCAGCTAAATGTGTACTACATTTAGTTGAGCATACTGTATAAAAAAGTATTTGATATTCAGATGTGCTCAAAGAACAAATTGTTATAAACATCAAGGTCTCATCCAACATAAATATGTTTGCCTATGTGTGAGTATTCAGTGATTACAATTATATGACCTATTATTATCATAGTTGTTGTTGTCTAGTATTTTTATAAATTACTGTAATTTATACTTAGTCTGTGTTTATATGAATAAGGTAATAGATTTCATAAAGCAAATACTCTAAGTATTAAGAATGTGGTAGAAGCAAATTACACATGTAAATTACAATAAAAATGCTATTGAGCCAGATCAAATTATTATTAATAAACGAATGCAGGTTAAGTTTGTCTTTTTTGTCTTAGGAAAATGAAAGGTTATACAAGCAAATGAAAGAACTCCAGATACAAAACAAGAAAAACGAGGAAAGGATGTTTAAGGAAAATCAACATTTAACATCTGAGTTAGCGTCCTTAAGGTGAGTGTGTTTAACTTCTAATCTAAAGACATGTAAATTCAGAGTTAGTCTGAGGGCTTGTGTGTTAGTCTGCACTAGTGAGGTATAAATTTGTCTACACTAGTATTTTGTACACTAACTGGCCCATGTGGACCTTGCTGGTGTGCACTTAAAATTCCTACTGTACATGAACATAATACTATCCGAAACAGGACAACATTAACATGCACTAGAGAACTTTTAGTGCACACCAGGGTCCGCACAGGCCAGTTAGTCTGCACCAGCATATCATACACTAACTCACCATGTAGACAAGCCTTCAGTTAGCAGAACCATAAAAACAGAACTAGCAAGCCTGTCGGATATCCTGTTGTTCGGTTTGTTTTGTCATAGATGCTGATAGGTGACTGACTGAGCTCCTATTCCACTGAAATTGGGAGGGGTGGAAGAAGTGTCCAAATTTGGTTCTTACCCTTCCCTTTTCTCTTAGAGACCTACTGGATAAATAGGGCTTGTAGCTTAGACGCTTGTATTCTAAATCTCAAGAGTGAATGTTTGTTCATACACAGAATTAAGTGAAGGCCTGGGGGGAGAGCATGCCTTTTTGTATTATAATTTTATTTGCCATGTTAAAATGTGTTTGATTATTATTATTATTATGCATAAGTATTCTCATAAGATGAAATTCACCAAGCAGCTCAGGTCATGGAAGGCCCCAGTACAAAGGAATCACTGTGCTGAGGGATGAGTGCCTGAGCAGTGGTTATATAGGGGGAATCTCCCCCTCTGTAAAACTGGGATCTGTGTCTGTAACAGAGGGTCAGCAACCATGCAAATCCAGTATTTACAAATCTTTGTATAGGAGCTCACAGCTGAGCTTAATTTGTGGGGAGTAGATTCTATCCCCAGACTTACATGTAGTTTTCCTAAGCAAAGATGGCTTACTTGGAGTTTATGGGTCTATCTACACTGCCAAAAAAAAAATAACACATCACCGAGTCTTGGGAGTCCAGGTCTCCAGACTTGGGTTCATGCTGAAGCGCTGCCAATAGCTGTGTAGACATTCCTGCTTCAGTTGGAGCTCAAGGTCTCAAACTTGGAAGGAGGGGTGGATTTCAGAACTTGGGCTCATACTAAATAAAGCTATGTAGATGTTCCCGCCTGGGTTGGAGCTCAAGTCTGTTGACCCGGGCTCTGAGACTCACTACTGCAGTGGGTTTTTTTTGTTTGTTTTTTTTTGGTTTGTTTTTTTATAGCAGTGTAGACATAGTGGCTTGTGCCGGAAAGGGGTAGATGTCACCTTTACTGATTTTGATCATATAATGACTTATCTTTTGTTTTATTTAAAATCTTTGCAATTATCATTGTGACTGGTGCCTGGGATGGGCCACACTGAGAATACCACACTCAGGGCAGACTGCAAGAAATAGGCCAGACAATCCCTCAAAAACTGGTGGTTAACTCTATAATTAGATTCACCAAGCCAGTAACAAAAGAACTTCTGCAGTACCACACTGGTTAACCAGAAGCCAAACAGTCCTCTTTAGGCATTCCAGCCCTTGGCTCCCATCCAGTCAATCCAGTCTAATATAGTGAGAGGTTATTGAAACCCCATTTCACCATATGTGAGGTTCTTCCTAATCCCAATGGATCAGACACACATCCCAGGTCACTATGAATCTCAGATCTTACCCAAATATCGCGTTGTCAGCCAATCCTTAGTAAACTAACGAAAGGTTTATAAATAAAAGAAAAGAAGGGTGTTATAAATGGTTAATAAACCATACACATACAAATGATTGCCAAGTCCTTATATCAGTATGTAGCAGTGATGAATAGACTGCTGGCGTGTAAAGTCTCTCTAGAAACTTCCAAAAGATTGGAAGGTCCTCAGTTCATAGTTCAAAAGGCTCCTTTTAGTTGTAAATCCACAGTCCAGAGAATTAGAGCAGGAAAGAGGCAACATGGAGGTGTCTCAGAGGTCTTTTATTTCTTTTGCCATGTGAATGGAAGTCCCAAACAAAGCCCACAGCACCTGTATGTGGAAAATTACTGGCCCAAGATGGAGCCCAGGGTCATATGAGCGTATCACATGCCCTTACATGTTTTACGGAATCACCGGGGTGTGGTCATTGACTCCTTGCCGTCTGAGGCATCCTCAGGAAGAGCCATCTGGACAGGATGAGTTTCTTCAGTGGTCCATTGTGAGAGTGGAGTGTCCTTGATAGGCCATCAACACACAGATGTCTAGCCCTAATGTCAATTCTATCTGGGGAGTGACACCCAGAAATACAACACATGTGTAAGACGTAGGTACGTAGCCAGTCTTCATAAATTCAGATACAAAGATATGATACATGCATGTAAACAAGATAACCATACTTAGAAAATCTTAACTTTTCCATTGACATCTGACATGGCATATTTTGTACAGGATTTGTTGCAATTGTATAACAGTGGTAGCAACAATAATAAAAATGGTCGTCTTTATTATACACAGCATCACAATCATCAAGTTAGCATTTATGAAGATGGATGGATTGGTGTCTGATATCCCAGGAGTAATTTTGGGCTTGGTGTTTTACCTATTTATTTCAATGCTTTTTTTTTTTTTTTTAATGCTTTAAAAGAAATATTTGCCTGAATTTGTAGAGATGATCCATTCATATGGAAACCACTGAATGTGTTAATGAAGAGAAAGTTACATAAAATCACCAAACTGCATAACATTCTCTTTTGTCATTGTTACATTAGAGAACAGATGGATAAAAATAACTTCCTGTCACGATTAGAGCAGGATTCTAAGCCATCAAGGGACCAGAGTTTCACAGAACTGATTTCAGAACTTCGAGTAGCACAGGTAAGTGGATTTTTTGTTCCAGAAGTGTATGCCTGTTTAAATATTAACCTCCATGTAAAATAAATATATCCATTGATACCATAGACTTATTGTGTAAAGTAAAATTGGAAATTTTGTAGTATATTTCTGTATACTAAAATGATGTACCATTTATAGTATTTATTAAAAACCTGTCTTGTTTTAGTACTTGAAAATAGCATGAATGAATAATCAATTGAACCCACAAAACTAGCCTCCAAAGATGCCTTTAGCCACTGTCATCTCTTGTGGGGGCTTCAGTGGTTATTCTGAAATGTTCTATGAGAATGATGGCAGCCAGCAGGGTGGTATACTGACATTTACAGGTGCACATTTAGTTGAGACACCGATAAAGAACACATGTTAGTCTCAGGCAAGTTTAAAGGAGTGTTTTTCAGTTGGGTTCTAGATGATAGCTGGTGGGCAGATCCTTAAGGGTGCCTTTGCCAGTTCAGAATTTTGAACCGTTTCTGTATTCTGCAAGGGAAGAGTTTTTACTCTTGTGATAGGTAGGTAGCCAAAGATGTCATCTCTGAGAAAATAAATTTATAGACACAGGATACCCTCTGGATTTTCCAAAATCCTATTATTTGAACCTTTGCTTTATCCCTTCCTTGTCCACCAATAGAGCAGAGACCTCTGGCCAGAAGGGAGGTCATCCTGCTGCTAAATAACTCCTGCAGCAGCGCAGGAAGCCTTCTGCAGTCCTGCTGTCATGGGAGTGGGGCCATGACAGCAGAGATGCAGAGGGCTCCCTGCACAGCCACAGGACAGCTGTGGTCCCGACAGGGCAGAGCCTAGTCCCAGCTGGGGTTCTCTGCTGTGCTCTGCCAGGACCACAATGCCCCTGCATCCCTGACATCTTGTGCCTGCAATAATCAAGAAGGCAGAAGGAGCAGCACAGGGAGCCCTCTGCAGCCCTGGGAGGGGGTGAGCGAGCAAGACCATGACAGCAGTGTTGCAGAGAGCTCCTTGCACTGCCACTCCTGCTCTCTCGATTATCCATACTCTCCATTATCTGAATAAAATCCATGTCCCCCATGCGATTTGTGTAATTGACAGTATACTGGAATGAGGGCAGATCTCCCATTTTAAATATGGAGAAGCTGAGGCAGGAAGATTGTCACTTTCTCAAAGCAAAGGAGGGAATGAGTCTCTCTGTCAGGTGGTCAGTGTGTGAGGCCACATCTCACTCAAAGGGAAAGACCTGGCATCTTGGAAGAAAACCAGTAAGTTGTAGAAAGAACCATATCCAGACAGCAAGTGTGCATAGATCTCACAAGGAGGTGTGTGGATTTCTGAGAAACCTTCCTTCTCATTTGTTTCCCTTTGGACTTGGGAAAGCAGGAGACCTAGAAGCAAATTGTTGGTTTGAAAGGTCTCCAAGAAGGCATAGCCAGAGTAAGGCTAAAGGTTAGTGCTCACTGATACAAATGAACTAGACTAAAGTTTGGGAATGGGTTTATGTTCTTGGTATATGTAAACTCAAATTTTTCCATTGTGCCTAGACTAAAAGAGTTTTTTCTTTAACTGTGGTCTACTTACAAACTGAATCTGGATTGTTTGGCTTCTAAGACTGATTTAATAAGAGCCTGTTATGTTATAAGAGACCTCAGATTCAGCCTGTATTGTGTGACTAACTTCATATAGTCTTCCTGCATCATAGAAAGGATACTATCCAACATAGACAATCACATTGGCTGCTAAGGGACCAGTGCAACAGCTGTGATTCATCTTATGATGGAAAAACACCTGTTACGTTTTATACCAAAAAAAAGTATGTTCTGTTGGTTTATTTTTCTTTACATGTTTTCTGTGAAAATTAAGAAGGAAGAAGCCAAATTGCTGGAAGAGATAAAACGGCTTAAGCAAGACAAACAAGCTCTTGAAGTAGATTTGGGACAAATGAGGAGAGAGAGAGATTTGGCAAGAGCCCAAATTGTTTCTACTTCAGGTAAAGTACTCATTTGTGGAGGCTCTCGTTCCAATTAATAATTGGATAATTGCTCCTTACCTGTGTTTCATTAAATAAATGTATAAAACTTAATTATTTGTAATACAGAAGGGCTTAAATAAATGTGATATAAAGGTTTTTGAAATGCTCTTATATTTGAAAACTTAATTTGAGTCACACCTTTAAATTTTAGTAAAGAAAAAGTAATGGCAAAGTGCTGAAATGTATCTGAGAATGATGCAATATCTGACTGATAGCTTTGTTGCAGATATCTAAGAAGAGTATATTAAATCAAAAAATTTTGCCTTCTAGGTGAAAAATCTTATGAGATAAAGATTATAGAAGAATCATACAAACAGGAAATCAGTCTTTTGAAAAAGAGACTGCAGTGGTATGCAGAAAATCAGGAGCTTTTGGATAGAGATGCAATTCGTCTTAAAGATGCAAAAGAAGAAATTGAGAAATTGAAACTACAGGTGATCACAACAGTTCAAGGTTTATTTTGTGAATTAGTATTTCTAGAAATAGTGTCCATAGAATGCAACTTGGTTCTTCAGTATATGTTATCTATCATATTCTAAATGCAGTAATGGAATACATAAAAATCTTTACTTAAATACTGAGGGCCTGATATGCAGAATGTACATTTATTATGTGTGAAATGGAGGATTTAGATGTATGAGAGCTTAAAGCTGTTTTTATTTGCATTTGGCACTTCAGTGGCATTTCTAGAAATAATTCTAAATTGATAGTTCTTTAGGCCATGCAAATCTATTAACTAAGACTATCAGGTAGCAGTTACGTTATTACACTAACATTTAAAAAACATACCATGCTGTAGTTTTTTTGTTACCCCAAAGTTTTTTTGTTACCCCAAAGTGCCTGGCATGCATGCCTCAGAGGCTGAAGGAAATAGCTGTAGGGGACATAGACAGGCTTCTGAATCATTCTCCAGAGTCAGAGGAAGCTTTATTTGCTTGAAAGAAAAGTAAGTCTCTAGCTGTAATGGTTGAAAAGAAAACCTTTCAAAACATGAAACAAGTTAAACCAATGCAGAGAGCCTGAAACAATTTCTGTGAGTGTGAACTGCCCCACTTATGTCAATGGATGTTAATTCAGATGCCAATGATACTCTTTCCCAGCTTATGAATGCATGTAGAAAACAGAGGAAGTATTGTATGATAAACATCCCAAAGTGGGGGAAGAGGTTGCCATACTTAATTGTATGTTTAATTGTAACATACAATTGTAATTTACATACTTAATTGCCAGTATGTAAATTAAGATCTATGTAGGCCTTTAACAACACATGGTGGGTGGGGAGGAGCTGGCATGACTGGTTTCATATTCCTCAAGGTAGGCTCATTTTCAAAGGTTTGGGAAACACCATGAGATTGCTGTCTCATTCGGGTGAACAGTTTTGTGTATCAAAGGTTAAACTTTACAATGAAGCGTTGTTATTACCCATGTTTTTAAAATAGCATCCACCATTGATGCAGTAGATAATGGGAATGTGTGTTCATTTAACGGTCCAATATCTCTTTAGCAATACATTGCAATATTAATATTAGGTGGGAGCTCCAGATATTAGACTTGAACCTTGATGGCCAAATTTTCTCCTGTGATAGAGCTTTGCTTGGTCATGGGGAAAAAGGGACGCGTCAGGGAACCGGTTCTGGCTCCCTGAACCTCAGGGCCAGCTCATCTTAGATATAATTTAGAGCTGCTGCTGGGCATCACTGAATGCAAAGTTGTGGATGCTTAAATTGTGCCCTTAACTGATCATATATCAGTGGAAGACATAGCTTAGCTCTACCATCCCACCTTCCCATCCTACCCATGTCAAGAGAGTGGGGGGCAGAGGCTCAGGGCACAGACCTGGCAAAGATTTGCTTGCAGGGAGTTCCCTTCATAAGGGAATTCTCTGCTAGATCTCTGCAGCTTGGTTACAGTTCCGTTACCCCTATCTGGCACAAAGAGGCCATAGCCCAGCATGAGAATATAGCCCATAGACTTCTATCAGACAAACCATACTGATAAGTAGGATAAACTTCTGCACTAGTCTTGTTCAAATATGGAACTCTTTCATTATAGTTACTTTGAAATAATTACAAATATTTTCAACTGTGCTAATGAAGTGAACCTGTTGCATATACTTTTTGTAATGTACCACTGAATATGCTGGATAGGTTGATAATCTCAGAACTGAAGCTGGGAATCAGTCTGTGCAACAGAAGAAACGTTTAAAGGACAGAGCGGCAGATGCAAAAAAAATTCAAGATCTTGAGCGACAAGTATGTAATAACATTACTTTTCTCAGTGTTTCATAGCTTGTGAAAAATGCAATGATGCTAATTGCTGTTGAGAGATCTTGGCAGAAATATCAAGAGTAAACTATGCGGTACTGGAAAAGTCCCATGATAAAGTAAACATTTTTTGTCCTTATGGAACTGTCTTATCTTGACATTACAAATATTAATTCATTTATGAGAAAGTGTTCTCATGATGGGACAAACCCTAAAAGTAATAGTATTTCAAGCAGCAACTAACTTTATCAGTACACTTCTGAATTCTTATTTCCATGTGTAAAGGTTTTGTTTGAATATTTTCTTCCCCTCACATCCAGGATGAATGTTCTGGGGCCTAGAGTGAAACAATAATGGCATTAGTCTGTTGCTCGGAGAATGATTTGGATATCATATGACTAACATTGAGATCACAGTAGAATCAAGTATTAGTTGGCAAATAGGATAGAAGAGAAAAGGAAAAAGAGCCCAGAAAGCCATGAATATTTTGTTTTATATGGCCCTGAAATTCCAAAGCATCAAAAAGCAAGTGGAGGGTGTATTAAAGTAGTGTCCTTCTCTATCTAAAATAATCGGAGTATAAAGAATAACCCATTTAAATCAAAAGGCATCCTAGGAAAAGATTGTTTAAATCAAACTACTAAACCCACAGTGCAGCTGAATATTTCAAAATCTAAAACAAATCCCTGTTCTTGTGTTGGGGTGGGGTGGTGGTGTGTGCCTGCGTGCGCATGTACCTCTATAACTTTTTTAACATTCCAATAAAAGCCCTTGTGTCCTCTTTACAAATCTTCCCCCAGCAAATTGCTACCTTCATCTTTTTTAAATGAATGGTAATAAAGTAAGAAATAAGAGATTTTTAATTCAAAATCCAGGAAACTGCTTTTTTTATATGATCAATGTCTGACTGTTGATCACAGAAATGTAATTATATTTTTTTAATGAAAATTTATCCTGTAGCATTTTTCTCTAGATATAAATGTTAAGGGTTGAAAGTATACTGGTGGTAATGTCTGTGAAATGTTTTCCTTCAAATGCTTCTCTGTATATATTCCACTGATGGTGTACATGGAACCAGTGCCCCACAGCCTCTGCTGGTAGCCACTGTTTGTACCCTGTGTGTCCTTATGCCACCAACCGAAGGCATAAAAGGTAG
The DNA here is from genome assembly GCF_002925995.2 of Terrapene triunguis. Taxonomy (NCBI): domain Eukaryota; kingdom Metazoa; phylum Chordata; order Testudines; family Emydidae; genus Terrapene; species Terrapene triunguis. The sequence goes on from NW_020664393.1 coordinate 22,710,468, forward strand.
GGCAGAGCCCAACTTTGGCAATTCCTTCTCTGGCTACAATTTGGAATTTGCAGTGTTCATGTGACCTCTTCTTATGTAAATAGTTAGTTATAGATAGTTAGGTACTTAATAGTTAATAATTAATGTTAGAGATTTTGTATAGTGTTTCCTTTCTTCCCTTTAGAAGGAAACTTGGTTGTTGTTTTTGCCTCAGGGCTAGTGGCTTATCCAGGTACCAAGTCTATCTCTTCACTGCAGAGTTAACTTAGGCCATGTTTACACTACCACTTTTGTTGGTATAACTCAGGGGTAGGCAACCTATGGCACGTGTGCCGAAGGCGGCACGCGAACTGATTTTCAGTGGCACTCTCACTGCCCGGGTCCTGGCCACCAGTCCGGGGGGCTCTGCATTTTAATTTAATTTTAAATGAAACTTCTTAAGCATTTTAAAAACCTTATTTACTTTACATACAACAATAGTTTAGTTATATATTATAGACTTATAGGAAGAGCCCTTCTAAAAACGTTAAAATGTATTACTGGCACACGAAACCTTAAATCAGAGTGAATAAATGAAGACTCGCCACACCACTTCTGAAAGGTTGCCAACCCCTGGTATAACTTATGTCGCTCAGGGGCATGAAAAAATACCCCCCCCCCCCAAGTGACATAAGTTACACTGACAGAAGTGCTGTTATGGACAGCGCTATGTCCGTGGGAGAAGCTCTCCCACCAACATAGCTACAACTGCTCGTGGAGGTGGTTTTATTATGTCGAGAGGAGAGCTCTCTCCCGCCGGCATAGAGGAGCTACACGAGTGATCTTACAGCAGCACAGCTGTACCAGTGCAGCTGTGCCGCTGTAAGATCACTAATGCAGACATGCCTTTAGGTTCTTACTTCGGTGTTATCCCTTTCTGTCCACACACAAAATACATTTACCTGCATTTGATGGTGCTTTAAACCCAATCTGTCTGGCCTAGATAGGGGAATAGGCTAGAAGTGACTCTCAACCTTTTCAGACTACTGTATCTCTTTCAGAAGTCTGATTTATCTTTCATACCCCAAGTTTCACTTAACTTAAAAACCAATTGCTTACAAAATCAGACATAAAAATACAAAAGTATCACAACACACTGAGCCATTTTTCAGTAATATTCTCATTTTTACCATATCATTTTAAAATAAATCAACTGGAATATAAATATTGTACTTGCATTTCAGTGTATAGTATATAGAGCAGTATAAACAAATCATTGTCTGTATGAAATTTTAGTTTGTACTGACTTAAGAACAGCCATGCTGGGTGTGACTAGTGATCCATCTAGTCCAGTATCCTGTCTTCCGGCAGTGGCCAATGCCAGGTGCTTCAGACTTCACTAGTGCTTTTTATGTAGCCTGTTGTAAACTAGGAAATGTCGAGATGAGTTGATGTACCCCCTGGAACACTTGCGTGCTCCCAGTGGTACATGTACCCCTGGTTGAGAACCACTAGGCTGGAGCTTGGGTGCTGCTTTCACTTGGTCTGGGAACCTGCCCACTTTGTAGTGAGGACACCAGCTAGACCACTCAAGTTCTGATACTCCTCTAGTGCCTTCTTAGAATCCCCCCTTTGTGCCCAGAGGATAGTCAAGTTCTCCCACAATTCACTGAGAAAGAATTGGAGAGTAGCTCAGTTTACTGAAGCACAAAGAACTATGGAATATGCGTCCAGAAGTCATAGCAACTTACCTGAGTGAGTGAAGCACCAGTGAGGACACGGTAATTCAGACATGGCTTTAGTGTGGCTGTTCACAGCCATGCTGGGCTAACTGGGGTGCTCAGACCCAGGTGCTGATGACCCAAGTAAACTTTTTAGTGATGACAATACCCTGTGACTGAACATAAATCTCCAGGCTTTAAAAATTGCCCTTTTTGTGAGGCCAGACATTCTCTTAATGATTCAGTTGCTTGCATACTAAGTACTTGTTGTGTTTGAGTGAGGAGCACATTAGAAGGAGAGAGATGTGCCTTCTGTAAATCAGTTTCTAGGAGAACCCAGAAAGCTAGGGAGTCCTGTTGGAAAATGTTCCTTTTGGAGAGGATAATGCATCCCGCTTCAGATCCTGGGATGTCTGGGGCACAAACCTCTGAGCACCCATCATCTAAAAGTGCTCCACATGTGGACCTGAAGTTCCTACTCCTAAAGATCCAGCGTCCTTGCTTGGTAAAATTTCAGGGGACTGAGGGAGGAAAGAGCCCACAGGTGGACGAGTTCTAGGTCAAGCCATAAATCTTCTCAAGCCTGAGACAGAGTAGCCCAAGGCCCAAAATGGGTCTACTGTCCCAACCTCTCACCACCAAGGACCCCAGTACCATTGTCTTCCCTGGTACCAATGTTATCTACTCATCTGTCTTCAGTACCAGTGTATTCCATACCAAAGTCCTGTGTGATGTCAAAAGACCTACTGGTCTCTTTCATACCGGACACCCCTCTATTAGCCTTATTGAAGGAGCTTAACCCCAAGTACCAACCACTGCTCCTATACCAGAACCAAGTATATCAACACTTCCATCCAGAGCACAGTTTGAGGGCAGTCCCAGCACACCAGCTGGCAGTTTCTTCTCTACAGAAGGACTATTCATTTTTGTCAGACTCTGAGGGAGGTAGGGAAGTTTCACTGTCTCTGGGGGTCTAAATATTCATGTTAGTAAACACCCAAGGAGGAGTTGAGGGCAGAGTCTTATTACAATAGAAGTTCAAACTCATGGGTTTCCTGGAGTCACTAGTCCTGGAATCCCCAAAGGGAGAGGAAATCCTTGTTTTAGTCCGTAGTGGCGTACCTGATCTGGTCCAAGAGGTGAATCTAGCTGAACTACATGGTAATAGCAACCATAATGTAATTAAATTTAACATCCTTGTAAGGTGGAGAATACCAAAGAAACCCACCACAGTAGCATTTAACTTCAAAAAGGGAAACTACACAAAAATGAGGAAGCTAGTTAAACAGAAAATAAAAGGAAGTCACAAGATTGAAATGCCTGCAAGCAGCAAGGAAACTTTTTAAAAACACCATAACAGAGGCTCAAACTAAATGTATACCTCAAATTTAAAAAAAAAAGTAAGAGGACCAAAAAATGCCACCATGGCTAAACAGAGTAAAAGAGGCAGTTAGATACAAAAAGACATCCTTTAAAAGTTGGAAGTCAAATCCTACTGAATTGGAAGTCAAATCCAATATTGCACAGTTCCATCATCTTCCTCGCACCCTTCTCCTAACTAGGTACTGCATGTTAATCACCCTCAGTGGAATACAATAGGTATCATCACTCAAAGAAGAACAGGAGGAGACTACTTACCTGTAATTGGAGTTGCTTCAAGATATGTGGTCCTGTAGCGGAGTGGTTACCCCGCTCCTGCCTGAGGGGGTTTAAAACAGCCCTGGCAGAGGGCTGGGGCAAAGGGAAAAGCTACTGGGCTGATTGGGGAAGTAGCCACAGCTGGGCCACGCCCCAATCAGGCCCCAGCTGGCCTGTATAAGAAGGCTGGGAGCCAAGAGCTCAGCAGTCTCTCTCTGTACTCAGAGAGAGAAGGGCCTGGCTGTAGGGAGCTAAGACAGAGTACCTGGGTGGAGCAGAGCTGTGGAAAGGCTGAGGAGCTGGGGAGGCTCCAGCCTGGATAGCCCCAGGCTGCGGCCTAGTAGGAGGCCAAGGGGTACTGGGGGTTGCAGAGGGCAGCCCATGGGTAGGCCAAGGCAGCAGATCCAAACCCAACCTTGCCTGTGATGAGTGGCCTATACTGCAGTCTGTCCCAGTGAGCAGGGGCTAGTTGGTGACTGGCAGTGGCCTGGTACTGAGGCAAGGTGGGGATAGTGGGTGGGGTTTCCCCAGGGAGGGGAGACCCAGATCTGTGGGGTACTGCCAGGGGGCAGCATCCCAGTACTAGGGGCACCGGGTCCTGGGAGGGACACGGGCGCCAGAAGAGGACAGGCGGACCACCGGCCTGCAGGGGGCGCTCCAGATCGCTGGAAGAGCTAATTCCCGAGATGACCAGCAGGAGGCACCACAGGGGTGAGTCCGCTCCTCTACAGGTCCCTATTTGTATTGCAGTCCCACCCTCCTTCCCGTTTACTGCAGATCTATTTAATTTGTGGTGGAGAAGGAACTGAGGGCGCGGCTGATCCGCCCCACCCTTACTTGCCTCACATGAATCCATGACGTGCAGCAAGCGTGCACACGTGGACCAACAGACACTACTACTTTCAAAATCTCCAGGCACATGCGTATAACCCTCAGTGGACTTCAGATAGGGACCTCACATCTCAAAGAACCTCCAGTCACAGGTAAGAAACTTCCTCTTAGAAACCATTAAAAAAGGGATAGATAAAAAGACAGAAAATATATAATATAGAAATCCATGTTACACCCACTAGTCGAATACTGCTTGCAGTTCTGGATGCCTCATCAAAAAAGATATATTAGCACTGGAAAAAGTACAGAGAAGGGCAACAAAAATGGTATAGAACAGCCTCCATGCAAAGAGAGGTTAAAAAGACTGGTACTGTTCAGTTTAGAAAAGAGATGACAAAAGGGGGATATGATAGAGGTTTATAAAATCATGAGTGATGTGGAGAAAGTGAATAAGGAAGTGCTATTTACCTCCTCACATAATACAAGAACCAGAGGGACACCCAATGAAATTAATAGGCAGCAGGCTTAAAACAAATATAAGGAAGTACTTCTTCACACAGTGCAAAGTCAACCTGTGGGGCTCGTTACCAAGGGATGTTGTGAAGGCCAAATGTATTACTGGGTTCAAAAAAGAATTAGATAAGTTCATGAAGAACAGGGCCATCAATAGCTGTTAGCCAACATGGTCAGGGATGCAAGCCCATGCTCTGAGTGCACTTAAACTGGGACTAGATGACAGGGGATGGATCACTCAATAATTGTACCTTTCTGATCATTCCCTCTGAAGCATCTGGCACTGGCCATTGTTGGAAGATACTCGGGCAAGATAGACCATGGGTCTGTTCTTCTATGGCCATTCTTATGTTTTTATTGACAGGGAAAATCACAATTTTTTTAATCAAATCTCTATTTAACGAGTTTTGGTTTTTTTGACAGATTAAAGAAATGGAAACAATTCTAAAAAGAAGGCATCCAAATTCTTTGCCTGCTTTGATATATGCTGCTGCTGCAGCATCTGAGGGAGGTGGTGACATTTCAGCTAAATCCAATACAATTGATTTCCTGGAAAGAAGAATAAAAAAGTTAGAAACAGAACTTGAGGGTAAAGATGATGAAGCTAAAAAAAGTCTACGTGCTATGGAACAACAGTTTCAAAAAATAAAGGTAACTAACTTAAGGCTATCAGCATCAGGCCCTTATGCATGTTGAGTTGCAGCTTATTCCACAAGTAGTGAAGAGAGGTTCTACTGAATGTAAGGGTATCTGTATCTAAGGTAGTAGCATAACGTTTGGGGAGAAGAATATTGAAAAAGATTTTGGGGGCAGAAATTTCAAAGCTTTGGGCATTTAAATATAGTCACGTAAAAGCATTTTGAAACTGACAGAGGAGGAATTAAACTTTCAGGAGAGATTGCTTGGGTCTTCTTAAAAAACCTTTCATAAATAGAGGAAGGGGACTTGGTCCTACAGGATACAGAGAGGAGGTGCACGCATACTGAGCTGCACACACAAGCGAAATAAGTGTGCAGGCTGCAGCAGCATAGTCCACTTACAAATTGCAGTCTCTTCTGCATGTTGAACTGGAACCCGTGCCCCCCACCTTTTTCTTCATGGATGTCCAGGACACAGAATTGTTATGTTGGGGGTTTGTGGACTGGAGATTCCTGCAGAAATTGTCCTGGGCTCTGATCTGCAGCATGACAAGTAGGTGCTAGGTTGCCATTGCCCAGGAAAACATATACTTCTGCCAGGATCTTGGCACCAGATCTGAAATCCTGTGTTTGGAAGTCCTGCCGGTATGGCAGTGGGCTTTGTCCCACAAGACCAGTTTTGGTCACTGCTTACGTAGAAGGGAAGGAGAACATGATCTTGGAAAGACTGAATCAGTTGGAGATAGACCCCTTTTGAGTAAACCCTGGCACTCACTTGAATGAGAAATTACCAGTCTTCTGCTCATGACACCAGAAGAAGAAGATACATTACTAAGGTTTGCCTTCTCCATCCAATTGAGAGGAAGCTTCCTTGTGTATCTATCTACTAGTACCTCTGGAACAGAATGTCCTGACAGAGCTCAAAAGAGACCAGGGTTTAATTATCTTGATTGCCCCATACACACCCAGATGGCAGGGACCATCTGTTTTGTTCTATTTGTACATTCTGGTCCATGATGCTAATTTCCACTTTGCAACAGTTGAAATGCTATGTTTAACAAAAATATGAAATGCTCTGAATTTCTTAGTGAGCCAACATGCTCTTAATGTTAAACTGAGAATGGAATGTTAATTTGTCTGTTCAGACGGATAGCTGAATAGAATAATCCAGCACAATAATACAATGGGAAACACTCATTTTCCCAATAATTGGCTTTAATTATTTATTCTCTTTCTAACTGTTATAAGGTGCCCATCTATCCTTACTAAGAATAGTTCCTTAGTTTGCTGATATACTGTGCTTTTTTGTTGCAGGTAGTCTTAATAAGTTATTACATTCAAGAGGCTGCTTTCTGAACTACCTAATTCATAGTATTGTAAATATTACTGGTTTTGTTGTATATAATTGTTAAATATTTACGTAAAGTGCTTAATCTCTTAATTTATACAAAAAAGAGGGAGTAATAAATGTGCAACTCTGTGTAAATTGCTCTTTTTTTTTTCCAGCTTCAGTATGAGCAAAGACTTGTAGAGCTTGAAGAACTCCTTGCCTATAAATTGATGAATGAACCACAAAAACTGCATGACAGCAAAGCCAGCTTTACAGCAATTGAGCAAGAACTTCGTAGTCTAAAGGAGAACCATCAGATCACAGTAAAAAATCTTCAAACAGAAATTGAAAATCTTAAAAATCAAAACTCCCAGTTAGAACTCAAAAAATGTGAAAGAGATGATGAAGACTTACAAACAATAGAATACCAAGTGGAACAAGCTCATGCTAAAGCCAGGTTGGTAAGACTAAATCAAGAATTAATCACCAAAAGTAGAGAGATACAAGACCTAACAAAAACTGTGGAGAGACTTCAAAAAGAGAGGAGGACGATGTTGTCAAATCATAACTCAAGTGACAAAACTGATGATAAGGAGAAGTCTACAGAAATTTTGAAAAAGGATATTTTAGCAACAAGTAAAAGGAATGCCAGCACCAGTGAACCCTTCCCAGACACTCTTGATGATAAAATATACCAGCCACATAACTTTGCCGATTCCCATATTTCAGAAGTTCTGCAAGAAAATGCCAGGTTAAAAGATGAGCTAGAAAGACTGTCTCTAGAAATGAGCCAGCAGAGAGTGAAGTCTCAAGCAGCACTGGCTCATTCTGAAAGTAACATACGAAGGTAAAACAGTCATCTCATGCATTTATTAAAACATTGGAGTCTTGGCGGGAGATCAGTAATGATACAGTGCCTTTTGACAAATAGATCACATGTATGAATCCAGCTCACATTAGTAATGACCTAAAAGCTGCTACCTTCTCATGCTACCATCTAACTTAGGGTATGTCTACACCCAGCCGCTAGTTCGGCGGCTGGGAATCGAAGTTCTGGGTTCGACTTATCGCGTCTTGTCTGGACGCGATAAGTCGAACCAGGAAGTGATCGCCGTCGACTGCGGTACTCCAGCTAGACGAGAGGAGTACCGCGGCGTCGACGGGGGAGCCTGCCTGCCGCGTGTGGACCGAGGTAAGTTCGAACTAAGGTACGTCAACTTCAGCTACGTTATTCACGTAGCTGAAGTTGCGTACCTTAGTTCGAATTGGGGGGTAAGTGTAGACCAAGCCTTAGTTGGTGGTTTCTGTACACACATTCATAGTCAAGTGTGTACATGTCACAAAAATTGCCACCTGAATTGGCACTAATTGACATCTTTCTGGTCATAGATGACTGGATAAAATTGATGCTTTTGAATGGACGAGAATGTGAGGCAATCACTTCCATGAGTCCTTACCCTCATTTAGGAACAATACGCTGAGAAGAGAACTTAGGTCTTCTATGTAGTGTATCACTGCTATTAAGCCCTCAGGCAGGTCCAGATGAGTGCATTTTAATAAATCTAGAATTTGTCATGGCTTTGAGGAAGAACAAGGTTATTTAATATAAATTGTTGCAGCTTGGATGCCTTTGTCTCTTCATCTAATAGTGTAATACTAATACCGGTATTTATGGCCCAAATCTTCAAAATTAGACACATGCATAATTTCATATACAGTTACCAAAATTGTGGGTGCAGTTGGAGTAATTGCACACACATGGTGTTTGCATATACCATCTTTGTAACTTCTAAAAAATGAAGTGTGCGCAATTTTGAAGTTATGGGGCCTATAATTTAATTTATTTTAAATGTATAAGCATATATAATTTTGTTGGTACAATTTTGGGGAACAGCTATATGCATAGCTTTCTTTTACAGGACAAAGGAAGATACAGCAGAATACATTGCAGCTCTAAGAGCATCCCATCAGAGAGAAGTAGAGAAAATTCTTTGTCAGCATGCAGTGGAACATTCTGCTTCTAAAGTAGCTGAACTAAATAGCAAAATTTCAAGACAAGAAGTAAAATAAAACAGTTATACACCTATGATCCTAATGAATGTTAAGAGTTATTAACTATGACTTTAACAGAAAATGGGCAAAATTTGTGATGATTTAGAAATTAAATATTTTTAAAATAGGTCGTATTCTTTCAGAAATGGGACTTTCTCAAAAAATAATATATGTACACCTCTACCCCGATATAATGCGACCCGATATAATACGAATTCGGATGTAACGCGGTAAAGCAGTGCTCGGGGGGGGGGCGGGGTCGCGCATTCCGGTGGATCAAAGCAAATTCGATATAGCGGTTTCACCTATAATGTGGTAAGATTTTTTGGCTCCCGAGGACAGCGTTCTATCAAGGTAGAGGTGTATATCACATAATAAAAATGTAGAGTGAATATACAGGGCATAAAGATATGATATGACGGAAATATTTTAAATTCAAATCCAGTACACGACCAATTAACTGCATCAGTATTGGCTTTTGTCTAGTATAAGGTACAATACAGTTACTATTAATATTAAGATTCAAGAAATGCTTTCATATATTTTAATTCTAAGATTCAAGAATTGACTTTATGTATTACTTTGAAGGTTTTAAAATCTGTCAGTGTTAATGAGGAATATTTAAAATATTTCCTTAGATCTTAATAAAACATCTACAAGAACAAGTTAATGAGCTGCACAGAGATCAGGAGGCCCTTGCAGTTTCACAAACGCGAGAGGAAATCTTGCAAAAAGAGGTAAATGAAAGGTTTGTTGTGATTTTTTTTCAATTTTGAGCTATCTGATTATAAAGCAAAAAATCTTTGTTTTATTTTTAAAAAGTTCCAATAATATAAAATGAAAACAACCTGCAAAAATCCAAGCTTGTGACCACTTTCCTTACCTTAGACCTTAGTCCATCCCATGCTTTTCTGCACATTGGGCTACCCACATTTGCCATCCTTGCCTGTCAACTGCCCTTCTCTCCAAATCTTCCCATTTCATATTGAGGTGCTTGATGTCGTTCACAACTGTTCGTTTCCATGTTATTCACGGTCTTCCTCTCTTTTTGGCTTCCATTCAAGGCCGGTATTTGGTATGCATTCTTTTTCCATTCTCAGCACATGTCCCAGCTACTGAAGTCTTCTTTTGTAGATTATTTGTGAGAGGGTGCCTTGCCCAGTAATTTTTCTGACTTCTTCATTTGTCTTCCAATAGCTATATGTTATTCCCAATATTCTTCTCAGACATTTGTGATTAAATATATCCAGCTTTTGCATATCTTTCTTGGTAAGTTGCCGTGTCTCACTGCTATATGTTGTGATGGCAATAACAATTGCTTTGTACACATTCAGTTTTTGTCTTGAGGGAGCTGTTTTGAGTTGCCAGATGTTTTTAAGTCTTTCAAATGCAGCGTTTGCCTTCCCGATTCTTCTTCTTCTTTCCTTGGAACTAGTACCATCTTGGCTGATACGTAAAATTGTCCACCTTCTCCAGTTTCTCTTCTTTGCATTGTATCTTAAACCCATTTTCTCCATTACTTCATTTACTTGGTTTGTGCATTTTTGTAGTCCGTTGGCATCTTCATTGATGAGAACGATGTTGTCAGCAAAGTCTAGATCAGATAGCCTTGAATTGTTCCATTTTAGGCCATATGTATCACTGTCGCATTGTTTTAATCCATAGTCAATGACTAGCATAAACAAAAAAGGAGACAGGACGCACCCCTGCCTTACACCTGCCTTGATGCTGAATAGCTTACTCAATCCATTTTCCATTTTAAGGCAGCATTTTGAATTGGTGTAGAATGCCTTCATAATAATTAATTGTGTTGGAATTCCATATTGTTCCACAGTTTTCCACATTGTTTCTCTGTTTACACTATCGAATGCCTTTTGAAAGTCCACAGAATTGATGGCAAGACTGCCTTGGAATTCAGTTGTGTTCTCAGTAATCCGTTTCAGGGTGAAAATAGCATCTGTGCACGATCTCCCTTGTCTAAATCCAGATTGTTGTTCATGTAGGATGGTATCCATCTTTCCTTTCATTCTCTCAGGAGGACTGCTGCTAATACTTTTCCTGTGACCGATAGAAGTGTTACTCCCCTCCAATTTGAACAATTGTTTAGATCACCTTTCTTTGTAACTTGATTATGATACCAAGGGTCCATTCTTCCGGTACTTTCTCCTCCGTCCATATTTTGTTGCACAGCGAACAGATGACTGTCTCCACGTCCTCTTTAGATCTTGGTAAATTAAGTTGGTTAGAATTTAAGTTTAATAATTGCTCTTTATCTCAAGTACAACTGTGAATTTTAATTGGTTGGGACAGGCCAGGTATTTATGTGAGCAAGGAAGCAGAACATGCCACAGAAAATGTAACTTACATAATGCTTGTCCATTTCACTTTGGTCTCTAGTACTTGGAATGATTTTTTACCAACTTCTAAACCTACATGTAGCAAACGTTTGGCTGAAGATCATGGTTTTAATAAAGTTAAACAGAAATGGATGAAAAGTAGACAATACAATGATAATTACATGATGTTTTGTTTTTTGTGTCTCAGTATTACTGTAGAAAGTCCACAGCCACAATGTGTTGTTTGTTTTCATGCATTAATGAATGAAAGTGTGAGGCCAGGGAAACTACAGAGACATTTAGCAACCAAACACCTGGAATTTGTAAATGAGAACTGCGACTTGTTTTCCTTCAGAAACCAACAGAATTAAAGTGCCAAACAAAAAGTCCATGTCTAAAGAAGCAACTGTTCCTCAAAAAGCCTTAGAAACATCTTATGGTGAGGCCGTGCAAATTGCAAAATGCAAACAATCACACACGATTGGCAAGATCTTTCTACTTTCAGAAGGTCCTAAGTGGGCTACATATGTAGGGCTGTACATTGATGAGGCAGCAGCCGTGACAGGATAGAATAGTGTGGTCGCAACATGAGTTAAGAAAGTGGTACCAGCAGCAATTTGGACAAGCTGTATGAGTCATCATAAGCTTTTGGTATTGAAGAAGTTGCAATCTTAAGTACACAAGGCCCTCAATGTTGTTGTTAAAATTGTTAATTTTATAAAATTCTGGCTAGTGAACACACATGGTTTTAGTACAATGTGTGAAATGATGGGCTCTGACTACTCAGCTTTTGTTTCACAGTGAAGACTGGGTGTTGTCATGTATGAAAGTTTTACAACGTGTCTTTAAATTGCAAGACAAAATCAGAATTTTACTCCTCTGGAAAACAGACTTTGCAGATTGTGTGTGTAATGTGGACTTCTTGATTATATTAACTTATGTGGTAGGCATATTTGGCAAATTGAATGCACTGAACTTGAACTGTTAAGGTAGGAAGACAAATGTACTAGATACGAAAGAGAAAATCAGGGAATTCATGAAGAAGCTTTGTCTTTGGAGATGTCACACTGAAAAGAGAGTTACCGAGTTGTTTCCAGTGAAACCAGATTTCTTAAAAGAGGAGCGTGAAAGTGATCAAAATACTATCAAAGATCATTTGTCTGGATTGTGTTCCTCTTTTGATGAATATGTTCCTGGAGTTGAACATGGATCTATAGCAGTGGTTCCCAAACGTCGGTGAGTGCAGGGAGGTTGGGGAAAGGACGCCCCACACACTCACCTGCGGCGGGATGCGGAGCGACGCGGCCCCAGCCCACTCCGCTTTCCTTGCCCCAGCCGTGTCGCTGGGGGCTGGCTGGGGAAAGTCCTGCACTCACCTGCGGCAGGAAGCGGAGCACCACAGCTGGGAGCTGGCGGAGTAGAGCGGGCTGGAGCTGGGCTGCTCCGCTTCCCGCCGCCGGTGAGTGCGGGGAGGTTAGGGAAAGGACGCCCTCTGCACTCACCTGCGGCGGGAAGCGAAGCAACGCGGCCCCAGCCTGCTCCACTCTGCCACCTCCCAGCCGCGGCGCTCCACTTCCCGCCACAGGTGAGTGCGGGGAGGTTGGGGAAAGGACGCCCCCCCGTACTCACCTGCGGCGGGAAACGGAGCGCTGCGGCTGGGAGCTGGCGGAGTGGAGCGGACTGGGGCCGAGCTGCTCCGCTTCCGCCGCTGCTGGTGAGTGCGGTGGGGGATCCCTTCCCTCAAGCCCCCTCCCCCGAGCGACACGGCTGGGGCCAGGGTGAGGGAAGCAGAGCGGGCTGCTCCCAGCCCCCCGCTAATCCCCGGGCCACTCTGGGACTGTGGGGCTCCCAAAAGTGCCCTCCCACAGCTCCTGCCTCCCAAACCCGGGAGGGGGGGGGGAGCCCCTGACCGCCCCCGAGACCCTCTGTCCATTATCCAACCCCTCGGCCCCGGACTGGCCCAGCACCCTTAACACGCTGCTCAGAGCAGCGTGTCAGAGATTTACCGTGTTGTATGCGAACCCGCCTTATATTGGGTCGCGTTATATTGGAGTAGAGGTGTATTTGTTTTGTTATGCCGTAGGGATCATTTGTCCCACACTTACGTTATCTTTCTTTTTTTTTATACCATCTATTACCTGTAAAACTATCCTCCATCATGATAAAGTTTAATTTTCTGTCTTTTTTTTTTTTCAATTGAAGGCTTTGCTGAGGATAGTACATTTGAACAATGTTGCTAATGCTGTGTCACTCGAACACTAAAGTCATAAGTACCTTTGAAGTATTGCTAAAATAAAATCTATTTTTTCCATTATAAGGTTTTAAACTTTTGAAATTTTAGTAATCTTACCCATTGTCCTTGCTGGTATTTCTTTCACATCTTCTATAACCGTATGTGCTCAAGCAAGAGGAGTTCTTGTCCTTTATCACAACTTTGGGTATGTCTACACTACGGGATTAATCCGAATTTATATAATTCGAATTTTGGAAACAGATTGTATAAAGTCAAATGTATGCGGCCACACTAAGCACATTAATTCGGCGGTGTGTGTCCATGTACCGGGGCTAGCGTCGATTTCCGGAGCATTGCACTGTGGGTAGCTATCCCATAGTTCCCGCAGTCTCCTCCGCCCATTGGAATTCTGGGTTGAGATCCCAATGTCTGATGGGGCCAAAAACATTGTCGCGGGTGGTTCTGGGTACATCCTCCCCCGTCTCCAGGGAAACAACGGCAGATAACCGTTTCGTGCCTTTTTCCTGGGTGAACAGTGCAGACGCCATACCACGGCAAGCATGGAGCCCAAGCTCAAGACAGGAGTCATGAACATTGTAAACACCTCACGCGTTATCGTGCAGTTTATGCTGAACCAGAACCTGCAAAACCAGGCGGCGAGGAATAGGCTATGGCAGCGCGGCGGCGAGAGTGATGAGGACATGGACATGGAATTCTATCAAACCGCGGGCCCCAGTGCTTTGGAGATCATGCTGTTAATGGGGCAGGTTATAGCCGTGGAATGCCGATTCTGGGCCCGGGAAACAAGCACAGACTGGAGGGACCGCATAGTGTTGCAGGTGTGGGATAATTCCCAGTGGCTGCGAAACTTTCGCATGCGTAAGGGCACTTTCATGGAACTTTGTGACTTGCTTTCCCCTGCCCTGAAGCGCCAGAATACCAAGGTGAGAGCAGCCCTCACAGTTGAGAAGCGAGTGGCGAGAGCCCTGTGGAAGCTTGCAACGCCAGACACCTACCGGTCAGTCGGGAATCAATTTGGAGTGGGCAAATCTACTGTGGGGGCTGCTGTGATGCAAGTAGCCAAAGCAATCACTGAGCTGCTGCTACGAAAGGTAGTGACTCTGGGAAATGTGCAGGTCATAGTGGATGGCTTTGCTGCAATGGGATTCCCTAACTCTGGTGGGGCGATAGATGGAACCCATATCCCTATCTTGGCACCGGAGCACCAGGGTACCCAGTACATAAACCGCAAGGGGTACTTTTCAATGGTGCTGCAAGCACTTGTGGATCACAAAGGACGTTTCACCAACATTAACGTGGGCTGGCCGGGAAGGGTTCATGACGCTCGCGTCTTCAGGAACACTATGTTTAAACGGCTGCAGCAAGGGACTTACTTCCCGGACCAGAAAATAACCGTTGGGGATGTTGAAATGCCGATAGTTATCCTCGGGGACCCAGCCTACCCCTTAATGCCATAGCTCATGAAGCCATACACAGGCAGCCTGGACAGGAGTCAGGAGCTGTTCAACTACAGGCTGAGCAAGTGCAGAATGGTGATAGAATGTGCATTTGGCCGTTTAAAAGGTCGCTGGCGCTCATTACTGACTCGGTCAGACCTCAGCCAAACCAATATCCCCATTGTTATTGCTGCTTGCTGTGTGCTCCACAATCTCTGTGAGAGTAAGGGAGAGACCTTTATGGCGGGGTGGGAGGCTGAGGCAAATCGCCTGGCTGCTGATTATGCGCAGCCAGACACCAGGGCAATTAGAAGATCACACCAGGAAGCGCTGTGCATCAGAGAAGCTTTGAAAACCAGTTTCATGACTGGCCAGGCTACGGTGTGAAAGTTCTGTTTGTTGAAAACCCGCCCCCTTGATTGACTCATTCCCTGTAAGCAAACCACCCTCCCCCCCTTAAATCACAGCTTACTTTTAAAGGAAATAAAGTCACTATTGTTTAAAAATCATGTATTCTTTATTAATTGATTATAAACATAGGGAGAGAACCGACAAGGTAACCCGGATGAGGTTTGGGAGGATAGGAGGGAAGTAAAAGGCCACTGAAAAAATTCAATATAATGACAGCCTTTTGGTTGGGCTGTCCACTGGGGTGGAGTGGGAGGGTGCACGGAGCCCCCCCCCCCCCCCCCGCGTTCTTACACGTCTGGGTGAGGAGGCTATGGAACATGGTGAGGGGGGAGGGAGGTTTTACAGGGGCTGCAGCGGCACTCTGTTATCCTGCTGCCATTCCTGAAGCTCCACCAGACGCCGGAGCATGTCCGTTTGATCACGCAGCAGCCCCAGCGTTGCAGCCTGCCACCTCTCATCTCGAGCGTCCCTCATGACCTCACGTTCACTGGCATCTTTCCTGTACTTAGATACCATGTCCTTCCACTTATTCAAATGAGCTCTTTCATTGCGGGTGCATTCCATTATTTCCGAGAACATCTCGTCTCACGTCCTCTTTCTCCGACCCCTTATCTGAGATAGCCTTCGGGATGGAGGAGGGAGTCTTGAAAAATTTGCAGCTGCTGGAGGGATGGAAAAAAGGAGAGAAGTTTTTAAAAAGATACATTTTACAGAACAATGCTTATACTCTTTCACGGTGAAAAACACTATTCACATTACATAGCACATGTGATTTCAGTACAAGGTTGCATTTTCCATCTTAATATTGAGTGCCTGTGGCTTTGGTGTTAGAGATTACAGACGCAGGTCCGGGCAACAGAATTCGGCTTGCATGCGGCCATGGTAAGCCATTGTCTTTCGGCTTCTGCGCCCTCCTTTCCCACATACCAAGCAAAGCCCGTTGACTGCTGCGGTTTTCCAGTTAACCTTCAGCAGCAGAAAACAAACTAAACCTCCCCCCCCCCATCCAATTATCTGGGATGATCGCTGTACCCCTCCCCCCACTGCGTGGCTGGTATCAGGGAAGATCCCTGCTAGCCAAAGGCGAAAAGCTCAGCGCCAATTTCCCCTCCTCCCCCCGCGCTTGGCTAACTGCAGGGAAGGATTTCTTTTCAGCCACAGGCAAACAGCCCAGTAGGAACGGCCACCTCTGTCCCCTTAATTAAATTCCCGTATTTCAACCAGGTTACCATGAGCGATATCACTCTCCTGAGGATTACACAGCGAGATAAAGAACGGATGTTGCTGGAATGCCAGCAAACACCGGGACCATACGCTGCCAGGCTTTGTCATGCAATGATACCAGATTACTTGCTACTAGCATGGCGTGGTCAAGTGTCCTACCATGGAGGACGGAATAAGGCTGCACTGCCCAGAAACCTTCTGCAAAGGCTTTTGGAGTACCTCCAGGAGAGCTTCATGGAGATGTCCCTGGAGGATTTCCGCTCCATCCCCAGACACGTTAACAGACTTTTCCAGTAGCTGTACTGGCCGTGAATGCATCCCAAGTCCTCAGGGCAAATTAATCATTAAAAAAACGCTTGCTTTTAAACCATGTTTTATATTTTAAAAGGTAAACTCACCTGAGGTCCCTTCCATGGGGTCATGGTCTTGGGTATTCGCTTGGGAGGGTACTTCAGTCAGGCAGAGAAAAAGATCCTGGCTGTTGGGGAGAACGGAGTGCTGTGTGCTCTCCGCAAGCTCGTCCTCCTCCTCCTCTTCCCTGTCTGCAGAATCCTCAGGTGTGGCTGAGGAGATTACCCCCGCCTCGGAATCCACTGTCAGAGGTGGGGTAGTGGTGGCGGCCCCCCCTAGAATTGCATGCAGCTCAGCGTAGAAGCGGCATGTCTGCAGCTCTGACCCGGAGCGACCGTTTGCCGCCTTTGTTTTCTGATAGGCTTGTCTGAGCTCCTTGACTTTCACGCGGCACTGCTCTGAGTCCCTATTGTGGCCTCTCTCCATCATGCCCTTGGAGATTTTTTCAAAAGTTTTGGCATTTCGTCTTTTCGAACGAAGTTCTGCTAGCACTGAAACCTCTCCCCATATAGCGATCAGATCCAGTACCTCCCGTACGGTCCATGCTGGTGCTCTTTTTCGATTATCGGCCTGCATGGTTATCTGTGCTGATGAGCTCTCTGTGGTCACCTGGGCTCTCCTGTGCTGGGCAAACAGAAAATGAAATGCGGGGCTTTTCCTGTCTACCTGGCCAGTGCATCCGAGTTCAGATTGCTGTCCAGAGCGGTCACAATGGTGCAGTATGGGATAGCTCCTGGAGGCCAATACCATCGAATTGCGGCCACACTAACCCTAATTCGAAATGACAATATTGATTTTGGCGCTACTCCGCTCGTCGGGGAGGAGTACAGAAATCGATTTTAAGAGCCCTTTATTTCGAAATAAATGGCTTCGTTGTGTGGACGGGTGCAGGGTTAATTCGATTTAACGCTGCTAAATTCGCATTAAACTCATAGTGTAGACCAGGCCATAAAAATGTCCCTCGAGTGATGCTTAATCTTCATCTTCTATGCATCTTAAAGTTCAGCTCTACTCTGAAAAATGCCTATGTAAAAAATAGCACCTTCTTACTCAAAAGATCTGTTTCTAGTGTGTCCTTTTATTACTGGTGGTGATGTGTAAGAAGGAAAGACTCCTACTTGAACTACAGATTCCAGGTTGAGTTTGAAGGGCTGGCAGTTAGAAAAAAAAAAAAAATTGTATTTGTAAAGTGAGAAATTTGCATTGGAAATCATTGTGAGACTGCGACTTTTCAAGGTAAAACTTCACTTGCCATGTTTTTGTTCCGTTTATGTAATAACTATTAATGTTACTGTAAAATAACTTTTAACCATTTCATGCCTAGAATCGAAATTTAGTTAAACTGGAAAATAAAGCAAATGGGGGTTGCAAATATGATTAGTCATTACAGGGGAATCACTATTAGCAGTCTTAAATGGGATGGGGTTGAGCTTCATCTATTTAAACTACCAGTGCCTCAAATGAAGATATAGATATTTTGGGAGAGCCACAAGTAATTCCGGTATTTTGAATGCTGATCTGCTTCTGAATTGCTGTGCACAGCCATGCTGCATTAACTACGCCAATCTGTTAAATAGATTCCTAGCTTCACTAGAAGACAACTTTGACTTAAAAATTGGAGACTTTAACCAGAAGATGCCCTATCTTTGGATCTGCTTCTACATGGTACTGCATGAGGATGTGAACATATTGATATTTGGAACTGGTCACCTCAGGCTATTTTGAATTCAGAATAGTAAAGAATGGGGGGTGAGTGGGGACTCTCAGAATACAGCAATACTTGGTATTTGATTTCAGGAAAGCAACATTGAGAAATTAAGGTCTCTAGAAAGTTCTGATGGAACCTTTTTGAAATCCACAAGTGTAGATAGCTGCTGGAAGAACGAAGATGTATCAGACTGCAGTACCACTTAAAAAGTAACCTATATGGGATAGCCAAACTGTGGCTCTTTTACAGTTAAAGTGCAGCTCGCGGAGCCCCTCAGACCTCCCCCCATTTTCCGCCTACCAGACTGGTCAAGGGGGAAGAACTCAGGGCTTGTGCCCTGTGGCAGGGTAGTGGGGCTAGAGGCTTCTGACTAATGGGTAGGGGGACCCCAGGGCTTCAGTCCCACAAGGTGCACCTGCTAGAGCTCAGGGCTTTAGCAGGAGCGGGGCTGAAGTCTTGAGCATCTCCCTTGAGCAGGCATCTCCCACAAGACTGAAGCCCAGAGCCCCAGCAAGCACACCCTGCAGGGCAGAAGCCCCGATCTCCAGCAGGTGTGCCCTTGCTATCGAATTTCTTAAGGTTGTAATATGTGGCTCAGAGGGTCAGTAAGTTTGGCCACCCCTGCTATATAGCTTCTTCTAAATCAGGGATCGGCAACCTTTGGCCTGCGGCCTGCCAGGGTAAGCCCCCTGGCAGGCCACGCCAGTTGGTTTACCTGCTGCGTCCGCAGGTTTGGCCGATATAGGCTCCCACTGGCTGCAGTTCGCCGCTCCAGGCCAATGGGGGCTGCAGGAAGCGGCGGCCAGCACATCCCTTGGCCCGCGCCGCTTCCCGGAGCTCCCATTGGCTGGGAACAGCAAACCGCGGACACCGGGAGCTGAGGGGCTCCATGCCTGCAGACGCTCCAGGTAAACAAAACGTCCCAACCCGCCAGCGGCTTACCCTAACGGGCCGGGAGCCAAAGTTTGCCAACCCCTGAAATATAGGGTCGGCTTATGAAAGGGTCATACAGTTTTTGCTATTTTTACCTAACCATCTAGGGGTCGGCTTATAAACGAACGGGCTAATGAAAGAGTATATATGGTACCTTGACTTTATCAAAGCTTTTGATACGGTCTCCCACAGTATTCTTGCCAGCAAGTTAAAAAAATATGGATTGGATGAATGGCCTATAAGGTGGATAGAAAGCTGGCTATATCATCGGGCTCCACGGGTTGTGATCAACGACTTGATGTCTAGTTGGCAGTCGGTATCAAGCGGAGTGCCCTAGGGGTCGATCCTGGAGCCGGTTTTGTTCAACATCTTCATTAATGATCTGGATGATGGGATGGATTGCACCCTCAGCAAGTTCACGGATGACACTAAGCTGGGGGGAGAGGTAAATATGCTGGAGGGTAGGGATAGGATCCAGAGTGACCTAGACAAATTGGAGGATTGGGCCAAAAGAAATCTGATGAGGTTCAACAAGGACAAGTGCACAGTCCTGGACTTAGGATGGAAGAATCCCATGCACCGCTACAGGCTGGGGACCGACTGACTAGTTAAGCAGCAGTTCTGCAAAAAAGGACCTCGGGATTACAATGGACAAGAAGCTGGATATGAGTCAACAGTGTGCCCTTGTTGCCAAGACGGCTAACGGCATATTGGGCTGCATTAGTAGGAGCATTGACAGCAGATCAAGGGAAGTGATTATTCCCCTCTATTCGGCACTGGTAAGGCCACATCTGGAGTATTGCGTCCAGTTTTGGGCCCCCCCACTACAGAAAGGATGTGGATAAATTGGAGAGAGTCCAACGGACGGCAACGAAAATGATTAGGGGGCTGGGCACATGACTTATGAGGAGAGGCTGAGGGAACTGGGCTTATTTAGCCTGCAGAAGAGAAGAGTGAGGGGGGATTTGATAGCAGCCTTCAACTACCTGGAGCAGGGTTCCAAAGAGGATGGAGCTCAGCTGTTTTCAGTGGTGGCAGATGACAGAACAAGAAGCAATGGTCTCAAGTTGCAGTGTGGGAAGTCTAGGTTGGATATTAGGAAAAACTATTTCACTAGGAGGGTGGTGAAGCACTGGAATGGGTTACCTAGGGAGGTGGTGGAATCTCCTTCCTTAGAGGTTTTTAAGGCCCAGCTTGACAAAGCCCTGGCTGGGATGATTTAGTTGGGATTGGTCCTGCTTTGAGCAGGGGGTTGGACTAGATGACCCCCCTGAGGTCTCTTCCAACCCTAATCTTCTATGATTCTACTAGAGATTAGGCTTCTGCAGCATAGAGGAAAGTAATAAGAGGCAAGAACCTTCGGGCTCTAAGATAAGCTTGGATTATAACAGTAGGCTAACATTTAAAATACTGTGAAAGAAAATGTAAAGGCATTTTGATGGGAAATCCTGTTTGTTTATACAACACTTAGTAAAGTTGGCCCTACTTCATTACAAGTAACAAATAATACCTCAAATTTTAGATGGCAAAACTGTTGGAAGAACTGAGAGAGGCTAAAGAGAGGCAAAGTCCTGAGATGAAACACTTCTTGTGTCTAGAAAGGAAAATCAAGTATATGGAGATCAGACACGCACAAAGAGAACAAGAACTTCAGCAGGTAAAATAGAGCATCTCTGTACTTATCTCCTATGTATTTTGACAGCATTTGTACAAATTATTGCAGACCATACTGCAGGGATCAAATACATTTTGACCGAGGACATGATAAACCAAAGTCGTCGTCCTTTTTTGTGCCCGCTGGTGCATATAAATGTGCATGCAATCCTGCACCCACAGTTATTTACAGGGGCAATTAAAGTAACTTGTACATTGGATCTCAAATGAAATACTTAGAAATCCAAAGTGACAACAGTTGTAGGTGCCAAATTGCCATATATGGGCACAAACAGGAGCACTAGGTTTAGAAAATGAGGATCGGTGTGTTTATAGACTAGGCTCGACTTAATATTGACTGAGTTGAGTCTGAGATCCCAAATAGAACTCAACAACATAAGATGTTTGCTCAATTTCTAAACATTACACAGAAAAAACTTGCAAAATATTTCCCATATGCTCCTTGTACTTTCACAAAAAATGTCCATAGACTTTCTTTACTACCTTTATCCCAAATCCACAAAAAAGCTAATTAAAAATATTATACAATTGTATAATCCAGTGGTGGTTTGGTGAGTTGGATCTTTTTCCTTCTTATAGTGTTGCTTTTCTTTTACTATACAAACAAAAAAATCCTTGCAGTAAATATTGAGTCAGATTTTGTTTATTTGAGTTACACCAAAAAAGAATTTGGCCCTATGCCCTAGATAGCAAGGTAGTAAGGAACTGCCAATGAAGTCAAAGTATAAACACTTCCAGACCACTTGTACCTGAATTAAGGTTTCTTTTTAAAACCTAACGTACAGCCATATATAATTTCAACTAGGTAAAGTAATTTCTCAGTGATTCCTGTACCTCATTTTATAGAAGGATCTAGCCTCTGTGTTCTTAGTAATCTTTATAAGGATCATTTTGTATCCAAAGAATTACTTCTACTTTGTTCTGTATAGGTTCTTTTATTTCCCTCATCACTTTCGCATCTTAGTGCTTTTCAGTAGTGCATTAAGCAGTGTGATTAGTATCTGTCACATGTGGTTCATTCTTTCTCATATGCTCTCCCAGGGAGAGGATTATATGTGTAATGAAGTGGTTTGGTTTGGGGAATATTTTTTTGGTAAATGGAGAAGGCAAAGTTGAAGTGTACCTCAGGGCCGGCTTTAGGAACTGCGGGGCCTGATTCGAATACCCGGTGGCAGTCCGGGTCTTCGGTGGCACTTCGGCGGCGGGGGGTCCTTCCCTTGCTCCAGGTCTTCCGCGGATCTCCCCCGCCGCCGAAATGTCGCCGAAGACCCGGAGCGAGTGAAGGACACCACCTCCACCCACCACCCCCGCCGCCGAAGACCCGGACCACCGCCGGGTGAATAAAAAAATTTTAAAAATTAAAAAGGCGCCTAAGGCGCATGGCCCTCTTAGGCGCGGGGCCCAAGTCCGGGGAATCGGCCTAAAGCCGGCCCTGGTGTATCTTGTACTTGGAGTAGAAGGTGGTGAGGTTTTTAGTTCTTCTGGGCATTGTTCTGTAGTCTTGGACTGGCCCCGAAGAAAGCCCTGTCTGCTGCAGATACAAGCTTTACCCCGATGGTAGAAAGTTCCATTGTGCCAGAGAAAGTGGAACTGTCCACTTAGGATATAATAGCTTTCTTCTTTAAAAGAATCTATCAAATATATAAGACCTGATGGCGGAGCAATTTATTTCTTCATTAGCATGAATGTGAATGCCCTATTTCTATTCCTGTGCTGTCAATTTTTAAAAGTCAAAACAAAAAGTTAACAGCAAGTTAACATAACTCATTTGTTTTCTTCTTCCCCTCTCTCATGCCCCCACCCATTCACCTCTACAACCTCAGGTAGTGGGTAATTTCCCTTTTTTTCAACTCTAGAAAGTTCCTCAATTCAGATACAAGTGGGGGCAGGTGGGATTTATGCTTTAACTTGATTGGCAGTTCCTTACTGCCTTGCTGTCTGGACTATAGGGCCAAATCCTTTATTGGTGTAACACCACTGAAATAAACAATCTGACCCAATATTTATTGTGAGGATTTTTTTTGTACAGTAAAAGAGCAACACTATAAGAAACACTAATCACTGTTAAGTAATTTTTCTTTTGCTGAGTTGTTGTGGGGTTTGTTTGTATTCATTTTTTTTTTAATTTTTGCTTATTTCCCAACTTGCAAATTTAATCCTCTGCAATGGGACTCCTAGTAATCAGTACAAATACATACATAAAATAAAAAAGGGACAGTCTAATGTATTGAATGTTAAGAAGCATCGGCGTCTTGGTCCATGACTAGGGCTCTTAGGGTACGTCTATATCAGTGGTTCCCAAACTTGTTCCGCCGCTTGTGCAAGGAAAGCCCCCATTGGCATGGAGCAGCGAACCACGGCCACTGGGAGCCGCGATCGGCCGAACCTGCGGACGCGGCAGGTAAACAAACAGGCCCAGCCCGCCAGGGGCTTTCCCTGCACAAGGGCGGAACAAGTTTGGGAACCACTGGTCTATACGATAAGCAGCAGCCCACAACAGCAAGTCTCAGAGCCTGGGTCTGCGGACTGGGCTCACACCACAACGCTAAAAATAGCTGTGCAAATGTTCGGGTTTCCAAAACCAGGCCCCCATTCCTAGCCTTCAGAACCTGAGGAGTCTGAACTTCTTACTGTAGTATGAGCCCCGTGAGCCTGAATCTGTAGATCTGGGCTCTGAGACTCATTGCCGTGGGCTGCTGCTTTCCGTGTAGATTTACCCTTCAGCACTACGGTAATACACATAAATAATGAAAATAACTGGCAATTTATATCTTGTTATTATAGAGGATTGAAATTATGTCTTTGCTTTATACAGCACATTCCAAAATAAAATATTCTGTTTGGAATAGCCATTACATTTTCAGAATGGCATATGGATTTTTATTTCCTTTGACACTAACATGTTTAAATTAGCTTGTTGGAATTTGGTGAGATTAGGAGTGAAAACTCATTCAGACCCATATCCGCAACAGCCTCAGGGCAATGTCACTATAGGCTATTTTTGGTGCATTTATAGAGTTCATTACGCAGTTTTTAAAAGTATAGCAATAGCACAGGGTCTCTGTACCATAAAGAGAATCCAGATTTGGTCTGTCTTTGTTGCACACTATTACTAATTCAATTAACGTGTATTTATATAGCAAATTTTGTAAAAGGCTCATAAAGGCCTGATATATTCAAAAGTGTTAAATATTTGTCATAAAGTCTTAAGTGCTCAAACTTTTAATTGGGACCTTTGGAAAAAATAAATTAATCTCTTGTGAGGCTTCTTTAATCTGAACTGGGTATTAACCCCCCTTCCTCTCCCCACTAATGTCTAAAGGAATTTATTGCTACTATCAAAAGTACATTTTCCAGTGTTCAGAACAAATATTTCCATATAATAATTAGCAGTGGGCTTTGGGATTTAACATCAGAAACTTAATTAAAAATACAATAGTATGTATTTTTGCAAAGGGACTGTCTCAACTAAGGAACAGTGTTCAGTGAACTGATGACTATAAATCAATATACTTCTTGTTAACCAACTTATCATTTACAGATAGTGCAACAAACACGACATGTTGCTGAAGTGCAGCAAACCCAGGAAGTTGAGAAGTGGAAAAAACTTGCCCAATTAAAGAATCAAGAGCTGGAGAAGTTTCAAGTGGAATTAGATTCAATATTAGATGTTTTACGGGAATTGCAGAAACAGGGAGTTGTTATTCCAGTACCTGTTTCAAGTGGATTAAATTTACCAGAAAGATATTGAAGACGTGACTGGGTAAGAACTGATCAGAGAAACAGAATATTAACCTAGACAGCTGTGAATATAAAACAATCACTGGTGAAATCCTTGCAAGTTCAGATACTTTCCATAAATTCATCTGAAATTTCACTCATCTAAAGGCAAGTTTTTACTGAACAATTGATTGATCATATTGTGTCTCATAATTTCTTAATAATAAACGGTCTTGTATATGAAATAATTCTGAACAAAAAATTAGGACTTTTGAGCCAGATGATTCTCCTCCCCCTCCCCCCATAAACTGAATTGTGAAGAAATTTGCATTTTGTATTCTTCCAACAGCCTGTGGAACATTACTGAATACTTTTGAGAGAAGATGTACAGTTCTGTTTCATATAGCATAACTGATTGCTCAGTTGTATTCTCCTATGTCAGATCGTCTATGAAAATCTCGAATAATGTGGTCTATTTTATACAGAAATTGCTAACCCAGTAATATCATTACTACAATAATTAGGGCACAAAATCCTGTTTACATCTTTCCAACACTTCTCTCTTCTCATCTTTTCACCCAATACTCTTTTCTTTCCTCCCTCCCCTTTTTGGCCCCTAAACTTCTCCAAATGCTTGGAGGACTAGGTCAGGTTCTTTTTATGACAACAATGACCCCAGACTTAAGCCTGGTCTACAGTTAAAATTTAGAAGGACGCAGGGGGTGTGGAAAAAATTCACACCCCTGAGTGCCATAGTTAAGACAACCTAATCCCTGGTCTAGATGCAGCTAGGTTGATAGATGAATTCTTTGGTCAACCTAGCTAGGGGAGGTGCATTACCTACATCAACAGAAAAATTCCTTCTGTTGGTATAGGAAACGTCTAAGCTATGGCGTAGCTGCAGCAGTGCCGCTGTAGTACTCCTAGTATAGACATAACCTTAGAAAACCATTTTCTTTGAATTTTGAGATATTTCTTACAAAGCCATGCCATTCATGCTAGTGCTCTATTTAGTATAATCGGTGGTATTTGATTGCTGACTGAATGATGCTAAGAGTTAAGTCATAGCTGAAGTAACTTAGTTTACAGGTCTACAGCAGCACATATATTAGCTATAGATCTGTGCCTTTTTGGAGGGACCATGAAAGAAGATACGTTTTCATCAGTAAATTATGTGGTCACACGAGTGAGTGTGCATGATTTAAATAAAAAGTAGTTATATACCAATTTGTATCTTGTAAGTTCCTGTTAAAATGCACTTGAGTGCCCATAATTGATTTGCAGTGCAATATTTGCTCATAGTTATGCTATATATTTTATATATACATGTAAAAATACATACACTGTATGTAAGGGCTAGCCTGCATGAACAGTTAGACCACAGCAGCCTGGGGTGTGAAGCTCCCGGGCACTAGCCTGTCACGGTCTGACTATCCGTATTGTCCCTGCTGCTGTATATTAACAGTTCGTAGAATGCTTTGATCTGGTCCTTTTTGAAATGCGACTAGCTCAAAGTGCTCTAACAGACTGCTAGCATGTAGAGCAGAGTCCACAAGAACAGCTAATGTGGGGTATATTCACACCCGAGCTGGCTGAAGTCTAATGGTTCATGTAGACAATCCCTAAGTGTTTGTACATGATATCTGTATGTAAAACATGTATCGAGAGTGATAAAGTTGGGATTAATGCAATAATTATTTTGGGTATCTCATTCAGATATTTTCCAAAACGCCATAAAAGCTTAATTTTCATTAAAAAGATTTTTTTAGAATAATTAAGAATAATCAAGAATAATCTGGAAGTGTTAATATATTGTCATAAATTATGTAAATAGGACTATAAAGATTTTTATATAAAATGTCAATCAGTAAATATGTTGTATTTTCATAATGTACAAGCTCTTGTGATTGGTTTGCAAATGCAAAAGTTTAAAAAAAAAAAAAAGAAAAAGAAAAAGAAACCAACGTTTCTTCTTCGAGTAGTGTCCCTATGGGTGCTCCATTGTAGGTGTGCTTGCATACCTGGGCTGCTGATTGGAGAACTTCAGTAGTAGTGTCAGTTAGGCTGGCACATGGGCTATCTCTCCTCATGCTGCGCCACAAGGCTAGTCAACAGGCCCAGGCTAACCCCCCTCAGTTCCTTCTCAACCACCCTTGGCTAGAGACAGAGCCATTAGCAGTCCGTTAATACTATTGTTCTCTTGTTTTACATACTTATAGTTAGCCTCCTATTTAAGTTATAGTTGTTCTTATTTTACCCTTTAAAAAAAAAAGGAAGAAAAAGAGACTGTATTTTTCCTGATTTTTTCCCCTCAATGGGGTATGTCCAGTTAGCCAGGTTTCAAGAAGTGCCACATGTGTACAGAGGCGATCCTGGTTGCAGGTAAACACACTCAGTGCATTCGCTGCCTCGGGGAAGGCCATACACAGCAGAAGTGTAGTCTTTGCCAACAACTCCGGCCAAGATTCCAGGAAGACAGAGAGCTCTGCCTGAAGAGGCATCAATCCGGCCCCAGTTGCCTGGTAGACATGAGTCTTCATAACCTTCTACATCTAAGGGATGTGGGTTGAAGAAACAGGCTGCGGACCCCTCTCACAAATCATCTAAAAGGAGAATGGGAAGTCCCCCCAGTGAACCCTGAGATAGCCGTAAGCGATCACCATCTCGCTTGGTATCTCGCCGGCTCCAAGACCATCTCAGTCTGGCAACCGTGCCTCATGAAAACCAACGGGTACTGATACCACTGACAGACTCACGGACCCGATGGACATGGGCACCGAGTCACTGGTACCGAAGGACAAGTGTAAACACTCTTAAAAAGTCCATGCAAGTCTACTTCACCAGCGACAGCTCACATGGTACCTGAAAGACAGCTGCAGACCAAGATCTCCGTCTCCGCCCTCCTGCCCCCAACCCCGGCACCACTACTGACACTGGGACAATTGGTACCAGTGGGATCCCGCCATTCCAGAGACCTCTGCATGTCAGGTGCACTGGAGTCCCCTCCTCTCGGTACCAAGACCTCTGCATTGAGCTTCTACCAACCACAGGAAGTATTCCCACTGCCATGCTATGTTATGCCCCTTCCCTCTGCTCTCTAGTGAGGGTTCAGACAGTAAGCCAGAAGAGGTAAAAAGCAACAGAGGGTCCTGTGGCACCTTTAAGACTAACAGAAGTATTGGCGCATAAGCTTTCATGGGTGAATGCCCACTTCATCAGACGCAAGTAATGGAAATTTCCAGAGGCAGGTATAAATCAGTATGGAGATAATGAGGTTAGTTCAATCAGGGAGGGTGAGGTGCTCTGCTAGCAGCTGAGGTGTGAACACCAAGGGAGGAGAAACTGCTTCTGTAGTTGGATAGCCATTCACAGTCTTTGTTTAATCCTGATCAGATGGTGTCAAATTTGCAAATGAACTGGAGCTCAGCAGTTTCTCTTTGGAGTCTGGTCCTGAAGTTTTTTTGCTGTAAGATGGCTACCTTTACATCTGCTATTGTATGGCCAGGGAGGTTGAAGTGTTCTCCTACAGGTTTTTGTATATTGCCATTCCTGATATCTGACTTGTGTCCATTTATCCTCTTGCGTAGTGACTGTCCAGTTTGGCCAATGTACATAGCAGAGGGGCATTGCTGGCACATGATGGCATATATAACATTGGTGGACGTGCAGGTGAATGAGCCGGTGATGATGTAGCTGATCTGGTTAGGTCCTGTGATGGTGTTGCTGGTGTAGATATGTGGGCAGAGTTGGCATAGAGGTTTGTTGCATGGGTTGGTTCCTGAGTTAGAGTTGTTATGGTGAGGTGCGTGGTTGCTGGTGAGAATATGCTTAAGGTTGGCGGGTTGTCTGTGGGCGAGGACTGGCCTGCCTCCCAAGGTCTGTGAAAGTGAGGGATCATTGTCCAGGATGGGTTGTAGATCACTGATGATGCGTTGGAGAGGTTTAAGCTGAGGACTGTAGGTGATGGCCAGTGGAGTTCTGTTAGTTTCTTTTTTGGGCCTGTCTTGTAGCAGGAGGCTTCTGGGTACACGTCTGGCTCTGTTGATTTGTTTCTTTATTTCCTTGTATGGGTATCGTAGTTTTGAGAATGCTTGGTGAAGATCTTGTAGGTGTTGGTCTCTGTCTGAGGCATCTGCTCCAACCCCTCAGACAGAGACCAACACCTACAAGATCTTCACCAAGCATTCTCAAAACTACGATACCCACACAAGGAAATAAAGAAACAAATCCAACAGAGCCAGACCTATCCCAAGCCTGACCAAGGCAACAGGGAGGCTATACTACATACCTGCGATATCAGGGGAGCCCTGGCCTTCTACCTTAACAGGACAAGGGTCTTCAGGAAGTCCCCTAGACTTTTTCTCTCCATTGCAGAAAGATCCAAGGGCTCAGCAATCTCAGCCTGTAGCAATGTGGGACTCACCCCTGCGGCGCCTCCTGCTGGTCTCTTCCAGGAATTAGCTCGTCCAGCCTCCGGAGTGCCCTCTGCAGGCTGGTGTCCCACTGCTGCTTGGCCCCCGTGTCCCTTCTGGACCCGGTGCCCCATTATCTGGGGTGCTGCCCCTTGGCCGTACACCCTCAGTCTTGGGGTCTCCCCTCCCTGGGGAACCCCCACCCACTCTCCCCACCTCACCTCAGTATAAGGCTACTGCCAGTCATCATCTAGCCCCCGCGCCGTGGGGCAGACTGCAGTATCAGCCTACACATCACCGGCAAGGTAGGGTTTGGACCTGCTGCCTTTGCCTACCCCTGGGCTGCCCTCTGCAACCCCCAGTACCCGTTGGCCTTCTGCTAGGCCGCAGCCTGGGGCTTTCCAGGCTGGAACTCCCCAGCTCCTCTGCCTTTCCCCAACCCTGCTCTACTCAGGTACTCTGCTCAGGTCCCTGCAGCCAGGTACCTCCCTCTCAGAAGCTAGAGGGAGTCTGCTGAGCTCCTGACTCCCAGCCTCTTATATAGGGCCAGCTGAGGCCTGATTGGGGCGTGGCCCAGCTGCGACTGCTTCCCCAATCAGCCTAGTAGCTGCTTCCCCCTGCAACAGCCCTCTCCCAGGGCTGTCTTTATACCCCTCAGGGCAAGTGCGGGTGACCACCCCATTACACAGCCCAAAAGCTCTCTAAATGGGTATCGAATTGCATCAGACAGTGTTGCCAAATTCACAATATGACCCTTCCAGGCCCTATTCATACACACTCCACAAGGTCGACCTCCTCATCTGTCACATTCAAGAATGTCCCTATCTCAGAGATCTGTAGAGCGGCGATACTAGTGTCAGTCCACACTTTCACAGAACACTATGCAGTCACTTGAGTCTCTGCCTCCGATGCCATCTTCGGCTCCACAGTGCTGTCATCTGTAACTGACCCAATTCTGAAGTCCTGACCCTCCAGAAGGGGTACTGCTTAGGAGTCACCTACAGTGGAGCACCTATAGGGACACTATTAGAAGTTATTCACCTTGTGCAGTAACAATGGTTCTTAGAGATGTGTGTCCTTACAGGTGCTCCACAACCTGCCCTCCTTCCCTCTATTTTGATTCTGAGGTAGAGAAGGCGCTGACGGGTGTTAGCCCAGGCGCGCTGACTAGCCTTGTGGCATTGCACGAGGAGAGACAGCGCATGTGCGGGCCTAACGGCCACTGCTACCAAAGTTTTCCAATCAGCAGCGCAGGGACACAAGCACACCTGCAGTGGGCACCCACCAGGACATACATCGCGAAGAACTATCATTACTGCACAAGGTGAGTAACTTTTTCAGTCCATCCTCTAGTTCCTATGTGGATTTGCCATAAAAGTACGGTATCCTCTTTTGAAGTAGCAATTGACAGGACATTTTGACAGTTTGGTGAAATGTTTTAATTAGTAAAGAGAGCAAAATCTAACTTATTGTAAGATGCCTTTTTTTATAAGTACAGTAACTCCTCACTTAACGTTGTAGTTATGTTCTTGAAAAATGCGACTTTAAGCAAAATGATGTTAAGCGAATCCAATTTCCCCATAAGAATTAATGTAAATGAGGGGGTTAGGTTACAGGGAATTTTTTTCATCAGACAAAAGACTATATACTATATACTACACACACACACACACACACACACAAGTTTTAAACAAACAATTTAATACTGGTACACAGTGATGATGATTGTGAAGCTTGGTTGAGGTGGAGGAGTCAGAGGGTGGGATATTTCCCAGGGAATGCCTTACTGCTAAATGATGAACTAGCAATTGGCTGAGCCCTCAAGGGTTAACTCTCACACTCTACAAGGCAGCAGGAATGGAGGGAGGGGAGACAGCATCGCAGACAGAGACACACACCGTATGTGTGTGGGAGAGAGATGCGCATTTCTCCTTTAAGTACACTGCCTTGTTAATTAGATCAGCTTGCTGAGACAGCAGCTGCTGCCAGCAGGCTCCCTCCGTCCTGAGCCCTGGTGTGTCCCTCCTGCTCTATGGAAGATGGGGTAAGCAGGGTGCAGGAGCAGGGGGGAGGGGGACACCCTGACATTAGCCCCCCTCTTTCTCCCCCCACCCCCCGCACAGCAAGCAGAAGTCTCGGGGAGCAGCTCCAAGGCAGAGGGCAGGACCAGCAGATGGCAGTGGGGAGAGGGACAGCTGCAAGTGCGAGCCTGCTGAGCAGCTGCGGCACAGGGAACTTAGGGGAGCGGGGAGCTGATGGGGGGCTGCTGGTCCATCCTGGTTCCAAGCCCCCACCAGCTAGCTGCAATGGGCTGCTCTTCCTGCAAACAGTGGACAAAGCAGGCGCTGCCAAATGATGTTAGAAGGGAGCATTGCACAACTTTAAATGAGCATGTTCCCTGATTGATCAGCAACGAAACAACATTAACCAGGATGACTTTGTGAGGAGTTACTGTATATGTACATCTTTAGCTTCTCAGTTACATTATGACACGGTTGATTTCTTCTTTTTTCTAAAGAAATACATAACTCTACATACTGAAGCATTTTTAGTGTATGTCATTAAGTTCTAATTATATAAAGGGGTTCAGATAACATAATAAACCATTCATGTGTTGTGGTGTTACCTTCTGGGAGCCAGTATTCGTAGGGTTCTGAAAGCAGGTACACTGGGGATGGTAACTGGGCCAAGAATGTCTAGTAACAAGACAGTTCTGGATTTTGCCTGAAGCAAATTAGTACTTTCCGCTTGCTACTAGAAACCCTAATGTCTCCAAGCTGTCAGTGTATACTCCCAACAAAACTCCTCTCAAGTCTGCTGCTTTCCCAGGTCATCAAGAGAGGAAAACCTTAACTGCATTTTTAAAGACCGTATTAACATAAAAACAACATTGTTTCTAGAAATTCTAATGTTTCATCTACATAGTCCAGGGCCAAAACTGTTACCTTTTGCCCTGTTGGAAGGAATCTAGATTTGAAATTAACTGAGCACATTATTAATTTTATTATATTATATTTAATATTGCTCTTTATTATAAAAAAAGACATGTATCCATGTGTGTCTAATATGTCATTATTTGAAGATACATTCATTGAAACACAACTTTGGGAAAGGAAAGAGAGAACTTGCTACCTCAGGATCGAGAAAACTTACATATTCTACAATATGTGAATTTATGTGAAATGCTGTTATGCTGTGATGTAATATCTCCCAGATACTTTGTAACATCTAGGGTGACAGTATGGAGTTTTTATTATATAAAACAGCATTTTTAGATGCTTTCTGCGTAATGGCTAAGTTAAACTGAGGATGTTAAGCCCTAAAATTGAAGCAAGTTGGAGCCACGTGTTGCAACAATACCTCCTGCGTGTAGAGAAAGGGGAAAATCTCCTGAAACAGAGCAAAAGCGGACTGAGAAAACAGCTCATTGGCTTTTATTTTAAAATCCTCCTTTAGTGGAAGTAGTGTTATTTGTCAAATAAGTAATTCTGTATGTTCCTTTGGTGCTTTTGTCCCCCTTTACTTTTTACATTAGAGGTATCCTCATTTATTTGTGCTTATAAGTGAAGATATTTCATAAAAGTAAAAACGTAGAGTCCTTTGTAGTATCATTGGAAACTAGGAAATAATCCTGGACATTTAGTACAGATTTATAATAAATTTCCTCAATCTATTATTGTAAATAGAGGACCTGATCCTTAAAAATGTTCCCCTGTAACAGATTTTACACTTTTAAATACACAGAGCCTTGATTCCTTATGCTAGTAGCCATTTTCCACTTTAAACCCTGTAGAGGGAATTATTCTCATGTACTGGAAATGTTCTGAAAAGATAGAACAGCTGGCATGATGAGTCACTGACCTAGATTAGAATAGGCAGTCTTTAAAGAGAGAAAATCTGCAGCACTAAAGAATAGGATATGCAGCAGAGTATCATATCTTGTAGTGGGAGTTGTGACAAATAGTGGCTAAATAAAGAGAATATATAAAAAGGAGCCAAATACACAACAAACACCCTAGTTAACCACCCTAGGTTTTTTTTTTTCTTCCAGATTGCTATTGAAACAAGTGAGGAGACTGTTTATATAACTATAGATGATTTATAAAAACTATGGATACAAGTTTAAAGTACTGCATATGCCATTGCTGGGGCTTGGGAGTCAGGTTTTACACCTGCAAATCAGACTTATCCACTTTATTGGTTTTGAAAGACAATGGGGAGGACATAGACTATTGCAGAGATTAATTACTTTAAATAGGCAGGAGACAAGCCCTTGTTGAATAAATCAGTCCCTAATGTTATGAAGTACCTTGGCTGAAACAGTCTTTTATGGGAGAAAGTATCCAGAAAGTTGTAGCAAGCCAATCCAGGTGTCCTGGACTGCTGCTAGCTAGGTTTCAAGACTGGGTGTATCTCAGCCACTGAATTGATATACTTGATCCATCTTCTGGTGATGGAAAACTTCAGGTTGCCATACGAATGTTGCTAGACAGAGTATAGCAGTAGCCTTTGCCATAAATAACCAGCCAGGTGTGCCTTGGCAAGGATGGATAAGGTAGTGCACTGGTGGCTCCATGCTTTACTTTCTAGGTTTCCGAGGTTGTGTTATGTATTTGCTCACTCGCCCTGAGGGTGCTCGGGTGCAAGCTTCCACAATTCCATCCTGTCCTGTTTGTATGGGAAGCTGCTAGATGTTCTCATAATTTTGGGCTGCAGTGCCTTCAGTCTGCTTATTACTTGGATCACTTGTTCTCCTCCAGCCCATCTTCCACAGCCGGGGATAGGGCACTGGCCTCAGAGGTAGGAAAGTCTAAATTCTATTCCTTGCTTTGCTACTGATTTGTAACATCCCCAAAGTCACACTTCACCATTTCTGCCTTAATTTCCCCATTTTCAAAATGAGGCTGAGATACCCCTATCTAAGGCACTTGGAGATCTACAGCTGCAATGTACTATGTAAATGCTAAGCATTATGGAAAAATAAGGAATAAGTTGCTGTAGCTTTTAGACTTGCTGAATGAGTGTCAACGTAGACACTGGCAGGAAAACAAAGGTTAATAGTTAATAAAACTAGAGTAAGAGTTTTTACCTCAGATTTTATTAAGATAAGGGAGAACACGCAAAAAGTACACACAAGCACATTGCTCTAGCTTTACTACACCTGAAGACATAAATAGCCATGTTTGAAAACCAGGAACTATGTACCCCCCCCCCCCCAAGTAGTAGCTGGTTTTACCTTACATGTAGTATAGGGACATAGAACATATACAAAAATATACCGTACTGCTTGGTAACATTTAGTGTTGTAAGTTTCTTTGGAATTAAGAAGTACTTTTATCCCATAATTCCTTCATTTGTATAGGAAGTTTTCATTGTAATGTGTTATATTAGCGGTTATAAATTTTAGCTTTGAAGCCTATGTCCCAGAACCCCACAGGAAAATAGAAAAAAAGATGCTGTGAAATATACAGTACCAGAAGCAAGGAAATTTTCAGGCATCTTAGTGGCTATTCCAATTATCTGAATTTGTTTCAAAATATGAAACAAAAACCCACTACAGCAGAACCCTGTAGTCAATCTAATTAGGACCAGGGCCAGATTAGATAATCAAAACTTTAGATAATCCAGAGAATGGGAAAGTGTGAGGTTACAGTGCTGTCTAGCAGCCACCAGAGAGATCCGCACATACAGGACCAGAAGTGGGTGGTGGTTCAGAGAGCCGGATAATGAAGGGTCAGATAAAAGGGGTTCTACTGTATTAAATTCTCAGTGTCCCTATAAAAAGAACTTTCTAAAAATAGGTATTCTTAAACAAAAATGCAGTTTGTCATGAGTCTTCTCCTTGCAGGTAGTGCTGGGGAGTTGTCTGATCTGTTTTTGGCTTCCTACACAGAATTATTCAATCTAACTAAAGTCATACCTGGTAGCTTAGCTAGTGGTTCAACTAACCAGCATCGTCCCCTGTCATAAGATATATATAACATTAGTACAATTATAATATTTAAGAGGAGCTGGGCAGATATTTTCAAGTTTGCATTTTTTAATATACCATAATTGGATGGGGGAGGAGGGCACATACATGTGCATGGCTAAAACAAGTCTACCTTACACATAGGGCTCTTATTTTTCTATGTACTGCTCTAAACTCTCTGTATCATTCGGACAAAGAAATCATACTTCGCTTTGGAGAAAGTGCTTCTGTGTCACTACCCACTGTTCCTGACCAGAAGCCCAAAGGCAAACTCCAGCAGGGCCAAGCCCAGTTGGCCCTTCAAGGTAGCACAGTTGGCAGTCAGGGAGGGATGACACAGAGAGACAGTCTGCAAGTACAATTCCACCCCAATGAGAAGTAGAAGCATAGGCCTGCCACCTGCAGGAGCCCAGAAACAGGTCCCAAAAGTGACAACCTAGCCTATTTTTGGTCCCTCTTAACTAGAACACCTACAGCAATTTTGAGGTCTTTTATCCCAGAGCTACAAGCAAACTACTTTAAAAAAAATATTTGGACTGTAAAATATTATATTCCCTTGCTGCCCATGACTAAATCTCCTTCATGGCAAGCAGTCATAGTGAGAGGGTAGATACGCTCTAGGTGGGGCTACACTAAATTCATTGGTAGGAAATGGTTTAATAGCAGTATTTGATTGTCATTAAGCAATCAAGGTCTTGCTCCTCCACACCTTGTTCAGCAACCAGTGCAGTCCATCATAGACTGCATGTTTTGCAGGTATGCTGCAGAGACGCAAATTTGATTCGGTGGACATGGCAAATTCCTTTAGAGTCAGGCAAATCTTTTTCCTAAGCAAAATGGAAATTACTTTAGGGTCTGGGAGCTAAGCTTTAACGCTTCCTTCCCAACTCAAAAGCTACCTTAGCACTTATTAAATTATGAAGGCTTGATATTCTCTGTGCTAGAATCCTTTAATTTTATCTGAAGCAGATAATACTCATCTCAAAAAAGAAAAAACACACACCACACAGCTAGAGGCTGCATTCAGCCCCCAACCTATGCAGGCACCCCTCCCAGTGGGTTTGTAACTGAGGGCAGCAGTTGGCCATGAATATTTATACAGCTGCTGGCTTGGTCTATATGTCTGCATTAAATCAACATAGCTATGTTAGTTAGCAATATGGGGAAAAATACAACCACTTGATTGACCTAGCTATACCACTTGACCACTGTGAACACTTCCTCTGATGGAGCTAGCATGGCTGGGGGAGGTAGTGTTCCCACACCAACAGAAAAACCCCTTTCTCCAGCAGTGTAGGCTGCACACAAACTATGACAGTGACATAGCTATGGCCGTGTATTGTCAACATATCACTTACAGCTGTTTGCTGGGGGCAGTCTGACCAAAATCACAGCTAAGGGGTTGGCTGGGTCAGAATTCAGATTGAGGGCTGTGCAAGATGCAGGGGTGTTCATTAATAATATATGGAGATATACCTATCTCATAGAACTGGAAGGGACCCCGAAGGGTCATTGAGTCCAGCCCCCTGCCTTCACTAGCAGGACCAAGTACTGATTTTGTCCCAGATCCCTAAGTAGCCCCCTTGAGGATTGAACACACAACCCTAGGTTTAGCAGGCCAATGCTTAAACCATTGAGCTATCCCTTCCTGCCTTTTTTCCTTTTGATTTAGTTTTAAACCAGCACTGCCACATGGTGTTCAGGCACTGCTTGAGTGGAGGTCTTAAAGTTGAGCACCTGGAGTATTTATAATCATTAAAGAGCCACTGACTTGTTAGTGTCAGTATGCTGCTCAGGGACCAGTTATTACATGCAGTTTACCTCCAGCAGTTTCAAGGGGATGGATATGTTACACTTTCTTAAACTGCTACCAAGAATTCACTTCAGAGGTAGCTGCATTTCACTTGTGATATAATGGAGGATATCTGTGTGTAATTTTTTTTTTTTTTTTTTTGTATCAGGAGACATTATGCATCAAATGCAGCACAACTACACTAATCAATCATTTGCTACAGGGGTGAATCTGGGAATATTAGGAAATAGCCTTTCAACAAATACTAGTTGGTACCTTAAATAGCCTTCCCTGTGTCTGATCCTTCACCATTCCACTTTGAAATCTAGGCCATTTATTGATTTCACAAAGATCTCAAGAGCGCTTCAGTCACTGTAACATTCTCCTCACCACCTCTGAAGAATCCAGGTACAAAAGGTTTTGATCTAACAGCTGCAGATTTAATTCGAACAAAATTAATTAAATCTTTTAAAACTGTTAACATTGGTACAAAATAAATGCAGTATCCACCAAGCAGCCTCTGCATCCAATACAAGCTTCACAAAACACGGTATATCCCCTTTATCAGATGAGATGGAGGGAAGAGCTCACTGCCAAACCAACACACCTTCCAGCACACAACAGGATTAGAGCACACACATGACCTACTTTGTCCATGGCCCCTTCCAACATCTTAGGGCCCAAGAAATCCTGTGGCTGGCCCTACCATTACCCACTGTATATCCTGATAAATATGCAGTGACTAGACTTTTCATCTGGGGGTCCACACAAATGTTGTGGATATAGCCGCCCCCACAGAAATCAACAGCTTATTTTGATAGACATGTCCCTTCGGTACTTTCTACGGTGGATGTGGTGTTATAAGGTAGTAGCAAGAGATGCCAATACAAGATTTTTTACCCATGTCTAAACAACCTTTTGTGCAAGTGAAAAGTCCTCAAAAATATATTTAAGTTGTCAAGACAAGCTGGAAAGAAAAAATGAATAAAAGGGGATTTAAACAATTTACATTAAAGAAAAAATTAAAAAGACAAGGTGGGTCAGGTAATATCTTTTATTGGACCAACTTCTGCTGATGAGAGAGACAAGCTTTTGAGCTACACAGAGCTCTTCTTCAGGTCTGGAAAAGGTACTCAGTGTGTCCACTAAATACAAGGTCAAACAGAAAACTTGTCTCTCCCACCAACATAACTTGATCCAATGAAAGATATGATGTCACCCACTTTCTCTCTCTAACATCCTGGGACTGACATGCCTACAACAACACTGCATACAAAAAATTAAACTTAGTCATCCAAATGGGTTGACACATTAATAAGGCTCATTACTTAGAGAACATTGGCCGTGTGTTGATCAATGCAGAGATTAGTCATTGACAGTTTTAAATAAATGTATTCATTATATTAGAAGCCAAATATACTATTGCACATCATGGTGCTAGCAA
This sequence comes from Terrapene triunguis, assembly GCF_002925995.2. NCBI lineage: Eukaryota > Metazoa > Chordata > Testudines > Emydidae > Terrapene > Terrapene triunguis. The sequence goes on from NW_020664393.1 coordinate 22,748,815, forward strand.
AAACACTAATAGCTAGGGCCCTAACAAATTCATGGTTCATTTTAGTCAATTTCACGGTCATAGGATTTTTAAAATAAAAAAATTCATTTCAGTTATTTAAATCTGAAATTTCATGGTATTGTAACTGTAGGGATCCTGACGCAAAAGGAGTTGGGGAGGGAGGGTCACAAGGTTTTTTTGGGGGGGAGGGGTTGCAGTACTGCTACCCTTACTTCTGTGCTGCTGCTGGCGGCAGTGCTGCCTTCAGAGATGGGCAGCTGGAGAGCAGCAGCTACTGGCTGGGAGCCCAGCTCTGAAGGCAGAGCCACTGCAAGCAGCAGCACAGAAGTAAGGATGGCATGGTATGGTATGGTATTGCCACCCTTATGTCTGCGCTGCTGCTGGTGAGGAACTGCCTTCAGAGCTGGGCGCCCAGCCAACAGCTGCCTCTCTCCAGCCACCTAGCTCTGAAGACAGTGCAGAAGTGAGGGTGGCAATACCATGACCCCCGCTAAAATAACCTTGCGGCCCCCCTGCAGCTCCCTTTTGGGTCAGGACTCCCAATTTCAGAAACGCTGGTCTCCCCTGTGAAATCTGTATAGTATAGGGTAAAAAGCACACAACAGACCAGATTTCATTGGGGGAGGGGGCAAATTTCACGGTCCGTGACGCCTTTTTCATGGCCGTGAATTTGGTAGGGCCCCACTACTAGCCAATGGACTCCCTCTCAGTGATGGGCAATATGGGTGTATCTTTTTCAATATATTTGCCATATGGTTCTCGTCTAATTCTGAACGATCTGTAGTCAGTCTCATTTAGATTATACTCATCATAAAATTGTCAGTGTCAAACAGTCTTCACCACCACTACACAAGCAAGTCAAAGTGTACGCCATGCTCTGTCTTGAACAACTACAGTTGCCTCCACACTTGGCTTTTTACATCTACATGTAATGATTTCCAGGAGTGCTTCAGTGGCAGGTGTCTCTGTCATTAGTGTTGGAGAAATCTGTCCATCCTTGTGATGCCAGCTATTTCCATGTGGAGGGAAGGAGGAGAAAGATGTCAGGTCAAGCCTCCATGGCACGGTTCCAGATAAAGGTCTGGTAATCTGAATGGTTGGTATGTTGCACAAGATCATCATAAATTGGGGGGAGGGCCTTGTTCCAGGTCTGTTTGAGACAGAAAAGCTTATATCGCGCACCATTTACATGTGCTGAGTTAACCCTTTTCTATGACACAATGGCTATCAGACGTTCCTGCGCAGTTGAAATCAGCACAGGTATCTCCACCACAGTGCCAAAATTGGCAAGGCTTCTAAATTTGTGTGGATTTTTCCTAATAAACTTCCATGGCTTTAGTTTGCAAGCCATGCCAGATTGCTGGTTGAATTACACCCAGTCAGTGTGTGTACTGCTGGCAACATTCTGCATAGTTGTCCAAGTGCAGCTGCTTTGGCATGGGTTGGTTTATCTTTCACACCAGTACATACCCAAAGCTTGAGTTGTTTCCAACTTGGAAATAAAATTACTCCAGACACTGACACTGCAGTTCTCAGAGACCAAACCACTACATGAGGTTATTCTTATGAAAGCAACATGAAGTAGATGGAGTGTATCTCATTCTTTGTGCAATGAGAATAGATTTTCTTGGTCACTCCCTCTGAAGTGAAAGATATCCCCTGATCCAAGTCCCTTGTGGCATGGCTGAGGACAGGCAAAGAACAAGCTGAACAGCACTAGAGCAAGTACGCAGCCTTGCTTCACTCCATTCGAGATTTCAAATGCGTCAGAAAAGTCACCACTGGCGAGCACTTGCACTGTCATGTGGTCATGGAACAGATGGATGATTTGTATGAACCCTCTTGGGCGGCCCATTTTATGTAGAATAGCCCATAGACCCTCTGTGTTGACTGTATCAAAAGCTTTGGTCAAATCAATGAAAACTGCATTCAGGTCCATGTTGTGCTCTAAATTTTTCCTGGACCTGCCTTACGACAAAGATCATGTCTATAGTATTACTACCTGGTCTGAAACCACATTGCACTTCTGGCAGATTCTCCTCAGATATGTCTACAATGAGTCTGATCAGTAGAATGCAAGCTAGTATTTTCCCTGTTGTACAGAGAGCAGTGCCTCTGTAGTCAGCTTTGCTGCCTTTGTTTTTGAACAATGATACAATAATAGCATCTTTGAAATCTGTTGGCATTTCTTCTTCCTCCCAAATGCTAGTCAAGGTATCATGAAACACCTCGATGCCTTGGGGTCTGTTACTTTATACAGTTATGCTGGAATACCATCCTTTCCAGAGGCTTTGCCAGAGTTCTGTTGTTTGTATGGCTTTCATAACTTCCTCAACTGATGGAGGGAGATAGAGATCATCTTTGATGGATTTCTCAGGTAAATGATCATTGTGTAAGCAGATCATAAATTACACATATAGACAAAACAAGCAGCAGAGGCAATATTGAAGATAAATTTGCCATAATGAAATTAATGTATAGTTATACACATGTTAAAAGAGAGGCATTACTTTGACTTTTCAAGAAATGTGTGAAGGCAATTTGACATGATTTACAAAAAAGTATCCATAAGTCTCAGTGTTAACCACTGCATAATAGCACATCTCCCTAAAAATCACTTAATCCCGTCCTAAAAATGTGTTGGGATGCTACAAATTTTAAATTTAGGCAGGGTTTTCCATTTGGGCTCCAACTATTTATTAATTTTCTGTAAGTAATTGTCACCTCAGAGTCAATACCTCTTCCAGTTTTAAAAGGTGAAAAAAAATGTTGCAATAAAACTAAATCTCTCCCAAATTCTTTGTTGTTTTACAAAATAGCTCTCAGTGGTTTTGCAGTTACCCAAAAAATATCAGAATGCATGAGCACTACAGTCGCAAGTACTGTGCAGCCACTTGGTTGCTTTCTCTGAGTAAAGTACAGTAGCCGCAAGTATCAATTACAAACATACACTATAGTAACTGGCTATATCTGTTGTGCTGTGGACAAAACAGGAATGTTTTCAACCCTGTTTCCTATAGTTTCTGTATTAAATCCTGTGCTCACCATGTTAAAGGCTCACATTGACAATCAAGTCCACAAACCTGAATGTTATTAATTGTATGTAGAACGCATTCATTCTAGGTCACCCAGCCACCCACACCTGCAAGAATATGAAATTTTCTGAAACACTAAATATCTTCAGCAGCAGATGGTAACTGTATTTTGTAAACACTAACTGAATATAATATACAGAACAGCATCACTAGAATTTTGATAGGTGGGGTTTCAGTAGCCTCTAAAAGCTGCGAGGAGTCTTGAGTGCAGATTAATGGCAAATTTTTATTATGTTGGTTATGTTTCAAAATAATCTGCCTTTTGAATGGGGGGGGGGGAGGGGAGGAGATTCAGAGCCCGAAAAGGTGCTTCCTCTTCTTATTCCTCCATTCAGTCTTGATTTGAGTTTACTGTCCTCCTGGCCAAACAGTTCCACGCCACTCCTTTCAGAATCCAATGATACTCCTCCCTCTGCAGCTGCAGCAATCCCACAAAGCAGAATCAAGTGCATTGCAACTCTTGTCTCATGTTAGTGTGTTCTGCTACCACTAGGCAGCTGGGCATGATGGCTAGTTAAATAAAACAAATAGCAAGCAACAACAGCAATGCTGAAGAAGGTTTTGATCTTAGGAAACACTTGAAAGTGACATAAAATAAGTCTTGACAAAATATTAAGTATTTCACTTTATACGAAAGTGAGGTCAGTCAGTCAGTTCAATATTCACAACAAAACACAAGGCATAAGATATGAAATATCTTCTACTGAAATAGGCAAAAAGGTCTGCTATTAGCAGCTGAATAAGAGTTCTTGATACCACAGAAACAATAAAAGACACTGCTTTAGAAACCAAGGTTTTTCAGTCAAGGATCTGACGTGAGGCTTGGATAACTGGTTTGCTTTCTAAAATGATTGGTGGCTCTGAAATCAGCAAATCATCTTCACCCAGTGAAGAATTCTGGTCAGTGTTCACGAAGTTGGGGATGTTAAATTTTGTAAGGCAATTCAGCTCCTCCTCCAGCCTTCCACTACTCCTAGCTACTTCCTGGAAGTGAATATTACTGTCCAGACCTGGGGCTTTATGGCTTTGTTTTGCTTTGTCCAAATGCTCCACTTCATTAATGTAAAAGTGAAAGAGTGACCTGGACTCTTCAGCTACTTGACGCGAAAATACCTTGTCTGACTCCAGAGGTTTTCCAAAGTCTGCCACAAAGCTACTCACGTGAAATCTTTTTTCAGAAGGTTCTGTATTGCTGGGGGGAGGAAAAAAAAGCAAAATTATATGTACTAAAATAACCATGGAAATAAAAATAACTATTAGACTTCAAAATGATTACCTCTCAGTATCAAATGTAACTTCAGCAGGCATCAAAATTGGGAATAAATGCAAAAATATTCATTTATCGAGGGCATGCTTAAAAGACGAACTATCTTCTTCATATTTTCTGTTGTAAAATGTTTCTGTTTATTTTTATAGATGATGTAGTGCTGGAATAGATCATTAATGCCAGCATTCCTACACTGCACTTTAATATGTCAGGTGTTAGAAACCCCTGATCCTCCCATTTCATTTGATCTGTTAAATACTCCTTGTTTAGTATTATGAGTAATAACAGTAATAATTAGAGCAGCACTTAACATTTTCAGAGCATTCTACAAAGCATTAACTGACATCTGTGGAATGTATGTATGGGTACTGCCCCCATGTCTCTTTTGTGACTAGTAATCACTTGACTAGCTGGTGGTCTGCGGAAGCTGAAGTCTAGGGGACTAGATCTAGAAAGGGGACGTATACTCAGCACTTCAATGCCTAATATTTAGGAGCCCTTGCTGCCTAGTGGAATCCACAGCCCCAAGTTAGATGCACCGGTCTCTCCAAACAATACCTGGTGAGGAGTAGTTGATTCAAATCTCCCTTCTGCCTGATGTGCTGCAGGGATTTAGAGTCACATCTCCCAAGTTTCAAGTGAGAGTATTCTAACCACCAGGCTATGAAATATTCTGGGGTTGCTCGCTCTCTCACTGTCTCCTGATGAAGCTGTTCTATTATGTACAAATATTATGGGCCAGACAGAGTGAGAATGCTCTATAGCCCTATGGCTAGGGCACTCTCCTGAGAGACTCAAGTTCAAGTTCCTGTTCCAATGACTATTTAGTTATTTATACAAAGTGAAACAGCTTCAACATGAGACACAGAGAGACCGACTCTAGAATACTCTATAGCCCAGTGGTTAAGATGCTCACGCTTCTCAGATTCTGGATAAAATCCCAGCTCCATCAAAGCCAAGGGCAAAACTCCATTGATTTCAATGAAGCCAGGATTTCACCCATTGTTTCAAACTGAAGACAATATAAAAGGCCAGGAGGACAGCAGGATAGCTATGAAGACTGGATAAATAGCTAGGAGACCGAGAAATTCAAGGGAGCCTAAAGAGTAGTAGAAAACCATCCTATGCAATAAGACTTTTATACAATATATCAATACTGATAAATCAAATAAGCAGCGTAAAGTTTAAACCCTATGTTACACAGAGAAGTTCTATATGGTATAAAATGCAGGTGTATTAGAGTCAGTATGATTAGAAAAGTTTGCCCAAGAGCAAAAAACATTGTCATTTTAGAGTGTATTCTATTAGTAGAATTTCCATTACAATAATATCCTGTGCTTTACAAAGCCAGTAAGTGTGTTCTAATGTATTTTAATAGATTTGCACAGAGGAAGTTAAATTTCTGTAAAGTAAAAAAAAAAAAAAAAAAAACCACCTAGGCTTTACTATATTAAGGCCCTTTATTATTGATAGTTACCAATTTTCCCCCCAAAATTCTCAAGTTTTTCAAAAAGTCATTGTTCAGGTTTTACTGATTCCCCCGCCCCTCTCCCCCATTTTTGGGACCTGGGGAATTTTTGAAGGAGAAACAGATCGGGCTGCACTGAAGGGACGGAGTCAGGAGGGGGCTGCATCTGGTGGGATGAGTACTCAAAAGATATAGCCTCCCCTTCTGACCCTAACCCCTCAGTGAGGCCCCGTTCACTTCCCCTGCATGGGGGCTGGTGGAATGAGATGGGCAAGGAATTGGGCCCCTGCAGCTGAGACAAGCCAACTACTGCAGGCAGTGGAAGGCTTCCTCAACTGCCACATACAGAGAACACCGTCACTGCCCGTTGTTTTCAGTTTTTAAACCAATTTGCTCACGCTTTTTAAATTTTTGAATAAAAACTGATAAATTCCTGGGAAATTTAAAACAAAATAAATATCAAAAAGAAAGGGGATTAGATGTTTTGCACTATTGGGCACAATACAAGCTACAATGATTGATACAGATATTCTTTTTCTGTTTATATTAGTCTGCCTTGGTAATTCTGAGAGCAGTTTGAAGCTGTGCAATTATATTAGGGCTGGTCTACACCCAGCCGCTAGTTCGGCGGCTGGGGATCGAAGTTCTGGGTTCGACTTATCGCGTCTGGTCTGGACGCGATAAGTCGAACCAGGAAGTGCTCGCCGTCGACTGCGGTACTCCAGCTCGGCGAGAGGAGTACCGCGGAGTCGACGGGGAGCCTGCCTGCCACGTGTGGACCGCGTCTGAACCGCGGTAAGTTCGAACTAAGGTATGTCGACTTCAGCTACGTTATTCACGTAGCTGAAGTTGCGTACCTTAGTTCGACTTGGGGGGTTAGTGTAGACCAGGCCCAAGTCAACAATTTGTAAGTACAGGTTACAAGAACAGACTCATGAGGTACATATACTAGTTTTCCTAAGGCCATTTTTAAATGAGCTAACAATGGAGTCTGAAAATCTAGACTAGTTTTCATGCACAGATACAGCAAGCCTCAGAAAGAACAGGAGTACTTGTGGCACCTTGGAGACTAAGGTGCCACAAGTACTCCTGTTCTTTTTGTGGATACAGACTAACACGGCTGCTACTCTGAAGCAAGCCTCAGCAATCTTGTGTCTTGTTTTTTCCCCAACTGATTTTCTAAACATGGATAATTTACAAAAAACGCAGACAAAAACAATTCTGGTCTTATTTCCATAATTATCAAAATAGAGTTCTTATTTTTCCCTGCCCGCTACATATTCTTTCTATTCTGTCCTCACTATTTTATATCCTGACTGAAGACCTCAGGAAATCTGGTTTTGGACATCCTGTACAATTCTATTCAGAATATGCCCAGAGCCTATTTGTCTGAGGTGGTAAGCAGCCTTTGATGCACAGACTGGAGAATTCTGCTACCTATTCTGGATCAAGTTACATTTGTGCCCACATTAAGGCCCCTTTAACACTGCCAGAGTGGTCTAAAGCAGTGCTTCTCAAAGCCAGTCCGCCGCTTGTTCAGGGAAAGCCCCTGGCAGTCCGGGCCGGTTTGTTTACCTGCCGCATCCACAGGTTCGGCCGATCGCGGCTCCCACTGGCCGCGGTTCGCCATCCCAGGCCAATGGGGGCTGCGGGAAGCAGCGCGGTCCGAGGGATGTGCTGGCCGCCCTTCCCGCAGTCCCTATTGCCCTGGAGCGGCGAACCGCGGCCAGTCAGAGCCGCGATCGGCCGAACCTGCGGATGCAGCAGGTAAACAAACCGGCCCGGACCGCCTGGGGCTTTTCCTGAACAAGCGGTGGCCCGACTTTGAGAAGCACTGGTCTAAAGGGACAACAGTATAGCTGTGAATCAGGGTCTCTTCCAAGACCTGGGTATCCCATTAACATCAACTTGCCAGTGAAGTTCTGCAAAACAACTCACTACTGGAACTATGGGTCAGGAAAAGGTCCGATGAGGTGGGAGGGTAGGGAAAATACATCTCAAACTAAATCCACAGCCTGCAGTGACTTTTTCAGTAAATATTTACTTTTCCCAGAAAATGTTATATTCTTACACATGCATCAAAAAGAAAAAGGGAACAATAGCATTCATTGCCTTCAGAGAACACTGATAAATAATGTTTCTAGCTCAGTAAGCAATATGTTATCTGAATCCACATAAAATAATAATGCTCTAAGACACTGGAACCAGTCACTGCAGACACAGCTGTGATAATAACAAATATTCAACCATCCTACACTCAAATCTACATTCCATAGCTCCAAAGGAAGCCAAAACTAAAGTAGGCACAACTGAGAAGACTATGCTTTGCTTGGGGAATGAGGAAAAATACTAACAGACAGCAGGAGCACAGTGGATGGCTTCTGTAGGCCTTCCTTTCTCCCTAGAGGCATCTTTCCCACAGTACAAACACTTACTCATGCTGAGAGACACCCATATCATTGTGTGTTCATTGCACCATGCTCACTCCAATCATTCCTCTCCCCCCCCACTATTTGCGTGGATTACAGTAGCACATGGTGGATCAAATCAGGGATGACTGCTCCAACAAGCCAAGTACCATTTAGACATTTAAGCAAAGAGACTCTTAAGCTCTTTTGGGGCAGGGACTGTCTATATTATGACAAAACACAGCAGGAAGAGTTGACAAACAGAAGGGGGGGACGACGATGAGGTAATGGTGGAACAAGCAGTAGTCAGACTCTGAATAACATACATGAGGGAGCATTGTTATCTCCCTCCTTCACTGCACACACACAATTTCCATCTAATGGGTCATTTCAACATATCAATATTTGTATTCATTCTGAATCTGAAGGAAGATTAGTATTTTAAAAAATTCCCATGAAACAGAATTTCCGAATAATTTTGATTTAGAAAAATGAACATTTTGGCATTTTGAAATTTTATTTTGTATATCGTTTTTACATTATTTCATGACATAATATGCACTACTCCTACTACTCCTGGGAGCATTCTGCGCCAAAACATTAAAAATTCTACACATTTTAAAATTCTGCAAATTTTATTTGTCTAAGTAACACTACATAATCACACCAGTTTCAATTATTTTGGTAATTTGTTTCAAAATACCTGTCAGCAAGTATGTCTGTACCAATACAGACACACAAAAATTCCCCCAGGAGTAGAGAGTTAAAGAAACCCCTATGACAACCAAGTTCCTGTTTCTCTGCCCCCTTCCCTCCCCCAGAGCCCAGCCAGGGGGCCAGATACCTGCACTCCCTTCCCCCCAGAACACATCTAAGGAGCCCCCCCTTGCCCAGACACCCGCCACCTCAGAGCCCAAGGCTCCAGAGGGAGAGAAAGCCTGATGCTCAGTCCCAGTCTTGTACAGAGTTTCCTGTGCGCCGCCCTCTCTTCCCCTCAGGGCATGCTGGGAACTGCAGTTGCCAGGACCCCTCTAGCTCTCTTCCCATCCCCCCAGCATTGTCTTCTATTTGCGAGCTGGGCTCTGCCGGGTCCAGCAGCCCCTAGTGGGGGCCAGTAGCACTGTAGCCCATTTCTGTGAGGGAAAGGAAATTCTGTGCGCACAACATTAATTTCTGCACAATTCTGCATTGCACAGTGGGCAGAATTCCCCCAGGAGTATCCTACTGACAACAGTTGAAATAATTATTTTAAAAATAAAACAGATTAAGGGCAGCTGGTACTGAGTACTGATTAAAACATCTTCTCTTTTCTAGATCAAAGTGTCTCCTGTTTGTGCTATAAATGAAACACTGACACTCCTTGTTCCATGTGTGGATGTGGTTTAACTAGGCTGCAACTTTATTAACTCATCTGGGAACTATCCAGCAATAACTCATGCAGTCCAGGTCACCCTTCCTTAATCATTTCCACCTGACCGGGGGCTGCCGTCAGTCCCCCAACCCTCCAAAGCTGGTCCAAGCCAGTTACTGAGACTCCATTGCCCTCCCCTCATATGAGAGTTTAGGGCCTGGGGAAAGGGGGTTGTCTCCAGATATTAGAAGCCTCAATCCCATTACCTGGCTTCTTTAGGGGATGCCTTCTCCTAAGTCCACTTTCAGTTTATCAGAGAACTGGACCCCCTATAGAATGAGTAACTGCTCAGGACACTTGCATCCAGGCTTGAGAGGGGACTCAGCACTGGAGAGACAGGATTTAGATCCCCTCCCACAGGTGCACAAGAGCCAGTTACCTGAGTCCCATGGGCCCACCCACCAGGTCAAGTGATGCCTTTCCATCCTCCAACTCTCAAGTGATGGGGAACTCTTAAAGGAGCCACTACACCCTTTTCCCCCTGCCAGTGCCAACAAAGTGCAGTCAGCTCCATCACCTCCTTCAGACAGACAGAGCTGAGACTGAAACAGTCCAGAAAGATCTGCAAGTGATGTGAGATGACAAACACTATGAATAGCTAAACAATCAAGGAAAAGAGCTAGGCAGGAGCAGGCAAACTGCTCAAGAAGGGGGAAAGCAAGTATGCTTCTTTCACAGCCAATTCCTCATCCACTACAGCAGAGACCTCACTCCATAGAGAGGGCCTTTTATTTCATTTGTGGTTTGTGAGCCGAGCTCACATAGTCTAACACGGTGCTGAGTGATGGGGTCTCCATGAGCTCGCCATGTCTGAAAATCAGACCACCTATTTTTTTGTTTATTTATAGTCTTTCAATTTAGAATAAAATGTTCCTGCAACACAGGCTCTAAAATTATTTAAAATTATAAGCCAAATAAGTAGGCCAGTCAGCTCACCCGTTTTACAAAGTAGAAACTCATAATCAAAAGGTATCAGCCCAGATTTTGGCCAGCACCTCTATTCCCCGCCTCTTTTCAAAAGCCAGATGAAGGACATGGGCCCTGCAGGATTCACCAAAAATCAACAAATCCAGATTATTTCAGATCAGGGGCTAAATGGCTTTCAAGAACCCACAGGCCCTTATGCCAAACATCCTGCCAGGGACCCTGTATCCACAGTAACCTTGCATCAGCACCTCTCCTGACTGCAGCTGTGGCATGGTAGCATGGGGAGAGTGATGCTCTCTCTGGTCAACTGGCCCAAGATATAGGAGCCAAGCATCAGGTGACCACGTTTGAAAAAATTCAGCTGAATCAGTCACCTCTCTCATTTGAAGCCACGGGATCAGGATTTTCATCAAATTCCACTCTCTTGAGGGCAAGCTTCTTTACCTCCTCTGAAGGTAGAAGGTAACGGGGAATGCTTGGGGGTTGGAGTGCGCCTACTACATCAACGGCTGGAAGGCAGTGCTTGTGATGTCAGATTCTGGTAGTGCTGGGGAACTCACCCACAGCAGGTAGAAGCAAGGCTGCCTCACACTAAGTGCATATGGTAGCGAGGTGTATCACAACTCTGGGTACCCCCAGGAAGCGTCACAACTCCTAAAACCCTCAGTACCAGATTGTAAACCTTCAGCTTCTTAGAAGGAGCCATTCAGGTACAACAGCTTTAATGTAGGCTACATCTACACTGCATTTTATTCATGTATCATTTTGCCACCCTCCACACGTCCCTATTTCCCCAACCGTCTGCTCTTATCACTGCAGCCCACTTACAGGGACTTATGCAATAGATGTAATCTAGGTTACCATACATTACACACCTCTTTAGGCAGCACATAGGGCGGGGGGGGGCAAACTTTTTGGCCCAAGGGCCACATCGGGTAATAGAAATTGTATGGCAGGCCATGAATGCTCACAAAATTGGGGTTGGGGTGTGGGAGGGGGTGCGGGCTCTAGGATGGGGATGAGAGGTTTGGGGTGCAGGAGGGTGCTCTGGGCTGGGACCGAGGGGTTCGGAGAATGGGAGGGGGATCAGGGCTGAGGCAGGGGGTTGGGGTGCAGGTTCCGAGCGGTGCTTACCTCAAGCGTGGTGCAGCCCCAACCCAGCGCCCCAGCTGGAGCGCCGGAGTGGGGCTGAGCTGCATAGTGCGGCTTGCAGGCTGACTTAAAATGGCTTGCAGGCCAGATCCGGCCCACGGGCCATAGTTTTCCCACCCCTGACATAGGGTATATGTAGCTACATGCCACAGTAAAGAGCAGGCTGCATCCAATCTGCAGTGTGAAACTACATGTGTCAATGAAAGGCTCTGGCAGGGGGAGCTGCCTGAGCCTTTTGAAGCTGCCTCCCTCCTGCCAGTCTTTCACTGCAGTGGTGAAAGGCTCTGGCAGCTCTGTGCATTAGGGAAAGGATGCTATACTGCTAAAAATAGCAGGGTAGACGGGGGAGGCACTGCTTGGGCAAGTACAGAGCCCTGCAGTGTAGATACTCACAAGGTTCAGGAATGCCTAAGCCATGCCTCACTGTCTACACTGCTATTTATACCCATGCTGAGGGGCACGTAACGTGTGTACTCTACATGCTGCCAAAAGGAGTGTGCAGTGTAGATGTACCTCTAAAGGAATGTCATCAAGATTCAGAGGCCTAAAATGTAGCCTATCACCTTTCTTTTAGGCTGAAAGCGTGCACGTATGCCCATTATGCTGTCCTTCCTCTCTACTTGCGTACTGATTTTGCTAAGCAGGTGGAGGTATTAAAATATTCTATACAGAAGTGCTCTCTCAAATGAGTTCTGAAAACAAAGATTCTTGAATATTTTGGTGCCATCAACTTGGTCACAAGAACAAAATAGGCAGGCAGAGTAGAAGGGTGGTATAATATCTACACTGACAAAACACATCCTGGGACCACATAGAAACAAGCTCCCTGGATTTGTTGTCTGGTCTGCAAAAGATGACTGATGTTAGAAATTATGCTGCTCCAGCTTCTGAATAGGCAGACTTTTTAGTATCAGCTGGAAAGTATTGAAAAAAAAAATCTCCTTTTTTTATAGTAGGTAAAATTCTGGGCAGTTTAGCCTTGACAGTGTCCCCTTTACAAACAACTTAATAGAAGGGACCATCACTGTAATGGGAAAAACATTTGATCAGCACATCACATTACTGTCGCCCTCTGATCAGACTTACTCTTGGTGTGGTGCTCCAGTCTTCGTCAGCAAGGTCAGCACAAAGAACATGAAAATGACAAAAACTGCCAGACCGACCCAAAATCCAATCACAATGGAATCTGCAGGAGAGAGGTAATAAACTGATTAGTATTCCACCTTCGCTTGTAAACAGGTTCCATTCCACATAATGTGTCATGACTCAGAGTTCAGAAAGGCTTTGTTTCTTATTACAAGACACATTCAACATCCTGACCAGCCAACGTACCAGGCACTGTGTCTCTGGAAAAAGCCAATGGATATAAAAGTGACTAATTCAGCATCAGCTACATCAAGCATGCACAGCACTGAATGCAGAAACAATTCTTTTTTTAATTTCCACTTTTATAGCAATAAAACCTCAGGACAGGCCAATGTTTGGCATCCTAGGTTCTTGAACTCCTCCCAGCCACTCAGTCTCCAGCAAGTGCCCTGTACTGCTATCATTAGTGATTAATTACAGCCAATGTATGTGTTACTGTGGCTGTACTCAATAGTTACATTTGATTGGAATAACTGGAAACGCTATTTGGTCAAAAACAAGTAGTGGATAGAGCAATAAATGAATTAAATGCACAGCATTATGGTAATCGGAGCTGGTAGCAACCCCTATATTTAACTTACCTAACACTTTCCATTATAAAAGTTTCTTACAACTATTTCTTTAAGAAGCTCTCACACTAGGGTGACCAGACAGCAAGTGTGAAAAATTGGGACCGGGGTGGGGGAGAGAAATAGGAGCCTATATAAGAAAAAGACCCAAAAATCGGGACATCTGGTCATCCTCTCTCAGACTTCCATAGTTTTCAGCAGGCCTTTGATATCTGACAGGGGGAATGCCTTCAAACTACAGAAGCACCTGTTTTTGTCTCAAAGTCCATTCAATTTTTGCGAAGAAATCATCATTTCCCCTTCTCTCTGATATGCCTTAGGAAATTTTTGGCAACCTGCCAGAATAATTACTAAAAGACAACACTCTAAGTCGGGCTTGCAGCACTGCCAAAGCAGCAGCAGCACATGCTGTACTGAGCACACCAAAGAGCTACTGGAGTGAGGGGAAGACAGCTAGGCCAGGATCCCGCCAGCCCCCAGACTGAGCACATGGCCCCAGTTGTCCACACCTCCTCTGGGGGTAACCCATTGGGCAGGTGCTCCCCCAGCTCACATGGGGGGTGGGGGGAGAGAACATGTGCACACCGGGCCAGGCTCCCCACAACCATCCCAAGACCCAACACATGGTCGTAGTGACCCCCACCCCAACATAATAGCCCTCTCTTGTTGCCAACCTTAATTCACTCCTTGTGCATATATATGCATGATGAGAAAGTCTTTAACTACATGACCACATTTTTTTCCACAGGACCCGACTCATTCAGTGCACAGGCTGGATGCACAAAGAGGCAGAATTAAGGCTGCACAGGCAATTGTAAAATTTGGCTTTTCCTAACATTAAAGTGCTTTAAAAAATTGCAAATTAAACAACAACATTTTAACATAGTTTAATTGTATTTACCGTATATACTCATTCATAAGCCAAATATTTTTGGTAAAAAAGTGACGCATCAAAGAGCAGGGATCGGCTTATAAACGGGTCTACACCAAAATTTGATGATTTTAAACTCTGTGGAATCATTGAATTGAATATCTAATACATTGTTGTTTTGTTTACCTGGAGCATCTGCAGGCATGGAGCCCCTCAGCTCCC
>NW_020664393.1:22763750-22767378 GCF_002925995.2 Terrapene triunguis
GGGAGCTGAGGGGCTCCATGCCTGCACACGCTCCAGGTAAACAAAACGTCCCGCCAGCGGCTTACCCTGACAGGCCAGGAGTCAAAGTTTGCCAACCCATTTATTGATGTCAATACTGCAGCCTTTTAAAGTTGCAAAGGCTTTGTTTAGTGGACTAGATTGGCTTGAAATGGACCTCATAAGTCTCGAGCCAATATGAAAATACAACGTGCAGAATCGATGGAATCTCTAATAAAATTGAAATAGCCTGTTATCCCTACAGCCAGCCAATCTACAGGGCTGCTTTGAAATAAACAAAGAACAATAATAATTTGATAGTGATAAAGCACGTGACATTCCTATATAAAGGCCTACAAAATCTATAACTACAATAATAATAATAATCTATTTTCATACTAGTATTTAAAATGAACAACGGTGAAATCAAAAGAAAAAGGTTTTCTTATCATGCAGCGTTCAAACTTAAAGTTGTTGAATATGCAGAAGCAAACAATAATTGCACCATTGCTCGTGAATTCTGTATCAATGAGAAGCAAGAGAATGGCAAAAAAATAAAACAACACTAAAAGACATGCCGAGAAGCAAGAAAAAAATGTCTAACAAGGTGAGCTTCATTTCCTGAGCTAGAGAAAGATCTCAATAATTGGGTTGTTGATTGTCGACAAAATGGGTACATTGTCACTAGAACTGGAATTCGTCTGCGTGCTCTGCAAATGTCGAAAGACGACAATTACAAGTCAGTAAAGCCGTCAATGTTTGTCGCATCAGCGGGTTGGTGTACTCGCTTCATGAACCGTCATGGTCTCTGTCTTCGTCAGCGAACAAAGCTGCCTAGAGATCTGGAAGAAAAAAAAAAATCGAATCTTTCCAAAGATTATTATAAAATATCGAAAGGAATATGCATTTGAACTGTCACAAATAGGAAATATGGATGAAACACCAATGACATTCGATCTCCCGAGCAACAGAACGGTAACCGGTGTTGGTGAAAGAACAGTTTTAATTAAAACCACTCTCCATGAAAAAATCCATTTTACGGTGGTTTTATCATGTTTGGCAAATGGGGCTCCCTCCTGTTATTTTTAAAAGAAAAACCTTGCCTAAAACCATGAAATTTCCTGCAGGTGTCATCGTACATGCACACGAAAAGGGATGGATGAAAGTGGGACTATTGAATGGCTGGAAAAAGTGTGGAATAAGAGACCAGGAGCACTTTTCAAGAAACCTGCTATGCTCGTTTGGGACATGTTCAGGGCACACAAGACGGATGAAGTGAAAAATGTGGCCAAAAATATGAAAACTATTTTGGCTGTAATACCTGGAGGCTTAACTTCAGTTCTACAACCGCTTGATGTCTGCCTGAACAAACCCTTTAAAGACAGGCTACACAAAATGTGGTCTGAATGGATGTGCTCAGGCATGACGAAGTTGACAAAAGGCTGAAATCTTATGAAGCCCAAAATCAATCTGGTCGCCCAGTGGATCAAGGACGCGTGGGTGTCCATTCCCTCGGAAATGGTAGAAAAATCATTTAGGAAATGCTGTATCAGCAATGCACTTGATGGGTCAGAAGATGATGCCATATTTGATGATGACACAACAGAGGCTGATGATGAGAAGGAATCTGAGTCTGACAACAACACTGCCGACATCTACGATGACAATGCAGGTGCAGCTGTGACTGAAGCCAAGTTTAATTAACTGTTTGGTGAACCAGAGACTGATTCAGACTTTGAAGGATTTTAAGACTATTTAAAGTCTCATATTGTTCTAAGTTAGTTGTTTTAAATATCCATTTACTGATTTTAAATATTGACTGTAATTTTGAAGGTGAATACGTATTTGTTCAATTATCATAACAATAGGTTTTTTGTTAGATTACATTAAAATAATTCTAGCAAAACTTGAGTGTTTGTGATGCCAGCTTTTAAAATATAGCAGGGGTCGGAAAACTTTGGCTCCCTTCCCGCAGCTCCCATTGGCTGGGAACGGCAAACCGCAAACACTGGGAGCTGAGGGGGCTCCAAATAAACAGAACATCCTAACCCGCCAACAGCATACCCTGACGGGCCGGGCGCCAAAGTTTGCCAACCCCTGAAATCTAGGGTCGACTTATGAAAGGATCCTACAGTTTTAGCTATTTTTACCTAACCATCTTGGGGGGGGTCGGCTTATAAATGAACGGGCTAATGAACGAGTATATACAGTAATTATTCTTCTTTTAAGGAACCCGGATAGTATATTACAGTGTGAAGTTATGTTTTAGCATTGGAAATATAATTTGGCAGTGAGATATTCACCAGCGGCTGGAGGGTGCCAGTCCTCAGGAAAACACTAAATGAATGGCAACTTCCAGCAGTCAAAAAAAGGGAGAAAAGGAACAAATGGATGATTTTTCATAACTTTCATAAAAAGTCATGTCTTTACACGGAATGGGTCAGGGCAACATTTTCAACCTCTGCCCAGGGCAACTGACACAATTAATCAGTCACCAAGTACTTATTTCTGCGAAGTGCAGCAAAACTGGCAATTGGGTGTGGAGGGGAAAAGGCTGAATTCTTTTGTGTTACAATTGTTCCCTTCTTACTACTGAATATGGCAAATAAGTGCCTTGCCAGATTCCTGTTCACCGGTTAATATCAAATTGAGATCCATCTACTGTATCAGAGACCTGACTGGCTGGGTAAGAGACATAGGGGTTCCAAAAGGATGCATTTATTTCTAATTGTTGCTTTCACTTTCCCTCTTAACCAAGATGGGATTTCAATCAAAGTTGTCCTATTTTGTGACTGGAATTACAGTTTTTTAGCCATCTAATAAATTCTTCTTAACAAATTCCCAATTTTCATTCAATTTTGTCTAAATTTTTTCTCCCACTCAATTTTTCCCAGCTTTGGGAAATTCTCCCTTTGGAAGCAGCAACTATATATTTTATACTGGTTGGGACTGTCCTTTGTTTGCCCATACTGAATGTAATCAGTTTATGATTGCTGGTCCCTAGGTAACCACCAATTTTCAGTCTACTGACTAATTCAATTGTGTTTGATGCGGTACCTTATGTGAAATCATCATCTATAATTTTTAGAAACTCTAATGATGTTTTACTACTGACTACATCTGAGCACTGATGCCTCTCAAACTGAAGTCCCCCATAACACCACAATTTTTCTTCCCACACAAGTACTTACGGAGTAACTCAATTTCTCTGGTTTGATTTGGTGATCTGTAACAAACCCCCCACTAGTACCCTCTCCTGGGCTTTGTTAATTGGTACATTGATCCACATGCACTCAAGAACATTCAGAGCACACAGCCACATCTTGTTCTTAAAAGAGCTTGTTTTAAAGTGGCCTTCTTAATCACTGTGGTGGATCTGCCGCTTTGAGCCTCAGTTAGATGATTCAGATGTTTTTCAATGCCAACGACGAGGCAGACAAGTGTTACGTCTGTCAGTATCACTCTGGATCTCCCCAAGAAACAGAGCCAGTGTCCTCCAAGTTTTGTTTAGATGTTATAGGAATATAGGAGTTGCTGTACCAGGTGAAGTCAAAAGTCCACCTATTTCAATATTCCCTCTAAGTGTCCAGAACCAGATGTTTCCAAGGAAGGTGCAAGAAACTGACAGTGA
>NW_020664393.1:22767388-22774972 GCF_002925995.2 Terrapene triunguis
GTCCAGAACCAGATGTTTCCAAGGAAGGTGCAAGAAACTGACAGTGAACGATAACCTGTCCCATTAGTGGATGGCTTATGGCCTGAAGCATAAAGGTTTGTATCCCTTCTAAATTTTATCTTTCATCCTTTCTAATGTAACAGAAGTTGTCATCCATATAAATGTCTAAAGCCTTTTTGGAATACTACTAAGCTCTTGGCCTCAATGATAGTTCATGGCCATGGCTAGATCCTGAGGTACCCCTCAGCGCTGCTTGGCTCAGTATGAGGCATATTAGGCGTTCTATCACATTTCTCTCCCTCCAAGATCCTCAAGGCACACTTTGGACTGTTATAATTTGTGCAAACTGAAATGGGCACCGCAGGCAATTCTGCCAGCCTAGGATCACTAGAATTCAGTAGAAAACAAAACTGTACGTACCAGGAAGACACCACAACTTTGTCAACGGCCTTATTCCTACAGCCACAAAGAGACTGATCCAATGACTACTGAAGTCAATGGGAATCTCTTCACTGACTTTAATGAATATTGGACCTAGCTCAAAGGCTGCAGCACGTGCATATACACACACAAAAAATCTTCGAATCTTGCAGCTGTTAATGTCCCCCTAATGAGTGGCGATATAACCAGACTCCAGTTCCGTGGATTTTAAATACAGAGGAAAAAATGAAGGAAAACAGACAGAGCATTAACAGTACAAGCATGACTTTATATAAAAGCGATTTCAAATTGAATTGCTGTTTGGAAAGTGATGAATATTTATGGAAACCTAAAGCTGCACAGTGGTTAAAATACAGACGCCAGTTGCCTGGAGGATTTCTACATACACTTCCCAAATGTAATCAGTAGTTGAAAAAAATATATTGTTCCCTTCACCCAACTGGGAGTAGTGAAAAGTAATGCAATAATAAATAATTGCTCTATGAAGCCTGCGGGGCTTTCAATTGCATTATCACTTTGGGATAAGATTTTTCCTGTTTTACTAGATATTCTCCCCTTTTCTACTCCCCCAGCTACACCACACATATGCAAGCTAACCATTTTAAAATGGAGGACATCCTCCTCAATCACACAAAAGGAAGAATTCAAGTGTATCATAGCCACTACCCTTGCCTGCCTTCCCTTACATCCTTTTACACTCTCAACACCTTAAATGCTGTAGAATTCCATTGAGAAGACTTCACCCATCAATCTCAAGATGCAGAGAGACTGAACAGTTGTTCCAAATTTGCTTCTTTATCTGCATCTGCCAGAAGGCACAGGGCTCCTCCACTGACTGCTACATCTTGACACCATGAATCACATATACACAATTTAAGTGACTAATGGCCAAATATTGTGCTCAGTTTTACCACTGTAACCTCAGTGAATCCACTGGGGTTGCACTGATATACCAAAAGTTGAATTTGGCCACATATTTTAAGGTGCGTGAGAAAGCCTGGTCACTTAGCATCTTTTAGTAATTTGTAGCAGAAAGTCCCAACGGACAGATACATATGCTAGGAACTAGAAAATTAAAATTAGAGACAAGTCCAGGCTGCAACGTTCAGAGCTGGCTCTGAAAGCCATAATGCTCAGAAGGGTTCCAACCCAGTTCATTACAGAGATGGGGCTACTGATATTTGGGTGTCAATTAAAATTCCCACTTCACCACCTACTAACGTGCAGGTGTGCTGATATCCAGGTTTTTGTATTGGGGCCCATCTTTAATTAAAATATTTACTCCTTTTGTTTACAGTTTCACATTTTGTACCCTTGACTCAAGTGTTAAATTCTGCCTGCATTAAGGATTAATAAGGTATCTTGCATTAAAAGGGAACTGCAAGGCAGTCATCTTAGTTAAAAAGGCTGATAAATTTGGCAGTCATCAAATTAAAAGAATTTTTTGAGGGGAAGGAGGGAGTATAATGGGATTGGGTATGTTTGAGCACTTAAAAGCACCCTCACTGTGGTTTACAAGAGAAAACACTTAGCACGCCCTACAAAAGGAACTGGCAAAGATTTAATCACGCCATTGTTACCTCCCACAATTTCTGCCTAACTGCTACTACCTTGAAAGAGAACATATTCCTCACTAGCATTAAACAGCTTCCATTAAACCATTTGCAAGAACATTAGTAGTAGTATCTGCTGTTATTAGTATCCGCAGTTATTAACAGCTACCTGGCATGAGGGTGATCATGACTCATTAATATATTCCATGCAAAGAACTAATGTTTAATTCCATATTGCTTTAGACCACAGGTAAGCAAATTGGCAGACACACCACAGTTGGCATCCATTTTTCATAGTGTAATGCTCCAGGATATTCAAATATAGCCTCTCTCCTAATAACATCAAGATTTCTACATTAATTTGACTATGATCACTGTTTGGAATCGAGCACATTAGTATGAATTCAATATATAACTGTTCCCATGATGTGTCTCCTCCTTCACCAAGAAATAACTAGTTTATTGTAACCAGCTCTAACAGCTATCACTATTAATAAACTAATGAGGAAAGAGGACAGGTGCCAGAGAAAGCATTAATCCAGTCCATTCTCTAATTCTTCTTAAGGCAGTGGTAACTCTGAAAAGTACTCCCATTAACTGGGACATCCTGCAGCACCACCTTTGGTTACTCAAAAAAAGGCTGGGGTGTTTTGTTTTTGGGGGTGGGGGGAGGTGCAGAGGGGGTTGGTGCTTGAACTTTCCATATAAATCCACCTTTGGGCAGAGACCAACACTGGGAAGATTTCATGCTGAAACGTAAAAGTTATTTCTTTGAAAAAGGAGGTTAGAATGGAAGCACCTATGAAAAGTTCAGGTTCATAAATTGGGTCCCGCCTCTAGTAAGAGCTGGAGGAAACCGATGAAAAATAAATAAAACCAAAACATGATCTTAATAAATTGCTTGTAAACTACATGATTCACCACAAATGAAACAGCAGGAGCAAATCTTTATCAGCATAAATCAAGTTACCATTATCAAACACAGACACAACCAAAAGCTTCCTCAGGTTAGGGTTCACTAACCACTTGAGTATGGAACCATCATCATCATGCCTTTCCACTTCTCTCTCACCTGCAGCCCTACGCAGGGCAAGGGAGAAAAGGAGCTAAAGTTACCTCTTGTGTAATGGGGACCCTGCACTCTTGTCAAACTGTTGCGTTCACACAGTCCTGCCATGCTTCCAGAATCAATTAAAGTGAAGGGCTGCAAAGGGTCAGGGAAGATCCTTCAGCCCTTAGTCACTCAAAAGTTCCTTCAGGAGTCAGTGAACACAATTCAGCATTGGAAAAAGTGGATGCAATTCCACTGAAGACAATGGAGTTGTGCCCACTTTTCACCAGTATTTCAAAGGAATTGCACCCATTACCATCCCAACTAATTCAGGGCCACGGGATTGGGTCCTATTTATACATTTGGTATTATCAAAACACTGGGTTGCTTTGATGCACACTAAAGACAGGTGCCTATGGCAACTAAAATTTAATTTAAATTGAGCTGAATTAGTTACTCAAGAACTCCATAAAATATCTGACAGTGAAACCCGCTGGTTTGCCATGCCAGTCATGATAATTAGTTTAAATAGAGTTCAGCAAAGGTCTGTGGGGCTAGACTTTATGAGACCCAGAGGCAACTATCAGTTATATCTTTCCTCTTTTACTTTTGTCTAATATGTGACTAAATGTGATAATATAGCAAATCTTCAAAATCAGTACCTCCAGGTTCAGTCTCTGGCTAAATGGAATACAAATCAGGGAGAACAGGATTAAAGTGAGATATCTTTAAGAACCTACTTTTGTCAAATATCTAGTCTTTAAAAAATAAAAACCAAATGAGTCATAAGGGTCTGACAATGCCAGCAGGCACAGTGAAGCATGCTATAATTAAGGCTGAAATGCAAGTTCAGGTACAGCCCTCTCCCTTTAAAGTTGTTTATATTCCCTGGCAAACAAGTTTTGTTTGACACTTTGGCATCCATCCACCCAGGTACTTATATGGCCCTCAACACTAATACCAAAGCACCTACTCTTATCTTGACGCCCCCATGCACCCACATTAATGTTGCTTTTGCAGCACATGGGTGTGCCCATTCAGAAGCTTTTCCTGCAGTGGGCAAGAACCAACTGCATATTTTAGCTCTGTAATACAGTCCTATAGCCTTAAAATTCTACTTGTCTTGCAGCTGATTTCCTGGGCAGAGGGTGAATTCTACTGAATACAGTTGAGTTGCCATTAAAACCAACTCTCTCTTCATGCAAGAACTTTAAGCCTCTAGGACTTTTCTCTACGCAATAGTGTCAGAGTCATCGGGAATTACAGTAAGCCCATGCATTAGTTAGATACTGTAAAATCACCAGGAAGATCAGAATCAAGTCCTCTGACTAGATTTTGTATGTTTCCCAGTTGTATTACCTTGTATTTGTCCAAGATGAAACTCATTTTATTTCTAACCTCTCTGTTACACCTTTGTATGATTTTTTTTGGTCTGAACTGCTGATTGACAATTTTCACATGAGTATAATATGGGAATAAGCATGTGGTTTAGCCCACTCCGTATCATTAAAGATGTTAAATAATAACAAACCTAATGCAGATCTCTGCAATAGCCTACTATACAGCTCCTTACCTTGATATATTCCTATTTATCAAATAATATTTCAAAATAGGTTATACAGTAAGACTGTAGAACACACAGGACATTGATTCCATTCTGATGACAACTGCATAAATATGAAATACATGACATTTCATATTGATTCAGCATGCTGTCTGGAACAGGCTATTCTCCCTATCCACCACTACTTAATTATAATTACAATAGTTGATAGTGAATTTGATCCTTCTGACTAATGACTAAATACAAACCTACGGTTTGTAGACTATAAACTGATTCTAAAATTTAAAAAGTTCCCTCTATTTGTTTTATATAATTGATTTATAACAAGCAGTGCAGATTATGGTGCTGACATGGACAATGGGAACTAGCTGACACCACCAATATCTTTGGCACAAGCCACCAAATAGCTTTCAGAGGGCAACACCCAACACTATCAGTAAGCCAGATCTCTGTATTCTATTCCCTGAACCCTTGAGACCCTTACTCACGTTTGATCTTTTCTTATTTACATATACTTGTTTTAATGGTCACCACTATTAGCAAACATATAATGATAAAAGGTCTCACCTGAAAGAGAATTTTCAAAATTTGTTTTAAACCTTAATCGTTTTTCATATATATTTTAACAAGAACAAAGCAGCCACGTTTCTTTTCTTATCAGTGAGAACTTTTTTCTTCTCCATAAAGCAACTGGATGTTGCAGTGGATCATAAAGTATGGGGAAATTTCTATTTGAACCAAAGAACTGGTATCCAGGCTATCTCTAGGTACTGATATGAATAAGAAAAAAAAATACTTCAACAAAGAGAAATCAGTGATGCTATTTATTCAAGGAGCTGTGTGTGGGATAATCAATTCACAGAAAAGGGTTTTTGAAAAGCTATCCATTAAGAATACACCAGGAACTTCAAAGCATAGAATACAGAACTGCCAGATAGGACTTACATTTATGAGCTTTCAGTCCTTCAAAGGAAACTGGTCCATACTCATAGTACTCATACTCCCAAGTGTAATCAGAGTTAGATAAAGCTTGCTGAGATGTTCGGTTGGAAATTAACCTATGGGCAGACATCGCTAACCTGTACAGATATATAAAATGTGAACACAAAGCATGTCAGTATATAGAAATATTTTTAACAATGTCTTTATACGTTTTTATAATCATGCACCATCTTTTGGCTTTCCCCCTCCTCTGTCCCTTTCACAGGTAATGCCCCACCCTTGCATAAAGGGCCATTTCCCACCTGTTCCTTTCAAAGCCAATTCCACCACTCCTTCAGATAGAGCCATCACATTCCAGCCCATTCCTTCCCTGCCCTATCCCTTGTCCAGGCCAATCACCAACCTGCGTAGAGCTTCCTTTTAATAGAAAGGTGGAATATATGAGGATCTCCACAAATGTTCCTATTAACACATAAAAGTATCAGCGCACATCAGTCAGATAGACCATGCCTCCTCTAGGCCGAATACAGTAAATACAAATGATCATCAGCCATGGGAGTGGGAGTCCAGAGGTTTAGGTAGTGTAGTCTTAGGGTATGTTTACATTACAAGCATTACAGTGGCTCAGCTGCAGCTATGCCCCTATGGTATAGACAGAGAGATAGTTTCTGTCACTATAGTAAACCTACCCCCTCAAGAGGCAGTAGCTAGGTTCTGCCATCGATCTAGCAGTTCCTACACTGGAGCTTAGGAACTGTTCACACCTCTGAGCAATGTAGGCAAGCCGACCTAAATTTTAGCCTGGTGTAGACCAGGTCTCAATTGCACCAGGCTTTGTTTTCGGTATGTCTCTACAACAAAAAAAAATATAAAATCAAGCCTAATAATCATTCTGAAGGAAAATTCCTGATCAGTTCTAAATATTGTGGAGTTTCTTCAGATGGGGAAGGAAAAGGTCCTTTTTTTAAACAGGTTCAGTTTTCACATTATGGCCCCAATCCAGCAAAGCGCTTACTTTAAACACCTGAATAGTCCCATGGAAGTCAAAGTCCAGCATGTGCTTTAAGTGCTGAATTAGGCTCTTTGTGTATTTTGTAATTTTTTGCCTCGTGCAATGGATAAAACAAATGAAAGTGAGATATTCCCTTTAAAGCTCACAGAGGTGCACATTTTAATGAAATGTACAAGAAAGATTATTTTGTATTTTAACAGAAAGATCTGAAAGCCAACTCCTGTCATGATAAAAAAAGTGATATAATCTGTAGACTTCCAGAACATGAATTCAGTGTTGCTATTCCAAAGAAAGTTGGCACTCTGTGTTCATTTTGATATATAGCTCTAATAGTAAGCCATGTATGATTTTAACCAACATAAGATTCCACTGGTTTTAGGCGCTAAAAGCTGAATCCAAGTAGGGAGCGGACTCATCTTTGAAATAAATGATATAATCATGAAAAGATATCAAAACCATTTTTTAAATGGAAAGAGGTTTTAAATTGTCATGCTTTTGCTGTAAAAAAAAAAAATTCCTTTGTTCAATCATTGAAATTAGCTGTACTGTTTTGGTGCTATTTAAAAAGCAAATAAGCTGAAAATAATTCATACACTGCACAAAAGATTCAATAATGTATCAAAGACAGCTAAATAAATGATCCATCCTTTACTCACATGGAGCACTTTATTTGGCTTCAATATATTGCTTGTATGAGTAAGGGTAGCAGGACTTGGTGCTTGCTTTGGCTTCAATCCTACAATGGAAATCAACAGGGTTCCACATGGGAGTAGAGGTTTGCCTGCATGCATCACATTGCAGGATCAGGACAGCACATTGTTACAAGTATGTTAATTGTTCTTTCACATTTAGGTAATTTCCTACAATGAGCACATACTGCAGAACAACACACAAAGAGAGAGTTGCCTGCATCTATTCTAATAGCTAAGACTTCTACTAAAACTGCCAATTTCTGAAGTATTAAGAAAAAGGACTAAGCATTTTTAAGGGTTATACAGGAATAACAGAAGGCAACAAATGT
>NW_020664393.1:22775072-22915913 GCF_002925995.2 Terrapene triunguis
AAAAAAAAAAAAAAAAAAAAAAAAAAAAAAAAAAAAAAAGCCACTCATCTTGCCAATGTAAGCTTTGAAAATGAGGCAAACTTTCCATTCCTGAAATTCCTCATAAACACGTTTGCATCACAGAGCGTACTGTATCACCTGGCTAAAAATGGTCATATTCAACAAACACTCCCTTATAATGATGCACATGTTATTCTAATTCTGGGTGATGGGAAGTACCAGTGGATCATTGGGAACCTCAGTTCCTTAGTCTCAGTACTTTTTTCTTTAGATTTAGACAGGAGGGAAATGCAACTTGCTGAATACAAAAGAGCAGGAGGACAGTGAGTGGGCAGAATAATAGTTACCCCTCAAAAATGCTGGAGACAGTGCACATTCTGTTCTTTCATGCCAGTCGGGTAGACTGCTGTGGTCTACCTCCCTCTCTTCGGCCACAACCAGAGATATCGCTTTGCATCATTCTCACTGAAGTTTCGGACGGGAAGGAGTCTCAGGCTCAAGCCCCGCTTGTATGATGTGCTACAGAAGGCTATCGGATGAGAGAGAACTGCAAGATGGCTTTTGCTCTCAGGAGGTGACCCATGTTCTCTCACTCTGCTCATTTATATGCATTTTCACACACTATAATCCTTTCCATCTTCTCCAGTATTTTTTCCCCTTTAGTTCCCTATAAACCCCAGCACGTACAGATTGAGAAAGAAAAAGCTGACAAGATTTATATTTTAGCATGGAGCATAAGGATTCTCCCAAAAAACGGGGATATTTAAAGAATAAATATCTGGCCCTGTAATAGTTTTTTGGTCGAGTAAGAATGCAAGCAGCTTGCCAAGAAAATGTTCCTCTTGATCATATTTCTGTGTAATTGGTATCCAAATTCCACTCCAAATGCAAATATTAACCTTCATGAACAGCTCAACTGAACATCAGAGTCATTTATTTTAATTCGTTAGCATTTGCTTGCTTTCATCTCTTTCATAAAACAAATAAGTGCAACAAAATGAATTGGTATAAATAACAGAAGGCATAAGGCTTCCCTTTGTTTGAAAGGTAGAAAAATAGCTGATACTTGGTACTGTCTCAGTTTCACACTGAAGTGAATGTCTGTATAACACCATATCTGCTTCAATTAACTCGGAGAGCTATTTTTATTGGCCCAGGAAAGGCATTGGATGATACCCATCTTGTTGTTATTGTTTAGGTAAACATGATATTCTTTTATTAACTTTCAGGAGTGTGGGGGTAAGGTCATTCTTAACCATGGTTTATTTTTTTCAAGATCAAGTAAACTCCTAGCCAACTATCACTTAGTGTCAAACCTGTCATTCCTGAGCAAGCTCATAGAGGAACTAGTCAAAGGCCACCTGTCAGCTCATCTAACTGAAGCCAACATTCTAGACCCGGCACAATGTGGGTGTAGGCCAGGACACGGACCTGAAACAGCTTTATGGAACTGATAGATGATCTCCTCCAATCAAAAGATAGAGAACAGACATCCATTCTCATCCTCTTGGATCTCTCTGCAGTGTTCAACACTGTTGACCATGAAATACTGCTGTCTGACCCAAGAGAGATGGCAGGGGTCAGGATAACATGCTAAAATGGTTTGAGCCCTTCCTGGAGGGATACACCTAAAAAGTAGTGATGAGAAAACACACCACCACTAGACCCCTCACTTGTGGGGTTCCACAAGGATCAGTTCTCTCTCCAGTCCTTTTCAACATCTACATGCAACCGCTAGGTGTATGGGTCAAACAACATGGATTCACAGGCCAGCAATACGCAGATGACACACAGCTCTACCTATCCTTCACCACATACCCCTACCACCAAGGTGGCCCAGTGCTTGGATGAGATAAGCTGGCTGAAGCTGAACCCAAGCAAGACCAGGTGATGCTGGTGGGCAGAGGAAAGTATTCTGAGGAGTTTGCAGCCATGTTGACTCCCCTTTGGTTGACGGTTCACATCCACAACTGGTCAGTTCAGTCCATAGTCTAGGAGTACTCTCAGATTCCTTGCTGATGCTGAGCTCCCACATCACAACAGCCATGAGTAATGCTTTCTACCATCTCCAGCTGGCTAGTAGATTCCATCCCATACTGGCAGACAAAGGCCTCAGTTATTCATGTCTTTGTCACATCTCGGCTGGACTACAGCAATGCAGTATACTTGGGCAGGAAGCCATCAGCACTTAGGAAATTCCAGCTAGTACAATACACTGCAGCGTGTCTCCTCAGTATGCAAGCTACCATGAACACATCACACTTGCCCTCTTCTCCCCATAGAATTTTGAATTAAGTTCAAGGTCTCAGTCTATCTTCAAAGCACTCCATGGCCTGGGCCCAGGACACCTAAAAGACTGCTTAAAGCTCCAGGACAAAGACCAAGGTCAACAACTTAGCTCCTCTGGCACAATGGTATCACGACGGAATCAAGTCCTAAATTGTCAGTAATAATTTTGCTTTTTATTTGGAAATTTTATATACAGAAAGTTGCAAATATTTTTCTGTCTCCCTACAGAAGCTTACAATTACTGTATGACCATTATCTGAACTGTTTGATATATATAAATAGTGTGTGCAACCTGACTTATATAGTAACTGGGACAAATGGACTGAGTTAACATGCTGACTGTAAAGCAAAAAGCATATAACACAGATAAATTTAGTGATGACATTTTCCTCCATTTCTACTTTCTCTGTACTTCTGAGGGGAAAAGTGAGTATAATTTAAGTGCCTCTATTTCAGCAGGACTCTAACAATCTCCACAGTCTGAAGGAAGCATCACAACCAAGCCATTCTTTTTTTCCTTAGTGCTTTAAAGGAATCATCTTATGGTTTAGATAAAGAATTCGACTTTTTAAAATGCTGAACTTTCTGAACATATTATAAGCAGAGCTGGTAATAATCCCATTTTTTTTTAAAGGTTTCTCAATACTTTCCATAATAAGACATTGTTTTCAGTTGCTTATAACTTTGCCAAACTTTAACCTGTCAGTCCAACATTTCCCATGCTGGGCGTCCACATTAGGCTGAATTGTTTAGGAAAGTTTCAGCAAATATGGATCAGCCATTTCCAAGAATGAGATGAGAGGAAAAAGAAACAAAAACATTGTTTTGCCCATGTTAAAAAAATGCTTACAGCTGTTTCACTGAGAGCTCTAGCACTTCAATATTTTGGAGCAGGGACTTTAAATTTGGCTGGGGAGTGGCTTTTGTGTCCGGGATGTGCCTTTTGCTACTCCCGTGAAAATCTACCCAAATTTGGCTAAGTTAAAATTCTTAGAAAAATATCAATTTGCACATGCTCTGTAGAGATTTGTTAGGGTTTGGTAGCTAAATTCTGATTCCATCTGCACTGAGCACATTCCAGTCCAGGGTTGAAGGACTTCCCCTGCATTTGCTGTTCCTAGTCACTGTAATGCCAGGCACCAGAACAGAGCAGGAAAACCGTCTCTCCTGAGCACTCAACATCCCACTACTGGTGCCCAGGCAGCATAGAGGAGGAAACAGTCTGACACTAAAGCAGACAGAACAAGTACTACCCCTAAACAAAACAAAACAAAAAGGAAGCAGGAAGGCAAAGAGAAAAGCCAAGTTACAAGA
The DNA here is from genome assembly GCF_002925995.2 of Terrapene triunguis. Taxonomy (NCBI): domain Eukaryota; kingdom Metazoa; phylum Chordata; order Testudines; family Emydidae; genus Terrapene; species Terrapene triunguis. The sequence goes on from NW_020664393.1 coordinate 22,778,676, forward strand.
GTGTGTTATTTGCATTTAAGCAACAAAAGCTGGTATTTAACAGTTATTGCTTTATTCAAAGCATTAATCACCACATAACCAGAGTCTGCTGCAGTTCCCTAATCTGTCCCTGCAATCCAGAATCCCACCTCCCATGATGGAGGATGAGCATTGGTCTCTGTAGCCACATCCTTGCAGAACACCTGCTCCACACAAAGATGTTATTCAATGCAAACAAGTATCCTTGGAAAAAATGGAAATCCAGCCCTAATAAAGCCAGTAAGTAATCAACGACGGAAGGTAAAATGTAGAACAGAAATGAGTATGGCTAAGAAGAATTTGAAGAGTAAATAGCTAAAAACCAAGAAAATCTTAAAGTCAAATAAGGAGAAAAATAAAACAAATTCCGATCACTTGTTCATAGGCAGATAAGAAATCACGTGGTTGCCCAATAAGAAACATGGTTGTTCCAGTTTTGGAACCAAGGTCTTATTCTTTCAGTTAAAGTACACTGCAATAATGTTGCTTTGTGTAAATTCTAAAGGTATTCCTCTGCAGTCTGCTTGTTCTGTTTTGGACCATCATACCAGGGTTCTAATTGGTATTTTGTTTTAGCATGTCCAACTCTCATATTATATATTTACTTTTCTCCTTGCAGGGACTATAAATTAAAATGTCATTGCCACCTCCACCACTCTGAGACTGAGCCAGAATTGAGACTTGTCAGAGAAATAGTCCAAATGACAATTTAGGGTTTTGTATAAATTATTAATATTAAACAGAATTTATGTTCATAAGATGTAAAAGTAGTTCTTTGGCTGTAGGATAAACGTTACGTGTATAAGTACAGTCTTTATACTGGTGAAACCTGACAGTTGTTTCACTAATTTTCTTGCTTGATGCAAGGACATGATAGCTTACCACAGGTTAGTTTATTTCCAAATGTTGAAACCCTAGGAGTGAGAGTATGGACATGACTAGGTGGTTAGCTATTACTAAGGAACAACTTAAGCCTCTAACAGAGCCGGATGCCACATGGGCTCCAGGGCTGTTTTCCCCAGACAGAAGACTGAGGTAGCTTCTCCTGAAGTGGGCCCCATGCAGCTTCTATTCTGGGGAACCATATGGCATGTGACCATAACAGTGATCTCTCCAGACCAATGATCCCCAAACTTTTGAGGGTCATGCCCCACCTTACCTAGCGTTGCCAACTTTCCAATTTCTCAAAACTGGACACTACTGCTGTGGTCAACATTTTCTGCACCAAATACTTACCAGCACATACACTATCAAACAGGCACAACACAGATTCGCCAGCAGTAATGGGGATACTAGCAAGATACAATTACAAATGGGATGGATGAGGGGGGCCAGAAGGAGAAAGGAAACTGGCTTTGACTTGCCATTGTTGGCATACACTTCAGAGCAAACTAATCCTTCCATTTGTTGCAGCACTTGCTTCCCAAGGCAGAGCCTGTGCACCTGGATGGGGCTCCAGCCACACATTCTCCACAATATCCTGCCCTAAAGTGCCACTTGGATAGATTGGCTTCAGATTGAAAGTCTAGGGGCTTCCTTTAGCAATCCCCCGCCCCCACAAAGCAAAACAATTCTTAGCTGCTGAGACCATGTAGGGGAGTTTCCCAGCACGAGGGGCTGGTAGCTTCATCCTTTACCTGAACCCCATCCCCAACCAAAGACTCAACTCACCAGACAGAGGGAGGCTGAAGAGGATTATGTCTCTCCTGCTCCTTCCAGCAGCAGCAGCTCAGAGCAAAGAGTTCGCAGGGAGTGATGAGGGCAGGAAGCGGTGGGGGAGGTAGCTTCCTGCAGCCAGGAGAGGTTCCCAGAGGTGGGTCTGACCCAGCCCAGGGAGCAGCCAATGCAGGGGAAGAGGAAGGGTCTCTTCCTCAGCCTGGCCGGGACTAGCAGCCTGGCCGCCTCCCATAGGCGCCAACTCTGTGGGTGCTCCGGGGCTGGAGCACCCACAGGGAAAAATTGGTGGATGCTCAGCATCCACCGGCAGCTCCCCACCCACCCGCCCAGCTCACCTCTGTGCTCCACCTCCACCCCTGAGTGCGCTGTGTGCCCACTTTTCCCCCCTAGCTCCCAGCGCTTGCGCCGTGAAACAGCTGTTTTGCGTGGCTGGGAGGGGGGGAGGAGGAGGGGGAACGCGGCGCGCTCAGGGAAGAGGCGGGGCCAGGGAGGGGAGTTGGGGAAGGGGTCCAATAGGGGCAGGGAGGGGGCGGAGTTGGGGCAGAGACTTTGGGGAAGGGGTTGGAATGGGGCAGGGGGGGCACGAGCACCCACCGGCATCGGGGAAAGTTGGCGCCTATGGCGCCTCCAGCTCTGCCCCTCCCCAGCTCTGGGGCCAGTGCTCGGTGTTAAAAGGGGCCTTGGGTTGGCTGGGGTTTGCGTATGTGTGAGACAACAGAACTGCTGTAACCGGACTTCTGGCATCCAATCAATACTTCTGATTGGAGACTATACAATCGCCTTAAAATCGGACTTTCAAGTAAAAAAACGGACACCTGGCAAGCCTACCATGACTCCTGTCCACGGCAACCCCCACGCCAGGGCCAGAAGCATGGCCGTGGCTCCGGGGGGGGGGGTGGGAGGAGAAGATGCCAACAGGGGTAAGAGGGCCAAAGCTGGGGCCGGGTCTGGGGCCAGGAGCAGTGCCGTGGCCAGGGACTGATGCTGGGGGCAGAGCCGCAGCTAGGTGCAGCTCCGCTCCCGGCATTGCCCCCAGCGTTGGCCCCGGGCCAGGAATGGAGCCACAGCCAGCGGCCAGGGCTGGGGGCTGGCATGGGGCCAGGAGTGGAGCCGTGCCAAGGCTGGGGCCTGGGCCAGGCGCGGCGCTGGGAGCCAGGGACATGGCTGGGGGCGGGACCGGAGCAGAGCTGGAGGCGGTGAGAGGCTGGGTGGAGCAGAGCTGGGGTCTGGCCCAGACCCCGCCGCACTTCCCTCCCCCACAGACGTTCCTCCATGCCCCTCTAGGGGCATGCTCCATTCTTTGGGGACCTCTGCTACAGACAATAGTCATCCTGAACAGGACTTCCCACAATAGCCTCAGGCCGAAGCTTGCTCACCTTGACGGAGATTGGGCCACACTGACTGCATTCAGTGCATATGGATCACCTAAATGTCTACAAAGCTATGAAGGTGAAGGGTCATAAGAACATAAAAATGGCCATAATGGGTCGGACCAATGGTCCATCTACTCCAGTATCCTGTCTTCCAAAAAAGTGGAAGCATGTGTGCTGCCCCAGTCCACCAACATCTGAAAGGAACACTCCTATTTCCCTTTGGGAGGTCACCTAGGAGAAGAGGAGGTAAAGGACTGGTCATCAGCAATACCAGCCTGACCAGTCTGATCCTGTCCAAGAGACTCCCACTGGTGATAAGATCGATGACCAAGCTTCTCCATCACCTAGTTCCAGTAACACTCAGAACCCCACTCCATGAAGTCAAAGGTCACAAAGCAAGAAGCAGAAGAAACTCAAACCTTTATCTTAAGTATCTCTGCAAAATGCGAAGCTCACTCACCAGCCTGGGGGAATAAATAGCCACGCCCAAGTCAGTCTTTAGCTCCCTTGCCTCAGGGCTCCATTTATTGTTGGAACACCAAAAGAACGTGTAAACAACAACATAATGTAAGTGCCCCGCTCCCCAGTATAGGTTGTGGGTCCCCTGGCCACTAGTAGTCTAGTGGTTAGAGTCTTCCCTCAGCACAGGGGACTTCTCCAGGGTCTCCTGGCCCATGCTGTCCTCCACTGCATGGTCTGAAACTTGAGCTTTTAGTCATAAGCAAGTATTCTCATGGCATTAGAATGGTCCTAGGCTCTACTTAATGGAGCTGGGGCCCACTTCTGTATCATCTAATGGTAGTTATCAGACCCAGTCACCTGACATTGCCCACCTGGGTCTGATGATTCCCAGCACCTGCCTGCTGGGCTCTTCCTTGGAACAGAGCTGGTTGTTTCCTAGCCCCCCACCCTGGGACTTAAAGGGGCAGACCACCCTGTTACAATCTCATTTTTCCTGTTTTCTACCTTTAGTTCATGGGGAAATGTTTCTGTTGGTGTATTAGGGTGTCAATGTGTGGATTGAGTGTACCTTGGGAATGGCACCAGGAATGCTTCCCTAACCCTAAATCCTAATTCTTCTTTTGAACCATTCCAAGAGCTTCCTCAATAAGAAAGAGTGTTATCTGAAGCTTTAAGCATCCTTTAGTAACTACCTATGTTCTGAAATCAGTTGGTAAACTCTCATCTTTGTAGGTGGGGGAATAAGAAGAGGACACTATTAGTCACCATAACAACAGTGAGATTTAAGAAGAAACCATGCAAGAGCGCTGAAGTTGTAATTTAAGAAACCACTTTGGTATCTACTTCCTTCAGACTAGCTACATGATTCTATCACTTCAGGTCCTCTCTCTTGGTGGAGTCTAAAACCAGAGCAGACAGTTATGTCCTTCACCAGCTAAGTTGATTTCACTGCCATGGGCAATATCTTTTAGTTGGGGGATGGGGGAAGAGAGGCGGTTAGACTAAGCAAGACCTCCTTCAGTCTCCTGTTGCAGGATCAATAGAAAGTGATTCTTTGTTGTATCAATCTCATTTGATTACCCATTATATTAATTTGACCAAATGATGACTTAAGCCACACATCATTGCTACTCATTGACTGGACTTCAATTTGACCTTGATTTGATAATTTTATTGTTTTAATTCCTAATTAGTTTAGTGAGATTTCTAGTAGTTTTCATCTTAGTGATATTAAAATTAAATTTTCATATCTGCTTGTTCTTTTAATAAAACCCATAGAAGTATAGAGAGCCAAGTTGTTGGGTTTTTTCACATAAGCAACTTGAATCAGACCCTGCAGGAATGAAGGTAACTTAGCTGAGGTATTTGACAGCCACTTGCTCTCACTAAATTAAATCCTTTGGTTTCTTGCACTATGTAAATATTTATTCCAATTTCAAGTGAAGAGTCTACTCTCTAAATAATGTCATACTCACTGTCCATCTGGTTTAAAATCTAGATCTGAACATACAGATTAGCACTGGTCTAGTTCTCCCCTAGTGCTTCCTGCTGAGTCCTCATTATAACAGTGTCCATAAATAAGTATGGTTCCTGGTGTCCCTTGAAGCCAGGAGAGAATAAGCTGATGGGGCTGAAAAACAGTCACACTTGGGCCATTCACTCATATCTGCATCAGTCATAGATCACACGTGGGCAAACACATTCTAGGATCCCCTCTGCAGATAAACTGTGAAGTCACGATCTGGCCCCGTAGTATCTGAATGCCTGAATATTTCAGTATAGAAAGTTAGCTAGGTATAACACACTCTCAAAATTCAATAAAAAATTAAAGACAACAATAAAGCTACATTTAGCTTTTCTTGGAAAGTGTTATGAACTGTAATAACTACAAATATTTAGAAGTTTAGCATTATTACGTACCATATGATGGATAATTTTTTTAAAAAAAATATCCAATCTGTGAGGATTTCAGGCTGCCATTGCAATAGAATTGAATTTTTTTAAAAGCAATTCAATTTGGAATGTTTCCAGAGTAAAGCTGCCAAGCAATTTAACAAGTTCTTTCCTCTCCCCCTCACCCCCACCCCCATCTTCAGGGGGAAATTTTTCCTTCCAGCTCTGTTGGAGAAGATAAGACAATTTATTATACAGTCTCTAATGAAAAATTCAGTTGAGGCTGAGCTCTTGGTGAAACCTGACAGTGATGTATGAAAATGAGTGCCAGTGAGAGTCAATTTCTTATTCTTAATCTCTATTATTTCTCTGTACAACACACTAGTATGCAAAGGTAGCTAATAAAGGGCTTCATCCTACAGCCCTTACTCATATGAGTTAGACTGTAGGATTGGGTCCAAACATACTACGCTTACCTCTTATTTCCTTGGTCTCTATCATAGGCTGGGAAGAAAAAAAAGGACAGAAATCAACTGCATTTAAATAGCAGGCCAAACTGTATATCATCTGCCATACTTTATCTACAAAATATCTTCCATTGCAAAACCTGGAACAATACTTGATAAAGGGCAGAGTGGTCAACCTTCTTGATGTTATCACAAGCCTCACAATTTTTGGTGGTCTTTTTTGGGACATTAGTGATCTCCTGATGTCTTCAGCTTCTTCGTGAATATCTGCCCTTACTCAAAATGGCCTCAAAAGCCCACTACTTTAATCAGGAATTAAGCCAGATTGCCTTCAATCAAGATGGCTGACATTTCTCCAGTAGCTTTTCATGTGATGCTGCCTCTAGTAAAGATAACTGCCACCCTAGGCTCTCTGATTAGAGAACTAGACAGGAAACTGAAGGGATAAGGGAATGCAAAAAGTGCAGAAAGGAGGCTACGGCCTGGTCTACACAGGGAAATTGACCAGCATAGTTATAGCAGACTAGTGTAAGTAATCCACTATATCCATACTAGTCAATTTCCCCACATAGACAAGCCCTAAGAGGGTCATGTTGCAGCATGTGGATCGGGGCAGAGAAGGAGACTAACACAGACAGCGGAATGGGTGATGGCCATAAGGAATATCAAGGGATGTTGGGAGTAGGGAATGGAGAGACAGAATGTAAGAGAAGGAAGTTCTTGAGGTAAAGGGAGCACAAATATGGGAGGCAGGAGTTGGACCGGAAGAACATGGAAGGAGAACATGAGTGGGCAGGGAGAAAAATGGGAAATGGAAGAGAACAGGGGGGAGGGGAAAAGGATAGCTCCTCCCCTCCAGTATTTGGGGACAATAAATGGGATCTCCTTCTGAGCAGGAATGGAGGACCCCTGCATGTTTGCATCCATTCTAGGTTGAATTTTAACACACACAAATTAGAGTTGGGCTCAAGCGCTCAAAAGTCAGAAGGCAGACCAAAATATTGTGCTGTTTATTATTGGTTTAGAAATCATCATGTTTAGGGCTTGTCTACACCACACAACAATGCACACTGCAGGGGTGTGGTCTCATAGTAGAGAACTCTTAGTTCGCTCCAGCAGGGTCTACGTAGGCCAGTTACCAACTGTTGACCGGTTCTTTTCCCCCACTACCCAGAATGCACAGGTTCACAGACAGACTCTTGAGCTGAAAAAGTGTGTCATTTATTTGCTGCTTCAGTGAGTGGTCAGTCCACCAAAAAAGGGCACAGCATACATAGGGTTAAATGCAAACACATTCAGGTGTTCACCTTAAATACACTGTTACAAAGCTATTCATTATACTTTCCTGACTAACACTAAGAGTTTAGTTTGCTAAACTCAGCTGTTTAACTGATAGTTTACCTGATCAGGTTGCTGACCAACCTTTTTACCTGGTTGTTCTCTTTCCTTGACAGACAAGCAGACATATTTTCACATGTCCCAACACGTAAAACATACATTCTACATATCACATCCTAGTACACCAACACATTGGTGCACTCTAGAAATCAGTTTGCATTGCTGTGCAGTGTAGACAAGCTTCCCCTCCCACCTCTGCCCAAAACCTAACAAACAAAAATAATTTCATGATTTGAGGAGTGTTTGATTGATTTTTTTTGAACACTTCGATTTAGCAACAAAAAGGAATAGGTTACTTAACAAATACCCGCATGTACACAAAGGGTAAAGTTTCCAGGAGTGCCTCTGTGCCATTTCCAAAGGTGACATAGGCACTTGGGAACCTATTGACCTTCAATGACATTTAGGCTCCTAGTACCTAAGGCACTTTTGAAAATGGGACCTACATGCTTTTGAAAGTTTTACCCTAAATCACAGTATATTTTCTAAACAGAATAATGACCTATCCTCTAATACCCAGTTACACAAACTCTGATACTTGTAGCATATTTATGACACACAACTGTTTATTTTAAGTGTTTAAATTCTGAAATAAGACCACATCCTGCTGTTCAAGTAGAATTTCCACTGATTTCTTGTCCTTAGTTCAAATGCTTCTCTCTTTCCATTTTTGATTATTTTTAAAATAACGTACCAGTTTCAACAGATGTTTTCTCCTAGTTCAAATGCAATAAGTAAATACATTAAAACTGAATGGGAAAATTGCATGTGTTCAAAATGTACTTGTCTTGAGATTTATCAAATTTGTGTTTGCTTTAGTCTAATCTAATGTTAATAACATAGCTACAGATGTTTCTTTTGTTCTGAACCCACTGATTTTGATGAATTTACAGGAAAAATTAAAAAAAACAGATGCATAAAACTGTGGAGCAACTATTCTGAGGTACTGTTTAAACGCAAATGAAAGAAATACACACAACCAAAAACTAATCTTGGTTCACTGATATGGAATCTTTAAAAAAAAAAAAAGCCACCCCCTTCCCTCCCAACGAAGTCTCAACAATTTCCTTCTTACACTAATAAAGCCCCCACTGACGAGAACCAAGGGAAAACCCCCAAACACCTCGCCCAAAAGCAAAGGGGGCAAGAGCTGAAATCTAGGTCTGCAGTTCTCCCATGTTACGTGCTATGCAATACCTCCCACGAGGCACACAAGAGGGCTGTAATGGCCATTTAACAGACAAGAGTATCCCCCATTTAGTGCAACCTCTCAGCATGGTTAAGTTTTAGCCTTTGCGGGCTGTTACGAGGAAAATTCTCTCTTCACCTCCCGCCACCCCCGTACAGCGGGTAATAACGGATCGGCACGACCCGTTCCCAAGCCAGCTGCGCAGACTGGAAGACGAGAGACAGATCAGACTTAACACGTTACCTGGCCGCGCCTCGTTCCCCGCGCGGCTGGGCTCTGCTGCCTACCCTGTGCCCTGTCCCGTTCGCAGCCGAGCCGCCTTTGCAGCCCGCCGCGAGCCCGAGCCACACCCCTCCCCCGCTGCCTGACGCACGGCAGCAGCCCCGGGAGGGAGCGGGCCACACGCCGGGGTTGCTGTTGGAGTTGGCACCAGCCGCGCCCAACCCGAGCGCACGGCCAGAGCCCCGGCGCGCGCCCCCCTCCCCGGGAGCACGGGGGACGCGGCGCGGGCGGGGCACGGTTCGCTCCTGCTCACTGTACCGGGCTGGGTCTCCCGCCGGCCGCGTCCCGGGCTGGCAAGTTCTCCTCGGGCAGGGGGCGGGCCCGCGCGGGGGAGCCGGCTCGCTCAGCCCCGGGAGAAGGAATCCGCGCGGCGAGGAGCGCCCCTCGCCCAGCCCTGCCACAGCCTGCCTGCCCAGCACGCCGCCTGGGCGATCACGTGGGGCGGCAAAGCTAATCAGAGCTACTGGGGAGCCGGGAGTGGGCGCTTCTCTCCTCCTCGGGGCTTCCCGCAGCCGCTGCAGTGTCAGGCTGCTGGGAGCAGGAAGCAGCAGGCGCTGCGCTGGTTTTACTGACCGCAACGGGCAGCATCAGGGCCCATCAAACACACTCCAGTAACATGTGACCATCCCCAAAGCTGTTCCTGCCCCCCGCACCCACCGGCACCGGCAGGCACGCAAACCCCAGGTGGGTCCCAGCCCCCGCACGACACTGCCCGTTCCAAAGTGTTGCAGCCTGGGCCCCTCTCTAAGCGGCGCCCTTGCTAACTGGCTCAGCAGAGAGGCCCCGCTGTGAACAGCCAGGGACGCTGAAATAACCTATCAGCTCCTCAGAGGACCTCAGGGCAGGGGCGAGGCGCATTGGCAGGATAGCGAGTGAGCGGGGAAGATGCTTGGACGCTACTACACCACTGAAGGCTGGTTTTACTGCTTCTTATGTGGCTCCTGCTTCGGGGCTAGGTGGAGGATTTCAGTTGGGTGCTTTCCCCAGGCACGAAATTCACCCAATTGCGGACTAGGTTATAATAATTCTGTACAGCTTTGCCAGCTTGCCACAACCCCCCGGTACTGGTCCGTGCAAAACTGAAGCCAGTGGCTACTTCCTCCACCCACCCTGCGAAACGTTAGACCTGCTAGCACAATGGAACAAGCTCTGGTTGATGGACATCGTCTCTCCACCTGTTCCAGATCCATTATTCTCCTTATCCCTGACCCCAGATCGCATAGGTGAGGCAATTCATTGATGTAATCAGACCATTATTAGGAATTACTTTGCAGCCCATATTTCCCTCCCATCCATTGCCATTGTTTCTCCTGGTAGGAGTAATTTATTTTTCTAAATGTAGTATCAAAATTTAAAACCCTCATAGGTATCTAGATACCTTATTCTGGTAAGAAAAGAAAACACACACCTTATTAGACCAGCCTTGGGGCCTCACTCAGTACCATCAGGCTGCTGACGCTGGTTCTTTTTAAGACACATTTTTAGCTTAAAACAAAATCTTTATCATTCAGCTTCTCTCTGTGGGTGCTTAACTCATTAGTTGTTACCACATTCCTATATGTTTTCTGTGCTGTGCATTTTGGGGGATTAATTTCAAGTTAGCCTTTATCCAAATGCAATCGATATTAAAATCCAAACAAAAAGAAAAAAGGATAAAAATATCGTAAAACAATCAAAACAAAATACAGGTAGTAGAATTATGTCATTTTTCTCCAGATCCTTATTTGATACTGGAAATTAGCAAGAATAATTTTCAGCTCTATGCTTTCACCAATAGTGAGTGCTAGCAACTTGGTTGAGATGGCAATAGAAATGTAGTATCCTTATTCCTTTCCTGTGTGTTGATTGAAAGGGGGATACTTGCGACACTCTGTACCTGAAAGCAACACCCTGGTATCCCCATATTTACCATGATGATATGATTTATGATATGTTTTGTACAAAGTATGCCTTGTGAGGTATCATTCTAAAAGGCTTGATCTGTTGAATATTAGTATCCTGTTGGATTGTATGTTCTGTCATAGTATCTGAAGTTATAAAGTTTTGCTATGTGTATGTTACTGAAATATGGTGTTTGAAGTTAAAACACCCACAATCAGCCTTTCAGGTACAACATGGGGCAGCCAGACACTGATGATGGTCTATTAAGGGAAATACACACTCACAAAGACTACCCCAGGAATTGTATACAATGGAGACCTCTCAAGGCTTGTCAACACTTCCATTTTGTAGCGCTCTAATTTGCTGGCTCAGGGATGTGAAAAATCACTCCTCTGAGCGCAGCAAGTTTGAGTGCTTTAAAGCACTAGTGTGGACAGGCTTCAAGTGTTGCTCCCAGCGCTCGGAGCTATTCCCCTCGTGGAGGTGGATTACCAGGAGCACAGGGAGAGCTCTCGCCCAGTGCTCACATGTGACCACACTCACACTTCAAAGCATGTACATACGTCATCCTGATATCTTATTTTCCCCACTCGTTTAGACTCTAGTCTACATACAATATTATCTACACATTAGCTACACAAGGTTGCAACAACTTCTCACACAGTTCTTTCCCACTCGCCTCACACAATCCTCGCTTCTACAAATCTCGCGTTATTAGGGTTACATTAGCCTAACTCTTGCTAACAAACTGTTATGCATTGCAATCCCCTTCCTGTCAGTTCTTTCTCTGCTTCCACATGTCCAACCTAAACCTCTCTTGCTGCAATTTAAACCCATTGCTTCTTGTCCTATCCTCAGAGGTTAAGAAGTACAATTTTTCTTCCTCCTCCTTGTAACAACCTTTTACATACTTGAAAACTTATCATGTCCCCTCTCAGTCTTCTCCTCTCCAAACTAAACAAATCCAATTTTTTTTAATCTTCCCTCATAGGTCATGTTTTCTAGACTTTTAATCATTTTTGTTGCTTTTCCCTGGACTTTCTCCAATTTGTCCAAATCTTTCTTGAAAAGTTGCACCCAGAACTGGACACAATACTCCAGTTGAGGCCTAATCAGCATGGAGTAGAGCGGAAGAATTACTTCTCGTGTCTTCCTTACAACACTTCTGCTAATACATTGCAGAATGACGTTCGCTTTTTTTGCAACAGTGTTACACTGTGGACTCATATTTAGCTATGACCCCCAGATCCCTTTCTGCAGTACTCCTTCCTAGGCAGTCATTTCCCATTTTCTATGTGTGCAACTGATGGTTTCTTCCTAAGTGGAGTACTTTGCATTTTTGCTCATTGAATTTCATCCTATTTACTTCAGACCATTTCTCCAGTTTGTCCAGATCATTTTGAATTTTAATCCTATCTTCCAAAGCACTTGCAACCCCTCCCAGCTTGGTATCATCTGCAAACTTTATAAGTCTACTCTCTATGCCATTATCTAAATCATTTATGAAGATATTGAACAAAACCAATGGGACCCCACTCGTTATGCCCTTCCAGCATGACTGTGAACCACTGATAACTATTCTGGGAATGATTTTCCAACCAGTTATGCACCCACCTTACAGTAGCTCCATCTAGGTTGCATTTCCCTAGTTTGTTTATGAGAAGTTCATGCGAGACAGTATGAAAAGCCTTACTAAAGTCAAGATATACCACCTCTACCACTTCCCCCCATCCACAAGGCTTGTTACCCTGTCAAAAAAAGCTATCAGTTTGGTCTGACACGGTTTGTTCTTGATAAATCCATGCTGACTGTTACTTATCACCTTATTATGTGTGCATACAACAGATATACCTGGGGTGCAATAAAGGATCTTATACTGAAAACATCTTTGGTCTCTCTCTCTCTCTAAGAAGGAAGCTCTATAGCAAGTCCGTATCTGCTTCAAGAGTCTGAGCTACTAGTTGCAGCCCTACAACCTACCCTGACAAGAGCTGATGCCATCCCACAACTTCAGCCGTGGCTGAAGCTGAATCCCGAAGCAGGATTCTCAAAGCAGATGGAGGAACACCTCTCTTTCCAGCTGGACCTGATGCTGTAGGCATTTTCTGAACACACCTACAGCACTGAGCCCCACCCAAAAGAGAGAGTGTGTGCGCAAGGGACCCTATTTTGAAGCACCTTCTCTCCCCAAAATCGATGGTAATATCTGAATGGTTTTGGTTCTACAGGGAGATCTGGCTGAAGGTGCATCTGCTTTCACACCGCACATCTTTAATATCACTTTAGATTGCTTTGGTGGCCATTTTATCTATGGTTCATACAGTGAAACTGTTCAGAAATGCTTACTTACTTAAGTAAATGTGACATACTAGTAAACAGGGGGAGATAACTATTTATAATGGCAACAGCAAAAGACTCTCAGGCTAGAGCCACAAAAGGGACTTAGGTGCTGCAATGCCTCAATCGTACGCACATTGCCATCCAGTGGGATTCACAGCCCTGTGATAGGTGCCCAGGCTCACCGAACATTGTATGGGGAGATTTAGGCACTTAAGAATGGGATTCATAGATGCCAGCAAACTCAGTGAGGAGCCACTTAAGCCAGCCAGGAAGAAATGCTGGGGAGAAAGGGGGGGCTTAGGCCTTACTTCTCATGGGTAGTTAATCACTTATCTCCATTTAGGATTCACAGATGTAAACCCTGGAGTTAGGCACCTAAAATAGGTCATCCCTCTCTCATGAAAAACCAGCAAGAGAGACCCCCACCACATTACAGCCTGGCAGTTAGCGTACTCTGCTGCAATGTGAGAAACCTGTTTGCATATCCCTCCTCTTGCTGATTTGGAACAAGGACTTGAACATAGGACTCCCATGACACTGCCCTAACCACTGGCCTATGGAGTCTCTCTCTCACTTATTCTCTCTCTCTCTGGTCCAGTGAATATGTAATTAGTTACATAATTTTGTATAACTTATTACATATTCTTTGGACCAGAGAGAGACCCTAGAGCCCAGTGCTTGGGGTGCTCCCCTGGAAGGAGCTTCGGGGCTCTGGGGGCTATTTAAAGGGCCCAGGACTCCCCTGCTTCTACCGCCCCGGCCCTTTACATAGCCCCCGGAGCCCTGGAGTAGGGGCGGCGGGGCTCCGGCAGCTATTTAAAGGGCCCAGGGCAGTAGAGACAGCGGGAGCCCTGGCCCTTTAAATAACCCCCGGAGCCCCACTGCCACTACCCCAGGGCTCCAGCAGTGGGGCTCTGGCCTTGGGCTCCAGCCGCTGCTGGGAGCCCCAGGCCCTTTAAATTGCCGCCTGGGGAAGCCAGGCCGCCCCAGTACAGCACACCGGCTTACTTTCACCTCTGGGGCTAGTGCGACAGATGCACATATAATCCCACAATATCTCATCCCCAGCTGTCTTTGTGCAGATTAGGTGTGCTCTGAGCATGCAAACAGAATTGGCCCACAGGTCAGCTAGGCAGGGGCGCGAGCGCCGTATATGAGAATTCCACTGGGGTTTGGACATGAACTAGGGCACTGAGCAGCTCAGTGGCATCAGAACGTAGGCAGTTTTGCACATGCCCACCAGCAGACACTCAAGAGTTCGTCTACACAGCAAAAAACCCCCACAGCAGCGAGTCTCACAGCCCAGGCTGACAGACACGGGCTATGGGCTTGTGCAATGGTGCTAAAAATAGCTGTGTAGATGCTCAGGCTCTGAAACCCTCCCTGGCTTCGGAACCTGAGCCCGAACGACTACCTGGCTATCTTTAGCACCATAGTGCAAGCCCAAGTCTGTAGTCCTGGGCTCTGAGACTCACTGCTGCAGGGTTCTTTTGCAGAGAAGGCTTCAGGCACCTGCAGGGTTAAGCAGCAGCTGAGCAGGGAATTTGTGAGTGCCAGTGGCATCTGACTGTAAGACTTAGGCATCTAATGAAGCATTTAAGCAACTAAGTCTCTTTGTGGATCTAGCCCGCACTGATCTGCGTGTTAATAAAACGGAGCTGCACAGTCACAGCTTCCCATTTTCACTGTGGGAAGGGATCACAACCCTGATGGTTCTGTCATTTTGACCAGGAAGGAAGCTGACAGTGTAGCGCAGTGGCTCTCAACCTTTTCTGGAAATACAGATGGCCAGTCCTGACCCAGCTTAAATAGAAAACACACAAATATTTTGGCCCCAAAATACTTTTTACCCACTACGCAGCACCATCATCCCGTCCTGCCCGCAGCCTTGCACACACAATCTTAGCCCTGTCACAAACCATGCAATTGCTGTAACCTCCCTCCCATTTACTTCCTCACCCATTGCTTGGTGCTCCATGTAGCCTCCCCAGGAGTACGGTACCAGCCCACAGTGGAGCGCGATCCCAGAGCCTCCACCACTGCCACTGGTGCTCTGGGGGGCGCTCTGCTCGGCTGCCCCCGAGCTGCCCAACGCTGCCAACTTCTCGGGAAAGGCCGAGTGCAGCAAGCCCAGCCCCCATGTCAGCCCCGCCTGGCCCCCAAGCAAGCCCCACAGTGTGCACAGCCAACCCTGGCTCCACTTTGAGCACCAGGCGTGCTGGGCAAAGTTTGCACAGGCACATGCAGGACGTTGTGGGCCCCCCCCCCCGATTGCAGAGCACCAGGTGCACTGGCTGCCAAGGAACCCTGCAGGGCCTCTCCCCTTTCTTCAGTTCCCCCGGGACTCCAGCCCCCCCAGACTGCAGTATCCACCCCTGCTTTGTGAGGTAGGAATAAACGTCCTTCCTAACCTCCTGGTGCTTACCAGCTGCCTTGGGTCAGTACGGGGCTGCTCGGGGGCATCCACCCTTTTGGGACTGCTGCAGTCTAAGGCCGGACGATGAACCCAGGGTGCTGAAAGTTGCCCAGTGGCACCCAGGGACGGGGCTGGGGCTGGGCGGGAGATCCAGGCAGCTCCCTCCTGCTGGGTTGTGTTTGCTTTCCTCACCTGCAGCTCTCCATTTCCTGCTTTCTCACCTGCCTCCCCCCCTGGAGCCGCCACATGTCCTCCGCTGCTTGCGAGGCAGCTAGGCACCAGCAGAAGCTACCATGCACATGGCAGCAATAGGTGGGCTGGCCAATAGTTCCCGCTGCATCCCTTCCCGAGGTAATCAATTGGGGGGACAGGGACACGAGACTCCTGCTCCCCAGAGTGGTCTTTCCCATAACTCTTTGCATTGCATTTGATTGGCTAATTGGTGGAACCTGCATGTTCAAATAACTTGTTAACATACAGTGATGCACAAGTGGCATCTATTTAAAGAAAATTGTATGCAAAATATTATCTATTTTTAAAGTTTGTTCACAACCCTTTCATACATTCTTGTGACCCAATTTTGGGTCATGACCCAGGGGTTGAGAAACGCTGGTGTAGAGGGAACAGGCCAACATTCAACCTGTCTGCGTTCACGTCCAGAGAAAATATAACTGCACATAAGGCTACATTTGGAACTAGACATAATATTCAAGCTTCTAACAACAGGAAGGGACAAAAATATGTTCTAACAGTGATAATGATGTGAGTGGTGGTATTTTGTGGTACGTGTGCTGTCTTTGACTAAGGAAGGCAGTATGAGGATGCCATCTGTAAAACCTATGTGTACAAAGATAACATTAAACATCACAAGAAGAAAGCTCAATCAATTTTTTCTTTTTCAACTAAAAAATGAAAGAATTTTACCCACAATTTAGCCAAGAAAAATAATATGATATGGGCAAAAAGACCCCTTAATAAGGTACTTTCCTTTCAACTGCAATTGCTTGTCAAAATGATATCCTGAAATAGCTTAAACTGATTAATGAGTCTCTTTCGGTTCATCCCAGGGGATATGCACAGATGCAGAACTTCTAAATTGTATGAGACACCCATTTGGGAAAAAATGATCAGTATGCCACGAAAAGTGTAAACAGACTTACAAGTCATTTCAGGTTGTTTTAAGAGTCAAACCACAGACACAGATGGGCATGGGGTAGAATTTTGTAACAATTTTCCAACAGTGCTTTCTTCTAGCTTTACACATTTAGCCATGTGTTCAAAGGTAAGAGTCCTGTGATGAAGCCTTCTGTTATTATGACTGTCTGGAAAGGGCATCCTGCTTAATAGTGAAGTTAAAATATTGGCTGCTTGGCTGCTGGTTGTCAATGGCAAATCTCCCATGGACTTCAGTGGCAGCTAATATTATATATACCTCTGTCATCTCTCTAACGCTAAAACTTTACAAAACCAGACACTCTTGATTCTCCACTCTGTTATTCTAGTTTTATGCCAGTGCAACGCTACTGATTATAATGCAGTTACAGCAATGTAAATCTGGTGCAATGCAGCAGAGAATCAGACCCTTGGGGCCTAGTTCTCATTTACATTAAGGCCCCTTTTATGCTGATCTGGCAGTATAAAGTAAACATAACTATAACTGTAACTTAAATGTGGTTAGTAAATTAATTGTAATGTAATTTATACCCACCTTAAGACCCCTTTATACTGCCAGAGTGGTATAAATGAGCTTAGTGTAAATGAGATTCTGTCTGTTGGTCTCTTAAATCTCCCTGGAACCCCCTCACGCCTTTGATACTTTTTGTTGACTTTTTCTGGATGCTGTTTTATTTCGGCTCTTTATCTTGAAATGAGGCTGACTGAAGCTGACAGAAGCATTCAAAGGGAAGGTGTACTTTACCATCAGTTTATATAATGTCATTATAATATGTTGTATATTATTCTCTAATAAAGAATATTCTAAACTTTTTAATAAAGCCTAATATCTTAATAGGTTTTGGAGCAGCGGAGTTTGGACTACTGCTCTGCGTTCAGCAGACAGCATCATTGAGATATCCATAATGATAATTAAATCATTTTTCTGAGTGCTCACAACTAATTAAGAACCCATCAATATGTATCAGAATAATTTAAATTGTTCCTTTCGGTGTGCATTGCACCTTTGTAATGGTCTATGCTGAACTTCATTAGAACACCATAATAGTTAGGAATTAAAAACTGGACCAGTGGACCACGAATTCAGTATCCCATCTTTGATAGCGGCCAATACCAAATGTTTCAGAGGAAAACAGACAATTATGGATTAAGATACTCATAGAATTTTTTCTCCCAATCACATCAGTTAATGGTGGCTTATGCCCTGGAGCATTAGCAGTTATATTCTTTTATATATATTTCCCTTATAATGCAAAACTCTGGATGTTCTCATTATCAATCTAAATGTCTAATTTTTTTTGTATCCTACTAAATTCTTATACTCAGTGAGATTGTATGGAATGAATTCCAAAGATTAATTATGCAAGTGTAAAAGAGTTTTCCTTTTATCACTTTTAAATTTGTTGCCTTTCCATTTCATTGCCTGGCTTCTTGACTTTGTACTATAAGAAAGCAAATAGAGGAATATCCAATTTGCCTTCTCTTTTCCATTCATTATTTTGTACACCACTGTCATATCCCCTCTTATTCATTTCCTCACTAAACTACACAGTCCAAATTTTGAGGACATTCCCAGTATCATTACTGTAATTTGAGTACACGGTTAGTGCCATACTCTTTATTTTCCTAAGGGGAAAAAATGAGGCAAACTAATTCTGGGGAATCTGCAGATCTGAGTTTTTATTTTTATGTACATTTAAAAACTCATGACAAAAATGTTTCATTGTGCAGAAGATGTCATTTTAAAAACAGATTATTTATCATTTGTGCCTATATTCTCACCGGCCAGGATGCTATAGGAATGAAAGAATTTTTTAGGCTGTGTATGTTTTATTATTTTCAGATGATTGAAAAGTTGTTAAAAACATTCAGAAGAAGCTATCTAGAGTATTTATAATTAGTTACAAAAAATCTCTCTCTAGGTGGCAAATCTATAGGGGAGCTACAATAACAAGCTTAACTATTTACCCAGATAGTTATAAATTCACAAATATAGTGCTCAGGGTATTCATATTTGGTTGCACATTCTGTCTTGCCTCATATTGAGTCTCAACCTCAGTCCTATTCAGAATTCAGTGGTTTTATGATCTAAGAAGCCACATTTTAATTAATACATCAAGACTCTCTATACACATTATAAACTAAAACTTCTCAGAATGCAGAATGATCAACCACTTTCATCCATGCTAGGACTTCAGTAGGTCTTTGATCTCACTTACACTGAAGTCATTGGAGTTACACTAGTAAAATCTATGTAAGCAAGACGAGAACGAGGTCTATAATATCTTCTAAGCATCTGCATTTCTGCAAATGTTAAATATCAATTCAGTCCTTCTTGAAAACACTGTTTACCGTCATGAAAACTCTCTGAAAAAGCTGTCACTATGACGAAAGGGAGGACTCGGAATTGGTAGTAGTGGTGTCCCACCTGGAAGTGGAGAAATTTCCGGTGGGCCGGGTGAATGTCGATGTGGAAGTAGGTGTCCTTCATCTCAAGAGCTGCGAACTAGGCCCTGTTGGGGAGAGATGGAATAATAGATGCCAGCGACACCCTATGGAATTTGGATGTTCTAATAAGGGTGTTTAGTAGCAAAATGTCAAGACTGGGGTGGCGCCCTCTACCCTTCTTCGGAATGAGGAAGTGTGGGGAGTAGAAGCCTATTCCTAGGTAGGGAGACAGTAGCTGCTCTATGGTGTCCTTCGTGAGAAGGGCATCTGCTTCTTGTTGGAGAATGCATTGATGGGAAGGGTCCTCTGGGGCTGTCCAGTCGCGGGGGGGAAAGGAGAGCAATTCTATGGAGTATCCATGGTGGATGATTTCCAGTATCCAACGGTCCATGGTGATCTTGCCCTAATTGTGGGAAATAGGGCAAGACAGCCCCCAATGATAACATGGGGCTCCATGGGTGGCATTGGGAGAGGTTCATGGGTCTCGATAGTCGCGTAAAAACTGGGACTTCGGTTGCTGGTGCGAGGGGGCAGAGAAGTGGGGAAGTGTGATCGCTGGGAATGATGTCATCGGTGTGGGGATTCCTTCTTGCGTTGGTAATGGACCAGGTAGGGCGCATATGAGCAGGGACAGAATTGCTGCTGCTGTTGTCTGCAGTGTGGGGCCAGGGTATAGATACCCAGGGATCATAATGTATCCCTGGAGTCCTTCAAAGAATAAAGGAACTTGTTAGTTTTGCTGGAAGACAGCTTGTTCTCGTCAAAGGCTAGGTCCTCAGTTGTAGTTTGGATCTCCTTGGGAAAGCCGGAGGACTGGAGCCACGAGTCCTGGCACATGAAGATTCCCATAGTGAAGGAGCGAGAGGCCATGTCGGCCACATCCACAGCCGCTTGGAGGCCCACCTTGGTGACCAAGTGTCCCTCATCCACCAGCGCCTGAAACTGCTGCTGCTGCTCTGGTGGCAGTTTATCCTGGAACTCTGCTAGCCATGCATAG
The DNA here is from genome assembly GCF_002925995.2 of Terrapene triunguis. NCBI lineage: Eukaryota > Metazoa > Chordata > Testudines > Emydidae > Terrapene > Terrapene triunguis. Next base: position 22,798,690 of record NW_020664393.1, read on the forward strand.
TTGTTGAAATCATATTTGGCTAGCAGAGCCTGATAATTGGCTATGTATTGCTGGAGAGGAGGACACCTTCCTCCCCAACAGGTCCAGACGATTTCTGCAGCTGCTGGTATGCCCGTTCAGCTGCCACATGGACAACAAAGGAGCTGGGGGAAGCAGGAGAAAAGAAAAGCTGCCCCTTTGGCAGGGACAAAATACCTCCGCTCTGTCCTCTTAGGCAGGGGGCAGAGGAGGCTGGGGTGTGCCCAGCAGCTGTGCTGGATGGAGGATGGCCTCATTAATGGGGAGCGCCACCCCAGATGGTCCCTGGAGGCTGAAGAATGTCCGGGAGCTGGTGTTGCCGGTACTGAATCTTCTCCAGTGGGATCCCCAGGACCACTGCCACCTGCTGGAGCAGGTCTTGGTACTGTGGGTGATCATCTGGCAGAGAGAGGGAGAGGGGAATGATTGCCTCATCCAGTGAGGAGGAAGTGGCTGTAGGGAGCGGTGGAGCCAGCAGTACTGACTCAACTTCGACCTCTTCCTCCAAGATTGACGATGCTGGAGGAGGAGCCTGGGTAGTATAAGAGGGTGCCTGGGAGGGCTGATAAGAGCTGTTGTTAGGGTCTCAGGTCACCCAGTATGGCCAAGGGGAGGGTTGCTGGGGGTGTGGTGGGCCCCATGAGTACTGGTACTAGACCTGTGCCACTGGGTCATATATCGGTCAGGGATGTGAGTCAGACCTTTGCCGAGACATTGAGGAGAAGCAGGGTTCCGGCTCAGGGAACTCCTCCGACTCAGAGGATGGTTCCAGAACTGGGGGAATGGGCAGGCCTCGGTGCGGTGCCTGCAGGGACCTGCCCAGCAATAGCAGGAGAGGCTCTAGCATTGCCAACTGTCTAATCACACAAGCCCAAACACTCTTGCCCTGCCCCTGCCCCTGCCCCACCCTTTCCCTGAGGCCCTGCACCTTTCCCACCCCTTCTCTGAGGCCCCACCTCCCCATCGCTTACTCTCCCCCAACCTCACTCACTTTCACCGGGCTGGGGCTGGGGGTTGGGGTGCAGGCTCTGGGAGGGAGTTTGGGTGCAGGAGGGGGCTCAGGGCTGGGGCAGGGAGTTGGGGTGTGGGCGGGAGGTGCTTACCTCGGGCAGCTCCCGGGAGGCAGTGCAGTGGGGCTAAGGCAGGTTCCCTGCCTGCCCTGGCCCCGCACTGCTCCTGGAAGCGGCCGGCACGCTGCGGCCCCTGGGTGTGGGGAGCATGGGGCTCCACGCGCTGCCCACACCCACAAGCGCCACCTCTGCAGCTCCCATTGGCCGCAGTTCCCAGTCAATGAGAGCTGCGGAGTCAGTGCTTGGGGTGGGGGCAGTGCATGGAGACCCCCTGTACTCCCCCAAGGGCTGCAGGAATGTGCCAGCCACTTCCGGGAGGGGCGCAGGGCCAGGGCAGGCAGGGAGCCTGCTTTAGCCCTGCTGTGCTGCTGGACTTTTAGCACCTAAAATCTCCCAGTTTGGCTTCAGTAGCCTCTGGGAGATAGGGCCAGATTCAGGGAGACTCCCGGTGAAACTGGGAGGCTTGGCAACCCTAAGAAGCTCACCTGCCAGAGTGGGGACCTTGCAGGTGAGCAGAGGTCCGGAGAGGAGTGGAGAGGATGGGCAGGGAAGGACCAGTTCTGCTGCTGAGAGGCGAGGCTCCAAACGTCTGGGAATCCGAGGGGTGCCAATAGAAATACCTGAGGTAGCATCCGTGGGGCTGGCTGGTCATGGGAAGTAGTTGGAAGGATGCTCACTGCTGATGTTGATCACTGTACCAGCGGTTCCGACAGTCCCATATCTGAATGTGTATGTGGCTGCATTGCTTCCTCTATAAGGAACTGACAGGTGGAGCTTTCGAGCTTCCTGGGTCTGAGGTGGGAACAACTTGCAGATCAAACAACATGCTGCGATATGAGCCTTGCCGAGACAATAGAGACACCCCTGGTGCTCGTCACTCACAGAAAAGAGTGTGGACAGGATACAGTTCTTAAACCCCAGAATGTGGGGCATACTCCTGGGGAAAGTGGGAGGATAGTTTCTAGTGGGGATGATTAACTAACTTACTACTAATGCTACAACTACTAGCTACAACTAGAAATAACTATAAATAACTATACACAAATGGACAAAGTCGCTCTCGTAGTAAAATCTCAGAGCATGACGGAACAGGAGTTCCGACTCAGGCCATGTGGCGGTAAGAGGGAACTGGAGAGGCATGGACCTGCACAGCCAATTATATCCTCGGCTGTCAGCACAAGGGGATGCATGCGTGGATCTTCCAGCTTAGGCACATGACACACATGTGCACTCACCTTTGGAATACATATAGGGACCATCACTCAAAGAGGAATTAGGCGGAAACCACCAAACTTAACTCATTGTAGCTTGAGCTACATTTTCACTTAGGGCTTGGGAGATGAAAGACCTAACACGGTACATGTTGTTCTAACCTTTATGAGCATTTGTGATGGAAATTATTGTTCTGAACAATTGTAGTCAGATTTTCAGGGGTGCCGAGCACCCACAAATAATAAAGCCACTGGCCTTAATCACCATCATTAGCTTTCTTTCTCTGCTGCTGAATGAAAGACAAGCAATATTTTTGTTTGCTTTCCTTGATCCAATAATAAAAAGTTTCCCACAATTTCCACTTTAAAATTAATGTAATTCATTCCATATTTTTTCTGTGCTTTTAGTTTTCAGCCTCTCTCCCCACAGTCTCCTAGCACTTTTGTCCATCTTCTCTCAATATGCGTCATGCCCTTTGCCATTAATTTTGTGAAACCTAGTAAGGACATCGCCCACCACTTTCTTTTTTTATTCATTTATTCGCTGACTCACTTGCTCATCCTTCTCCCTTGCCATTTAACTCCTAGCACACATTGTCCCAGGCAGTGTTAGTCTTTTCCTTCATCTTGTTTGACTGGTGTCAGAGGCTATGTTAGTTAGTAAATGGTTTTCATAACTGTATGAATCCTTCCCACTGTCCTCCATCAACCTTGGCTTCCTTTAATGTTCTTGTCCTGTCTGGCATCCTCAGAAGGGTAACAATGTCAATATATTCATTAAGTAAAATAAAAACTAACAGAACCCAATCATGCTTTTCAATTGACCAAGATGCTTTGTGTGTAAGAACTGTACACCAATCCCTGTTCCTCACATGGCCATGAAGGTCATTTACCATTCTCTATGGCCCCTGAATCTCTGGTAATTTTTTCTTGCAAATTACATATTCTGTAGATGCTCATTGGCTCTCTAGGCCTTCTTGCTTGCTTTCTTCTCTCTAATTTGAGCATTGAAGAGGGTTATGTTTCCATCTACACAAAGCAAAATGTGTACTCTGTATAAATTGACTAATTTTAGATTAAGGAAAAACAACAAGAATGAACAAAAATAAAGTCTCAGTGAAGAACACAAAGTACATGTGTGTCAACTGCAGTCAGCCACAGAGAGTACAAAATGGCTATTGAGAATTTAGCCATTTCTCTGGTTATAGACAAAGCTCACAACCTGCACATGGTTTGTGAGCTGTTCATTTAGGGTATGTCTACACATTGAGTGGGTGCTCCAATTCCTAGCTCAAGGAAACATACTCATGCTAGTTGTCATGGAGCTAGTGTGCTAAAAATAAAGTGTAGCTACAGTGGTATGATTTGGTGGGAGAAGCTAGCTACCCTGAGTACGAGCCTACCATCTTGGACAGGCACATACTTGGGGTAGTGTGACCAAATGCACCCCTCTATTTGCACTATTGTAATAATCTTTGCATAAAATTTGCATTGTGGGGTATCATTTGAAAGCTAACAACTCACTGTTCAATAATATCATAGTGAAATGTATGTAGGAATATTACATGGATATTTATGAACATAAGCTGATATTATGACTGAAATGTAGTTACCAGATAAGTCTGGGGAATGGATAAACCTGTTTCTCAAAGACAAAAACCAAGTTGATGCCTATAGTCAGATGTCATCAAAATTGATGGGCAATGACCTGTCAAGTGGCATATTCTTTGGCAAAGAAGGGGGGCAGGAACAGATCAATCTACATTTTAGCAAACAACAACATGGAACCTCTTTTACCATGAGATTCAATTACTCCAATCTCCCAGCAGGAATGAACTTTAACTAGGAGTCACCCTCAGGAAAACGCATTTCAAAGTGAGGGGCAAAAACACCCCAATGTATCTCTCCCTATCTAGCTCTCTTTCACCTAAGATGACAAAGGAACCAGTCGTTTGACTTTGGGAGAGATCCTGAGCTGAAGTTTCGTCCACCCTATGGCTGGTAGCATGTGCTAAGGATTTTATCTTGAACCAAGTCAAGTTTGTTTAATTTTAGCACTAGAAAGCGTTTTATCTTTATTTCTCTTGTAAGCATTTCTGGCTTTAATGCCTTGCACTTGTCCTCACATAAGCTCTCTTTCTTTGTACTTAAATAAACTTGTTTTATTATTTTACCAAAGTAATCCAGTGTTGTGTTTAAAGTGAAATATTAGGTAACTTCAATTAAAGTAGCAAACTGTTGTATATTGACCCCTTACTGGGGCAATGGACTTATGATACCTGAACTGTCCAGGAGAGGCAGAACACATATTCTGGGGAAAAATTCAAGACTGGGAATGTGTTGGGGTCACCTTGCAGGTAGTAACCAAGGCTGCTGTGGTCTGTGTTGCTGGCAGGCTGCAGCTATATACAGATACTCAAGTTGTGACCTGTATGCTGTTGTCAGGGGCCCAAGTTGGGAGCTACAGCAGTGAGGCATTGTGAGATTGCAAAGCAGCTGGTGACACAATCCCTCACTGGTCTGGATTACACCCCAGAGGTGCCTAGCCCCTCCCACCACCACGGCTATGTTATTTTTAGTGCGCTAGCTCAATCAGAGCTAGTGTGGATATGTCTCCTAGAGACTAGAGCTAAAAATTACACCCCCGGCTCAACGTGTAGACATACTTTAGTTGGCCTAACTCTGCTCCCATTGAACTCAATGAGATTTTAATATTGATTTCAATGGGGGCAGAGTTAGGCTAATGATGAGCACTTTAGAAAATCTTATCCTGGGAGCCTGGTTCACAGCCCCCTGAAAAGAATAGGAATCTTTCCATTGACTTCAATGGACTTTGGCTCAGACCCTTACACTATTTTTCTGGTTTTTGTGCATGGTATGTAACTGTGCACCTAAATCACAGGGTAACGTTGTTGGTTTCTCACTGTATATTAAAGTATATTTACTGATATATTTAAATCTTATGGATATTTCTAGTCACTCTTCACAAACTTACTATTTTGCATTCATCAGATATATTTACTGAGCACAAAGATCCTTTGCACTGCATGGGACACTGCCACCCAGCTGGAAGGAGGACACCTGGCTTACAGCTTCATTGTTCTTATTTTTTTATGAGAAAATATATTGGCATTGTTACAAAAATCACCACCACTTTGAACAAAATTATTTCCCTGCCAAACATCTCATTCCTATTCAGAAAACATTTGTTATCGCATGCAGTGTTTTAATTATAAGCTTTATTTGGTACTGCTGATGCATGGTGGGGGGAAGACTTAGCATGTAAAATAAAGGTAAAGCTGTGTTTGCCAGAATTAGCAGAACTGTTCCAACCAAAACAGGGATGTTCTAGCTCATTCTGAGCAAGGTATTTCAAGTCAGGATCTGAATGAGTCATCTGACAACCTGGAAGCTTATACATAAGACAATAAAATGGTTTGTTTAATTTTCCCCACTCTGTCCTCTCTAACATGAACAGAGGAGGACAGTAAAATAAAATGTACCAAGAGACTACATAATAGTTTTAAAGGTGCATATTTTCCTGATGCACTTGCACAACACTTATTCACATTAACAACTTTGCTGCACCTTGTAATGCTTCAGTAGAATCATAGAATCGTAGGACTGGAAGAGACCTTGAGAGGTCATCTAGTCCAGTCCCCTGCACTCATGGCAGGACTAAGTATTATCTAGACCATCCCTGACAGGTGTTTGTCTAACCTGCTCTTAAAAATCTCCTATGCGGAGATTCCACAACCTGCCTAAGCAATGTTTGACTTGCCCATGTTCAGAGACGAGGTACTTGGGATGTGGGGCAGAAGTAGAGCTATATCAGTTTCTAAAGCTCCTAGTGCCCATATAGAAGGTAATAAACACATATTTCTACAGTCAGAGACCACAAATAAGAGGAGACTAGCTCTCCTCCCTCAGAATCTGTTACCTGAAGGAACAGCTAGCAAGTGGTAGCAGAGAGAGACTGCCAATCTATTAGGAACATGGCTACATGAAAGATTAGTCTTGCAACATGCTTAGTGAGTGGCTAAACTTTTTTTTGGGGGGGAGGGGAGGGATTGATACCAAAACCATAGACTCATTAGTAAAGGGATAGCTAATAAAACAGAAAATATCATAATGCACTACAGAAACCCATGACACACCCACACCTTGAATACTGCATGCAGTTCTGGTCATCCCATGTCAAAAAAAGATATAGTAGAATTGGAAAAGGTAGAGAAGGGCCACAAAAATGAACAGGGGTATGAAACAGCTTCCATATGAGGAGAGATTAAAAAACTGGGACTTAGAAAAGAAACAACTAAGGAGGGATATGATAGACGTCTATAAAATCATGAATGATGTGGAGAAAGTGACTAGGGAAGTGTTATTTACCCCTTCACATAGCACAAGCACTAGGGATCACTTGATAAAATTAATAGGCAGCAGGTTTAAAACAAACAAAAGGAAGTACTTCTTCACATAGTGCACAGTTAGCCTGTGAAACTCACTGCCATGGGCTGTTGTGAAGGCCAGAAGAATAAGTGGGTTCAAAAAAGAATTAAGTAAGTTCATGGAGGATAGGTTCATGAATGCTTATTAGCCAACGTGGTCAAGGATGCAACCCCATGCTAAAGGTGTCCCAAAACCTCCAACTGGGAGTGGAAGATGAGCTGGATCATTCAAAATTGCCCTGTTCTATTCATTTCCTCTGAAGCATCTGGCACTAGCCACCGTTGGAAGTCAGGATACTGGGCTAGATGGACCATTGGTCTGACCCAGTATGGCCGTTCTTATGTTCTTAACCTCTACCAAAGACATTTTGTTCACAGCCCATACAGGTGTATACTAAACTCCATCAATTCAAGTGATTAAGGGCCTGTAGTTTTGGATTAAATCTCAAGTTCTGTCCTTGCTGGCAGCTGAACATCTGAGTAACTACACTATAGCTAATGATTTAAGGGGTAAGTGACCCAGGAATCATTACTCCTAGGAGCCTATTAATGAAGTATTCTGCTCTTATCTTCCTTGGAAGCAAGAGGCTGAATGAGGGACCCTACATTTGATATACCATGTGATGACAGGGTGCATGGCAATGCACTCTACCTCTCATGCTGTATTTAAATGCAATCTTTTTCCTTCACAGAAAGCTAATCATTGCAGCTGTTAGAATGTCATAACATTTACAAATAGCATTTTTAACCAAAAGAACATGCTGTAAAGCTTATGGTAATGAAAAGCAGATTTCCTCTATTACAGTTTGAGAGGAGAGTGACCACAATTTCCCATTGTTTATTATTGAAGCTGTGTTACTAAAGTAAAAGGATTTGTGTGCAACACAAGAGAGTGCTGAGTCTAATGACTCTACAAAATATTTAATTTTACAGTTGTCTGCCTTTTCAAATAGCCCCTTGATTCAGATACACCATATTATTTTAGGACCAATTCAGCATTGATCAAAATGTTGCTATCAACCAGACTGTATGCTGAATATGATTAACATCGCCTGAGACAGCTGTTTCTGGATACTGCCTATCTGTAACAACAGGCAGACTTACACCTATTACTTGCTAGAAATAATTACAGTACACAGCTATTATGAGATGAAAAACAAAGCTTCCAGGATTTAGTCTAACCTAATTGATGAAACAGTTGCAGACTTGGCACTTTCCAAGTTTATATTTCCTCTGTCCAGCTTCCGAATCTCAGTGTCCATACTCAGCTGTGCTGTACTGACTCCTTTCTCTCTGGAGAAGACTGTAGGGATGATAGCTGGGAGCATGCTGATAAGACGCTACAGTAGTAATTGTCAACTCCCTCTCCCCACTGGTTTTTAGGAAATAAATGTGGACACTTGGATGTCTACTCAAAACTAAGCATCATGCTTGGTTATAGTGGACCACAAGTTAAATATAAGTCAACAGTGTAATGCTGTTGCAAAAAAAGCGAACATCATTCTGCAATGTATTAGCAGAAGTGTTGTAAACAAGACACGAGAAGTAATTCTTCCGCTCTACTCCATGCTGATTAGGCCTCAACTGGAATATTGTGTCCAGTTCTGGGTGCTACTTTTCAAAAGAGATTTGGACAAATTGGAGAAAGTCCAGGGAAAAGCAACAAAAATGATTAAAAGTCTAGAAAACATGACCTATGAGGTAAGATTGAAAAAAAAATTGGATTTGTTTAGTTTGGAGAGGAGAAGACTGAGTGGGGATATAACAGTTTTCAAGTACGTAAAAGGTTGTTACAAGGAGGGAGAAAAATTGTTTTTCTTAACCTCTGAGGACAGGACAAGAAGCTTAAATTGCAGCAAGAGAGGTTTAGGTTGGACATTAGGAAAAATTTCCTAACTGTCAGGGTGGTTAAGCACTGGAATAAATTGCCTAGGGAGGTTGTGGAATCTCCATATTTGGAGATTTTTAAGGGCAGGCTAGACAAACACCTGTCAGGAATGGTCTAGATAATACTTAGTCCTGCCATGAGTGCAGGGCCTGGATTAGATGACCTCTCAAGGTCCCTTCCAGTCATTTGATTCTATGCTCTACATGAGGCACTGAAGGGGTTTCGAAAGTCAAAATTTTCAAAACAGCTCATCTCCAGTTCAGGCCAAAACTGAGCAGACAGATTTTCAAAAGTACCCTGGAAGCTTCTGGATGTTAAGCACTTCTGAAAATCTGCCCCCTCCCCACAAAACATAGGAGTAATTATCTAATTTAACCTTTCCCTAAAGCTAAATATACAGCTCTAGCCACAAATAAGAATAAAAAAGAGACATGATGCAAAGTGCAGTACAACTGTGCAGAAATACAAATCAGGTATTATGGCAATAGGCACATAAGTACCTAAGTATCACGCTGATGTATACTGATCGATACCAAGGTCACTACAAAATTGCATGTGTCACCACAATGTTGTTATTGCCGGGTGCCACAGAAAACACTGTTTTTCTGTACAAAATAAAAACCACTGCTGAAAATGAAAATATTTATATTGTGTTAGTGATATAGCTGTAACTGGGGAATAGAAGTGAGGGGCAATGTAAATTTGCTCTCAGCAGGTCTGATCTAGTATGTTAAGGATCTTAGTAACAGAGGTGCATACAGAGAGCATGGAATAATTGGAACAGATATGAGATAACTTTCCAGAAGGTGTGATTGCATAACAGTAAATCCACACACTTGGGTTTTAGCTTCAAGAATGGGTTCAGAAGCTGATTAAGTGAGTTTGTAGTTATTCTTCTGAAGTGGCTAAATTCTTAGTCAGACGGAGCACATACAAGATATTCACCTTCTATTGCCAGGTCCATTTAACAGAACAGTTTTTCTTGACAGGGTAGTAATCCAACAATACATCAGGAATTAGCTGTGAAAGAGCTAGAACATGTCCCAGAAAGGAAATGGCAAGTCAACAGCTTTGACTACATGTAGATCAAATTGTTCCTACCCAAGTAAATTTAGCTTGCATTATATCAGACCATTGTTGCTTATTATTGTCTTCAAATGACATCTAAAGAAAAGAAAGAAAGAAAGAAAGAATGAATGAATAGGGGTCCTTTCTGCTCTGCATGGTCAGTAAAGATCCTGCATCTCTTCTTTTAGATAGATAGATTTGACATAGCCTTGTTGCCCTACTGTGCCCTCTCTGTCTTTCCCAGCTGAGAGTGCTGCACTGTATGGTGCACTATTATCTTTCTGCTGCATACCCCTCCAACAATGGCTGCATTTCAGTGGTGAGGTACATATATAGAGCCCATTCCTGAAAGCTGAACCTTGGAGTCAGGTCCTTGAACCTGCAGAGAGCCCAGTTGAAGTCAGCAAAGCCACACAGAGGGATCCATCCATGTGGATCAGGATCAGGTCCATAGTGGGCAGGGCACTTTGGGATGAGAGTCATTACACATTGCAAATGTAAATTAAACTAACGTGTAAAAATTAGGGCTTTCAAACTATTAAAAGAATTAATTGTGATTAATCATGCTGTTAAACAATAAGAGAATACTATTTATATAAATATTTTTGGATGTTTCCACATTTTGAAATATATTTATTTCAGTTACAACACAGAATACAAAGTGTACAGTGCTCACTTTATATTTATTTTTATTATAAATATTTGCACTGTAAAATTAAAAAAATAATATTTTTCAATTAACGTAATACAAGTATTGTAGTGCAATCTCTTTATTATGAAAGTTGAACTCACAAATGTAGAATTATGTACAAAATATAACTGCATTCAAAAATAAAACAATGTAAAACCTTAAAGCCTACAAGACCACTCAGTCCTACTCCTTGTTCAGGCAATCACTAAGAGAAACAAGTTTGTTTACATTTGTAGGAGATAATACTGCCAGCTTCTTAATGTCACCTGAAAGTGAGAACATTTGTAAGTTGCATGGCACTGTTGTAGCCGGCGTTGCAAGATATTTAAGTGCCAGATGCGCTAAAGATTCCTATGTCCCTTCATGCTTCAACCATCGTTCCAGAGGACATGCGGCCATGCTGATGATGGGTTCTGCTCGATAACTACCCAAAGCAGTGCAGACTAACGCATGTTCATTTTCATCATCTGAGTCAGATGCCACCAGCAGAAGGTTGATTTTTCTTTTTTGGCTATTCGGGTTCTGTACTTTCCGCATGGGAGTGTTGCTCTTTTAAGACTTCTGAAAGCATGTTCTACCCCGCATCCTGATCAGATTTTGTAAGGCACTTCAGATTCTTAAATCTTGAATTGAGTGCTATAGCTATTTTTAGAAATCTCACCTTGGTACCTTCTTTGGGTTTTGTCAAATCTGCAGTGAGTGTTCTTAAAATGAACAACATGCTGGGTCATCATCCGAGACTGCTATACCATAAAATATATGGCAGAATGGGGTAAAACACAGAGCAGGAGACATACAATTCTCCCCCAAGAAGTTCAGTCACAAATTTAATTAATGCATTCTTTTTTAACGAGTGTCATCAGCATAGAAGCATGTCCTCTGGAATGGTGTCCGAAGCATGAAGGGGCATACGAATGTTTAGCATATCTGGCACGTAAATACCTTGCAAAGCCAGCTATGAAAAGTGCCATGCGAACATCTGTTCTCACTTTCAGGTGACATTGTAAATAAGAAGCTGACAGCATTATCGCCCATAAATGTAAACAAACTTGGTTCTCTGAGTGATTGGCTGATCAAGAAGAAGTAGGACTGAGTGGACTTGTACGCTCTAAAGTTTTACATTGTTTTGTTTTTGAGTGCAGTTATGTAACAAAAAAAAATCTACATTTGTAAGTTGCGCTTTCACAATAAAGAGATTGAACTATGGTCCTTGTATGAGGTGAATTGAAAAATACTATTTCTTTTATCATTTTTACAGCACAAATATTGGTAATAAAAATATAAAGTGAGTACTGTACACTTTGTATTCTATGTTGTAATTGAAATCAATATATTTGAAAATGTAGAAAAATATCCAAAATATTTAATAAATTTCAATTGGTATTCTATTGTTTAACAGTGCGATTAAACCTGCAATTACAGACCGGTAAGTCTAACGTCAGTACTGGGCAAATTAGTTGAAACAATAGTAAAGAATAATATTGTAAGACACATAGAAGAACATAAATTGTTGGGCAAAAGCAGTGATGAGCTACCAAAATTTTAACAACCGGTTCCCCATAAAAAGTTCTGATTTAAGGGATGTTCCACAGTATGTATTTTTTGTACCAATAGGGTTACCATACGTACGTATTTTCCCAGGAGGCGATTTAAGACCCAAAAAGCCTGACATATCCGGGAAAATACGGATGTATGTTAACTCTACCTAAAGTTCTTTTTTAAAAAGATGGGCCTGATCTAGAAATGAGCTCCATTTCACATGTGTGGGTCCCCATCACTCCCTGGGGGTGTATGTGTGGGTCCCAGCTGCTCCCTGCCCCCCTCATTGAAGCAGGTGTTTAGGGTTACTGCCCTGGGAACTGCAGGGCACCAGTGGACATGGGGCTGGCTGCAGACAGGGGCGTGGGGCAGGGCTAGCTGGAGGCAGCGGGTGCGGGGCTGGAGATAGAGGAGTATGGGGCTGGCTGACTTCAGGCAGGGGGGTGCGGCAGGGATTGGCTGGAGACAGGGCATGGGGTGCGGGGCTGGCTGGCTGCGGGCAGGGGGGTGCGGCAGGGGCTGGCTGCGGGCAGGGGGGTGCGGCAGGGGCTGGCTGCAGGCAGGGGGGTGCAGCAGGGGTTGGCTGGAGGCAGGGCAGGGGGGTGCAGCAGGGGTTGGCTGCGGGCAGGGGGTGCGGCAGGGGCTGGGTGCAGGCAGGGCACGGGGTGCGGGGCTGGTGCGGGCAGGGCAGGGGGTGCGGGGCTGGCTGGAGACAAGGGCTGGCTACTCATACGGGGAGAGCGGCTCGGGGCAGCCCAAGCAGCAGGACGCAGCCCAGGCCCAGCAGAGCAGCCGGGGACCCACCAGGCAGCAGCGGGAGCCCCACGGCCAGAGGTCCGAGGAGCAGCAGCAGCAACAGGGCCAGGAGGCAACCCACATGGCTCCCGCAGTGCAGCGCCCCCTGGCGGCCGGAGGAGAAATTACATGCTTCCCGCCAGAGCCCATCAAAGCTGCAGCGCCCCCCCCCCCCACCAGGGAAGCCAGTTAACAAGCGGTTCTAAAACCACTTCAAAATTTAACATCCGGTTCATGCGAACCAGTGCAAACCGGCTCCAGCTCACCACTGGGCAAAAGTCAACATGGTTTCTGTAAAGGGAAATCGTGTCTTACTAATATATTAGAGTTCTTTGAAGGGGTCAACAAACTTGTGGACAAGGGGGATCCAGTGGACATAGTGTACTTAGATTTCCAGAAAGCCTTTGACAAGGTCCCTCACCAAAGGCTCTTACATAAATTAAGTTGTCATGGGATAAGAGGGAAGATCCTTTCATGGTTTGAGAACTGATTAAAAGACAGGGAATAAAGTGTAGGAATAAATGGTAAATTTTCAGAATGGAGAGGGGTAACTAGTGGTGTTCCCCAAGGGTCAGTCCTAGGACCAATCCTATTCAACTTATTTATAAATGATCTGGAGAAAGGGGTAAACAGTGAGGTGGCAAAGTTTGCAGATGATACTAAGATGCTCAAGATAGTTAAGACCAAAGCAGACTGTGAAGACCTTCAAAAAGATCTCACAAAACTAAGTGATTGGGCAACAAAATGGGAAATGAAATTTAATGTGGATAAATGTAAAGTAATGCACATTGGAAAAAATAACCCCAACTATACATACAATATGATGGGGGCTAATTTAGCTACAACTAATCAGGAAAGAGATCTTGGAGTCATTGTGGATAGTTCTCTGAAGGTACATCCACGCCGTGTGCAGCGGCAGTCAAAAAAGGAAACAGGATGTTAGGAATCATTAAAAAAGGGATAGAGAATAAGACGAAGAATATCTTATTGCCCTTATGTAAATCCATGGTATGCCCACATCTTGAATATTGCATACAGATGTGGTTTCCTCATCTCAAAAAAGTTATACTGGCATCAGAAAAGGTTCAGAGAAGGGCAATTAAAATGATTAGGGGTTCGGAACGGGTCCCATATGAGGAGAGATTAAAGAGGCTAGAACTTTTCAGCTTGGGAAAGAGGAGACTAAAGGGGGATATGACAGAGATATGTAAAATCATGAGTGATGTGGAGAAAGTGAATAAGGAAAAGTTATTTACTTGTTCCCATAAGAACTAGGGACCACCAAATGAAATTAATGGGCAGCAGGTTTAAAACAAATAAAAGGAAGTTCTTCTTCACACTGCGCACAACCTGTGGAACTCCTTGCCTGAGGAGGTTGTGAAGGCTAGGACTATAACAGGGTTTAAAAGAGAACTAGATAAATTCATGGAGGTTAAGTCCATTAATGGCTATTAGCCAGGATGGGTAAGGAATGGTGTCCCAGCCTCTGTTTGTCAGAAGGTGGAGATGGATGGCAGGAGAGAGATCACTTGATCATTGCCTGTTAGGTTCACTCTCTCTGGGGCACCTGTCATTGGCCACTGTCGGCAGACAGGATGCTGGGCTGGATGGACCTTTGGTCTGACCCAGTATGGCCATTTTTATGTTCTTATGAGATTAATTTTTTTGAGTTAATCGCGTGAGTTAACTGAGATTAATCAATAGCCCTAGTAAAAAGTTTGTATTTTCTAAAATATGAGAAATATATATATTCAGCCGGCCCCTTTCTTCCACGAAAATGAGGCGTCTGAACTGTGTAACTCTGACATCTTCCATTTGAGATAATTATAGCTCTTTTCATTACAGAATCAAATTATTGTTGTATGCGAGGTAAAATCTGTTATGAGATGATATAATCAAGCCCTTACATTTTTGACAAATGTGAAAAGAACAAGCATGAGAGGTTTCAGGCCAAGGATAATTTGGTTCAATTCTGTTCAACAATTGTTTTACACAATGAAGAAACTCTGCTTCTTTCCTATGCTCAATTAAGAAATTTTGTAGAAGCTGCTTTTGCATTCAAATAACTCAACCAACGGAAAAACCCACGGACTACAATGGGCTGTGAATCAGGCTCTATAATCCATCCTGAGGAAAAGTGTCTTTGATATGTGCATGCACAATACACTATTTTATACTTATTTATTTATTTTATTTTTACAGTTCTCTGGGGTGCAGAATGTGTGTGAACATATTTAGTACATTGACCAACAAATTGCCATTTATTTCACTGATGTCTCCTTTTATGGTTGATCCTATATACATATAGAAATATTGGAATATACACCCAGTGCATTTATGAATCTTTAATCGCACCCTCAGAAAATAACAGTCTGTTCTCCCCATCACCAGTGAGAAACTGACTCTTTTACTAGGTACAATATTATTTGGAAAAGTATATTTGAAAAACAGATGTCAAGAATCAAAGATACGCACAATTGAACTGTACAAGGATATCACTTAGTCCTAGATATCTTGCAAGTTCTTTACCAGCAGGACGCAAGAGAGTGGACATAATAAGGAACAGAGTCAAATTGAGACAAAGTCCTTTATAAGGTAACATTTTCAAAAGGCCCTATCTCTTCAGAGTGGGGACATAAGAGTGGCCATACAGGATCAGACCAAAGGGCCATCTAGCCCAGTATCCTGTTTCTGACAGCAGCCAATGCCAGGTGCTTCAGAGGGAATGAACAGAACAGGTAATCATCAAGTGATCCATTCCCTGTCACCCATTCCCAGCTTCTGGCAAACAGAGGCTAGGGACACCATGCCTGCTCATCCTGGCTAATAGCCATTGATGGACCTATCCTCCATGAATTTATCTAGTTCTTTTTTTAACCCTGTTATAGTCTTGGCCTTCACAACATCCTCTGGCAAAGAGTTCTACAGTTTGACTGTGTTGTCTCTTAGTGTGTGTTTATACAGCACTCAGCACATGGGGATGCTAACTGGGGCCTCTGGGTGCTGCTGTAATAAAATAAAAGTAATAATGACACATAACATTCAGGTATCAGAGTTGTGTTTGGACAAGTGTAGTTACAGCTGAATAAGAGACTGGTCAAAGAAGTAACATCTTTATCTCAGTTTTGCATAACCTCAGTCAGATTTTAATTTAGCAATACTAAACACACAGGGTAGCTTGGATCCAGTTTCTATTTTAGGCAAACCACCAAAGCTTGGAGGTGTTTGGGGTAGCAGTAGTAAGCAAAACTTTCAAACGAAGTGCTTCACTGAAATTTTGAATTTTGTTGGGGAAAAACAGCAAACACACCTCCCAATTTTTTCTCATTTTTGAATCAGCTTTAGTTTGGAGAAAGGGTTCCAGTATCCACATAGGCCCATTAAAAATAAATAAGTAGTAACTAAGATAATCACCAGGAGGAGTCAAGTAGTTAGCAATTTCTAGTACGAGAAAAAGGACAACACAGTTAGTGTTTAGTAAGGTGGATTATTGTCTATTAACTCATTGTTAAATAAAACATGCAGGGAACTTTACTTTTTTTAAAAAAACTGACGATATTAGAAATGTACATTCTATTCCACTACTTAAAGGCCTTTTTATGTATTATAGACAGGAGCGCCGCCAGCTTTTTTGCCGCCCTAGGTGGCGGAAGGTCTCACCCCCGAAATGCCGCCCCCGACAGAGGCGGTGGAAGGTCCCGCCCCTGAAATACCAACGACGACCGGGGCGGCCAAAGATCCGGCCGCCGCCCCTCAAATGTTAGCGCCCTAGGCGACCGCCTAGGTTGCCTAATGGGTTGCGCCGGCCCTGATTATAGATGTCTGGTAGCACCACCCATTAAGGTTGCCTAACACTTCCTATTATAAAACCCTATTTTCAGTCATTTATAACTTTACCAGATTAACTATTTGAGTTGAAATTTTTCATGCCAGGTGTCTGCCTCAGGCTGAATATGTCTATCAAAATAGTGCAGCTGTTTCTGAGAATGAGACTAGGGAAAAATACATTGTTAATGGCTGGGCCCCACTATGAAGCTTCAGTGTTTCTTGTAGGCTGAGTGGATGTCTATGTGGATGCACCCATCCTTTAAATTGAGAGTTTCAATCCAGTCTTAAGCCTGAAGAGATGGGATAATGAGGCAAGCATTACTATCCTGAATCTGTTCAGTTTCCTCAGGTCTAGGATAGGATGAAGACCCCCCTTTCTTCTCAGAATAAGGAAATATTGACAGTAGAAGCTTTTCTCCGTATAGTCTGGTGGTACCTCTTATATGGCTCTTGGACAAAGCAATGAGGACATTTCTGTTTGGTTCTTAAGAAAAGGGTCACTTGAGGGATGGGAAAAGTGGTGGGTAGGGGACAAGTCGGGCACCGAGGCTGCCATTGCTAATATTTTCAGTGCCAAAGATTTTGCTGATGCTGAGATGGTCAGCGTCCAAGTGACTGGTGCTGCCTCCGTCAGCATTCACTTCACCTCTTCTCTTCCTGATCCCAGGGTACAATGTGTGCTAGAGGGAGCACTAGCCAATGTGAACTTATCCAGCCTTTCATCATTACCATCACCTCTGGGTCTGAAGCAACCTGCCTGGGCTGCTTCAGCAGGCGTTGCTTGAAATTAGTATCTCTATATATGGCAGAAAAGGACTTTCACACAGAGCACCTATCTGGGATGCATATCTCACCCATGCAGAAGAGGCATCAACTCCAACCAATCTTGAAGGGAAATGAGTTCATCACAAGGCAAGCAGGGTTTGAACCCTGACAGTCTTGTGTCCACCATGAGGTGTGGTGATTGGCATAAAGTGTCTTGCCCCGTTGTATAGACAGGGAGGTCAGAGGTAGTTTTTCTTTTTCTATCTTTTTGGACAGTCCACATTTCAGGAAGCAGGAGTGTGACTGTAGAAGATTTCTTAAGTAGTTGGAAACCAATTCTGAAATCTCAAAGGAGAGTAGCGGGTCAGAGGCATGCCAGGTTCCATCAGGCTGCCATAGATGGCAAAAAGGGAAGTGAGGGAACGTCATGGTTGCTCCAGCTTTTATGCCCTCACACAGGAGCACAAGGAGGCACAGGGTGAATGTGCAACCCCCAACAAAAAGAGTTATTCAAAAGACTCTGATCTCATGCAGATGAGGAACATGTGCATGTACAGGTGGATCCACTCTGACCCATACTCAAAGAACAGCCCCCTCTTTACAGGGTTCTGATCTCTATCCCATTCTGCTCCAAAGAGCTCAGCCTCCACACACTTTTCCTAAAGGATTTTTGTCATACTCAGAATCAGGGTAGAATGGCTCCACCAAGGGAAACTTCCACTGCAGGCAATAAATTATGCATTTTTACTAGCATTTTCCAATCTGTGTTGCACAGTATGCAGTTTTAAAGGACATAAATTCTGAGCCTTACACTCTCTCTCCTGAGTGCACAAAATTAATTTGAAAATACAGTGTAGATGGCAGGTCAATGTGAGAGAAAAAAAACAATTATTTTTTGGAGGCTGGCTATCCCTCCAAGATTTAACACACATCTTAGAAATATGTCTATATGCATGGTAGTACAGGGGACAAACTTAAAAATTGTATTCTGTTCATTCTTCTGCAGGGAGATTCCCACGTCTTCTGATTTTGCAGGTACCCGTTTCATCTGGAACACCGACGCTAGAACTGGAAGGACAGGGGCTTATGGTCTCTCCACTTTTAGAAGTGGGAGGGCAGTGCCCCCACTTTTTAACAAAAGAAACATAAGCACAGAAATCATGTCCCCCACAGATTTCTCCTCCCCCCGGAATAATAGATTCTCCCAGAGAGGACTGCAATTACACTTTTCACCCACCAGAGGCTGCGGTGATGCCAGAAATGAGAGTAGTTGGCTCACCGCCAGAGCAGCCAGCCACTGAGAGGGAGGGGAGCACTTTGGCCTTGGCCCTCCCACTTTTACAAAGGTTTCAGTGCCCTTCATTCAGCATGATCTATTTAGCTGATGCTTTAACTGAAGAGTAGGCAGTGATCAAGGTCTCTCTGAGAACTACACAAAGCACCATGGCCATCTTCCAGATATTTGCTGTTCTGCGCATGCATCCTTGAACTCATCCTGGGTTATTATGACAATCATTTGATTATACAGATGAGGGCAGCGAATGTAGCTCACCTTCAGTAATTGAGTATTTATTATTTTTCTCTATTGTTATATTATTTAGTCCAGACAATTCTGCTCAGACTATCATGTCAATCTGCACCTTTGGGAAATCTTAGAATTCCTCAATGATATTGGATGCCCAAATAACCATGGCAGCAAAAAACACCTACTTTCATCTGCAGCTGGCCAGAAGATTGTGTCCTTATCCTAACACAAAGAGGAGATGATCACAGAACTAAAAATTAATGACAGCTTAGGTACAAGTGATCGTGACTTGATCAAATTTATAATGTGCAAGCAGAATAAAGTCCAGACCAGTAATACATATACTTGGTGTTTTAACAGGGCTAATTTCACAGCGCTGAAAACAATTATGAGCCAACTCATCAGGGAGGAAGAATTTAATCAAAAAAATCTGAATGATAATTGGGAATCATTTAAAAACACCTTATTAGATGCCCAAAAAGACACAATTGAGAAAGAAGGCTATGCTCATTAAATAAACTGACCTGGTTTGGAGGGGAAGTGAAGGCAGCTATACACAATCTAAAAAAATATACAACAATTGAAAAAAGGGGACATTGATAGTAATGAATATAAATCAGAAGTTAGAAATTGTAGAAAAATGATAAGGAAAGCCATGGGACAACAAAGAGAAATCTACGGCCAACACAGAGACAATAAAAAAGTTTTTTAAATATACTAGAACCAAAACCAATACTGACAATGTTACTGGCCCATTATTAGATGGAAATGGTAGAATTATCAATAATAATGCAGAAAAGGCAGAAGGGTTCAATAAGTATTTGTTCTGTTTTTGGGGAAAACAATTGATATAGTCTCATCATATGGTGATGATAACACTCTTTCCATTCCACCAGTACCTCTAGGGGATGTTAAACAGAAGCTACTAAAGTTAGATATTTTTAAATCAGCAAGTCCAGATAACTTGCATCCAATAGTTTTAAAAGAGTTTGCTGGACCATTAATGTTGATTTTCAATAAGTCTTTGAGTACTGGGGAAGTTCCAGAAGACTGGAAGATAGCTAATGTTGTGCATAATTATAGACCTGTCAGCCTGACATCGAACCCTGGGCAAAATAATGAAATGGCTGATATGGGACTCAATAATGAATTAAAGGAGGGTAATATAATTAATGCAAATCAATATGGGTTTATGGAAAATAGATCCTGTCAAACTAACTTGATATATTTTTATTTGATGAGATTATACATTTGGTTGATAAAGGTAATAGTCCTTATGTAATATACTTAGACTTCTGTAAGGTGTTTGTCTTGGTACCACACATTTTGATTGAAAAACTAGAACAATATAAAATTAACATGGCAGATATTAAATGGATTAAAAACTGGTTGACTGGTAGATTTCAAAATGCAACTATAAATGGGGAATTGTCATTAAGTGGCTGTGTTTGCAGTGAGGTCCCACAAAGATCAGTTCTTGGCCCTACACTATAACATTTTGATCAATGCCCTGTAAGAAAACAAAATAATCACTGATAAATTGATAAATCACAGAAATTGGGGGAGTGGTAAATAATGAAGAGGACACGTCACGGATACTGAGCCAACTGAATTGCTTGGTAAACTGGGTGCAACAGAACAATGCAATTGAATGATCCTGGGATGCATAAACAGGAGAATCTTGAATAGGAGTAGAAAGGTTATTTTACCTCTGTATTTGGCTCTGGTGAGAATGCAGCTGGAATAATGTGTCCAGTTCTGATGACCACAATTCAAGAAGGATGTTGATAAATTGGATAGGATTCAGAGAAGAGCTACGAGAATTATTAAAGGATTAGAAAACCTTCCTTATAGTGACAGACGTAGGAGCTTAATCTATGTAGCTTAACAAAGAGAAGGTTAAGGGGTGATTTGACTAGTCTACAAGTACCTTCATGGGGAAGAAATATTTAATAATAGGCTCTTCAATCTAGCAGAGAAAGGTATAATATGATTCAATGGCTGGAAGTTGAAGCTGGAAAAATTCAGAATGAAAGTCAGGCACAAACCTTTAACAATGAGAGTAATTCATCATTAGAACAATTTACCAAGGCGTGGATTCCCTATCAGTGACAATTTTTAAATAAAGACAGGATGTTTTGATATGCTCTAGGAATTATTTTGAGGATGTTCTATGGCCTGCGCTATATAGGAGCTCAGACTAGATGATCACAATGTTTCCTTCTGGACATAAAATCTATCAAACAGAGACCCTGGCCACAGTGTTCCACATATTCATGCTGTTCATGTAGGACTACAGAAACTCATAGCTAGGAATGAAGCCCCATGCCCCAAAGAAAGCTCCAGTTTGTACAAAATACAGCAGCCAATCTACCTAGCAACAGAGGACACTGACTCTTTTTCAAACAAAGTTCAGTTCAAGGTCACTGTCCTGATATAAACAAAGTCCTGCATGCAAGCACCTCTCTCTGAACACAACCTCCTTTTACAGCTACATTTCACTTGAACTGTTATACCATCAACCAGCAGGGGGCAGCTCATGAGAAATATCAGGAATGTTAAGACTGGTCTTCTCTGATTTTGCTGGAGAACCTCTTGGTGGTCTCATGGTACATGTATTGCAAGTTCTCACACCTTAAATAAAAGGGTAATTACTGTAAGAGGCATCATTTCTCTATAATGTTCATTAGGCATTAGATTTAAATAGGTGATAAAAAACTAAGAATTTTAAACATTTTTACTCATTCATTTTTACTCATTTTTCAGTGTCCTGTGATGCAAGTATTTCACTAGAGTCCATAGAATTGTCCAGGGTAGACAAAACCTCTTCCACACATTCTTTATACATCACAAAATGGAGGAGAGATGGAGGGGGGGGACACATGCTTAATTTTTATTTCCTTTGCAATCACCTTTAGATAATTGTGTCAGAGATTCAACATTAACCCTAAAAATTAACACTTAAAATTTTGCTGGTATAGGTATGTTAGTTAAAAAGAAAATCACAAGCCTAACTGTCATAGCTATGGCGGTAAAATAACTTTTGCTGATATAAGCAGAGTAGCTGCACTGGCAACCCTTGCTAGTGTACACAAGGTGAAGGCTCTCACATCCTTAACACATGATAAAGTGCTTTTTTTAAATGACTGTGAGCCACATCTGTCAACTCAAGTTAAGTCCCAGAGAATGGCATAAATTCTATGAAATTCTAGAAACTCTGGTGCAGTTCTGCTGTGTAGGGGCACAGAGAGAAAAGGATGCAGATAAACTACTTTGGCTATACCACTGTAGAGGGGAACTGTGAGGCTGAGGCATGACTGGTTGCTATGAATATGTGGATACACTAGCCCCCTCTGTGCAGAAGACAATACATACCATGGATTCTGCCTCTCCTTCATCCCCTACCAAATCACTGCAGAACCTCCTGAGCAAAGCTTATTTACCTGGGTATTATGCAATGAGAGGATTCAATTCTGTGTACAGTAAGGATAGCACTAGGCTTTCCTGTCAATTCCTTAGCTTTTGTAACTCTTAGTTAGATAAACAATTATAGTTGTGAAAAAAGTCCTTTCTAGCGAATTATGATGTGTAGACTGTCGTCCTACATCAGTTGAGACTGAGCCGATCACAACACGTCTTCCAATCTTCTCTCACTCTGGCCATCCTTTGCCATGCTTGTCCATATCTCGTTAGGAAATCATCCCACCTCTTTGGAGGCCGACCATGTGGCCGTTTCTGTTCTCGTGGATACCACTCGGATATAGCTGTGGTCCATCTGTTGTCGCTGAGTCGGGCCACATGTCCCACTCACTGCATTTTGCTGAACCTGCTTTCAACAACGTCTCACACTCCAGACTGCTGCCTAATTATTTCGTTGGGGATGTGATTGCAGAGCGAAATGCCCAAAAATGTTCATTCCATCGCCCTCTGTGTGACAGACAGTTGCTGTTCTTCAATCTTTGTCAGCGCCCATGTTTCTCTGCCATATAACATTGCTAGAAGTACGGTCGAGTTGAAAAGATTCACATGAGTTGTTTTGCTGATCTTTCCTTGGAGGATGTTCTTAAATGCGCACCATCCAGATTTTTTTCTGCGCGACAATTCGCCTCTGATCGTGGCGCATGTTGACTTCCTGGCCCAAATAAACGTATTTATCAACCTCTTGGATCTGCTCTTCTCCAAGAGTTATTTGGGTTCTTGGCAGAACATCTGATCTCATGTATTTCGTTTTCAACTGATTCATTTTTAATCTGACTTGACTATTTCAGTTCTTTAAGCAATCTCTCAAGCTGGGCTGTATTTTCAGCTATCAACACTATATCATCTGCGAATCTGAGATGGTTTAGTTGCTCGCCATTGATATTAATCCCACCTTTCAAGTCTACTTGTCAAAAAACCAATTCAAGACAGGCTGTGAATAATTTTGGTGAAACTGTATCTCCTTGTTTCACATCTTTCTCGATAGGGATTCGGAGGGGGGTATCAAACAGCAATATGTCCGTGCTGCAGCCAGAGTTCGCTTCCTTTAGTAATGTGATATATTTCACGCTGATGCCCTGTCTGAAAGAGCTTCAAGAATGGCATTAGTCTCTACGCTGTGTGACAGACCCAGACCAGTGGGGTACAGGAGTCTGGTAGAGGGCAAATATACTGGTCACTGGATGAGTAGTTTTCTGTTCCCTGAGTGACCAGAGCAGAGGCTGCACTAGAGTAATCAGGAACCTGCTAGAACCAGTTAAGGCAGGCAGGCTAATTAGGACACCTGGAGCCAATTAAGAAGAAGCTGCTAGAATCAATTATGGCAGGCTAATCAGGGCACCTGGGTTTTAAAAAGGAGCTCACTTCAGTTTGTGGTGTGTGTGTGAGGAGCTGGGAGCAAGAGGCACAAGGAGCTGAGAGTGAGAGGGTGTGCTGCTGGAGGACTGAGGAGCACAAGCATTATCAGACACCAGGAGGAAGGTCCTGTGGTGAGAATAAGGAAGGTGTTTGGAGGAGGCCATGGGGAAGTAGCCCAGGGAGTTGTAGCTGTCATGCAGCTGTTACAGGAGGCACTATAGACAGCTGCAATCCACAGGGCCCTGGGCTGGAACCCAGAGTAGAGGGCGGGCCCGGGTTCCCCCCAAACCTCCCAATTGACCTGGACTGTGGGTTCTTCCAGAGGGGAAGGTCTCTGGGCTGTTCCCCAACCCACATGGTGAATCTCTGAGGCAAGAAAATCCGCCAATAAGCGCAGGACCCACCAAGATAGAGGAGGAACTTTGTCACAGCTGTCGTTGGTTTAGAGTGAAGAGGTGGTCTATCATGCTATAATTCCTTCGAAAGCCGGCCTGCTGTCTAGGTTGCTGTTCATCCAGGTTTCGCGATAGTTGATTTGTTATTATTTTAGTGAACAATTTATAGATATGCAAAAGCAGGCAGATCGGGTGATAATTCTTTAGATTTTCTCACTCGCCTTTCTTACGCAACAGGATGGTATCTTCTGGATTTCCAGGTAGAGGCTGAACCTTTGGACAAGAGCTTTCCAAAGTTCCTGACCTCCTGTCTTAAGCACTTCTGCTGTCAGACCGTCCTTATCTGGAGCCTTCCCCTCTTTCATTTGATGGACTGCGTGGCGGACTTTGCTAATGAGAACCGGGAGTATGTGTTCATCGGTTTGTTGAAGTGATGGCATTGGGACGTCTATATGGGATGCAAACAGCTGGGTATAGAAATCCCTGCAGATTGCCTCCATCTCTGTTTGATCGGTTACTGATTCTCCGTCCCTGTTCTTCAAAGCCGATAATGATGATCTGTACAGCACCAGTTCCCATTTGCATTTTTTGAGATTTTTATGATCTTCAGCAGCCTTTAGGAGCTTTTCGGTTCGAAATTTCTCAAAGTCTTCCTTCAACTTCATTTGTATGACTTTGCAGAGAAGAGAGTATTCAAGCCTGTCGCTACCATTTCTTTTCATTTTCCTCCTCTTCTCCAATAAAGTCTTTGTATTCTCTGAGATTCTTCCACTAGCTCTTCTTGATCTTTCACGTTCAGCTGATTTCACACACCGTTTCAGTCTCTTGCTGAAGTTCTCATAATTGTCATCGCAGTTGTCCAGGAGGCTCCAATCTTCCCTAGAAACATTTTCCTTCAGGATTACCTTGTCGAAAGCTACCGGTTGGTGCCTTCTGTTCACCGTACATAGCACCTTTTTCTCCACCTTAACAGTGAACATGAGTCTAGCTCCCAGTAGGCTATGATCGCTACCGATATTGAATGATGGCACTACTGAAATATCCTGCACAATCCATCATCTATCCATCAGAAAGTAATCATACCTCGCCCTCTCTCCCTCTTCCAACCTTGGCGTTAAAATCTCCCATCACAATCGTATATGTGGAACTCTGAACGAGGGTTTCCTCCAGTGCCTGATAGAATCCTTCCACATCATCATCTTTGCATGCACTTGTGGGAGCATAGATCTGGATGATTTTGAGGGTACGATTTCAGTTCAATCGGAGGTAAAGCACCCCGATATGCGATTACTTCAAATGGCATGAGACAATTTTCGAAGACCATTCCTTGTTTATGATGAATCCAACTCCTCCAACTGTCCTCATGCCTCCTCTTTTCCTAAAATGACCGTGCTTCCATCCCTCCAGCTGACCTCCATCTCCTTCTTTCGTCGTGTTTCACAAACACCCAGCACATCACAGGCTGTTTTTGCCTTTTCCTCCATGAGATGGTTTATCGATTCCTCCCTCGTCAGTGTTCTGCAGTTATAAGTGCACACAGAGAGTTGTCCGGTTTCCTTTTGGTGACCTGGCACCGGAGATTCTTTGCAGCCTCTCGTCATTCAAATGCCCCACTGCCTCCGGAGTGGGGATCGAGGGACGTGCCGAGAACTGAGACTTGGTTTTCCATGTTGTTTTAGCCATTATTTTCAGCCACCCGCTGGCTGGGCTGTCAGTGGCGCGTTTACCTCCTCAATTTAGCTAGCTTACAGCATCAGAAAGAGAGATTATACACCCCTCCACAGAGGAAGCAAACCCCTCACTGGGCTGACAGTCCAACACCTTGACAGCATGGTTAGACCGGCCAGAGAATGCACTCTGCTACCATTGCTGTCGAACAGCCAGAGTCACTGCTGCGCCATGTTGAGGTGTCGAGGTAGGATTTGTGGGAATCTGAGGCATGAGTTCAAAAGCCTATCAATTAGCCCTGTAGACTGTCATTTAAAACATCTGAATTCAAGACAAGATGAAGCCTAACGCCTTGTCTACATTGCAGAGTTTTGTCAACAAAAGTCAGCTTTCGTCAACAAAACAGTGGAGGTGTACACACAACAAATGTTCCTTCTGCCAACTTAACTCCCCTGCTACAAAATAAAACCACCTCAATGACTGACATAGAGCTTTTTGTGATGCAGTTAGAGAAATGCAGTGTCAGTGTAGACAGTGCACTTGCTTATGTCACCCTAATTGGCCTCCAGGAGGTGTCCCACAATGCCCATGATGACCGCTCTGGTCAGCAGTGTGAACTCCACTGCCCTGCAGGTACACAGGCATGCATCCCTCCCCTGTTTAAAGGTCCAGGAATTTTTGAAATTCCTCTTCCTATTTGCTGGGTGTGGACTGTTCGCCCAGCATCTTCCCAGATGACCATGCAAGCTTTCTACAAAAGATGCACTCCCACATGGAGTACACCTGAGCTATTGGATCTGCCGGGCCTGTGGGAAGAGGAGGCTGTGCAGTCGCAACTTTGCTCAAGCTGTAGGAACTTTGATATCTACGGGCTGATTGCTAGTGGCATGCAGGAGAAGGGACCAGAAGGGACATGCAGCAAGTGCCATGCTAAGATCAAGGAGCTGAGGCAGGCGTACCTGAAGGCAAGGGAGGCCAACCTTTACTCTGGTGCAGTGCTTAAGACATGCTGCTCTACAAGGAGCTGCATGCCATCCTTGGTGCTAACCCCACCACCATGACCCCCATGGATACTTTGGGGGTGAGACTGGAGGCAGCGGCCAAAGGAGTCAACCCTGAAGATGAAGTGATGGATGGGGAAGGGGAGTTGGAGGAAGATATGGGACATGTGACAGGGTGGCGTGGCAAGCCAGGACCTATTTTTGACTCTGGAGGGGTCTAGCCAATCCCAGCACTTTGACTTTGGTGCTCACGAAGCTGGGGATGTGAGCTTTGGTAAGCATGCATCTTGCTTTGATAATGTACAGTGATAGGAGACTGAAGTCTCATTTACTTTGTTATATGGTAGATAAGGGACAGAAATTAACCACAGAGCCTATGCAGCTACGCAGTGGGGGCCCGGCAGAAAAGTTGTTAATGTACGCTGGGATGTCCCAGGAATCCTCCATAGAGATCTCTAGGAAACTTTCCTGTAGATATTCAGCAATCCTCTGAAAGGTTCCTTGGGAGAGCTGCCTTGTTTCTGCCCCCGCTGTAGGAAACTTTGCTGAGCAGCACACATGCAAGCAGCATATGGACCAGGTCTGAAGCTGCATGCATACAGGAGATGCACCCTGGCATCCCGGGTTATCCTCAGGAGTGAGATATTGGGTTCTATTACCCTAGCCTGTGGAAAAGGGTGCCAATATTCAGAATACTTTCCCTATGTTTGTAGTGACCCACTTCGCAAATCCCCAAACTTTGCCCATTCTTGCTCATTCTTTCTTCCCCAACCTCACTATATTTGAGTCTCTCACTGAGCTGTGTGCTATCAAAGGAATAGTGAGAAAGAGATGTACATGACTTATTTATGGCTTTGAGTGCACTCTCAATAATGTCTCTGTTCATTGTTTCTTTGACTTCTGCAGATGTGCCCTTGAGGACCAACCTCTACACAGTGGTGAAGCACCTTCATCAGATTAGAAGGCAAACTAGGAGGAGTAAGGAGGATATGTTTAGAGAAGTGCTGCAGTCAACAGATGCTGCACATACCGAAACAAGAGTGTAGAGAGAGAGAATTAATGAAAAACTCAGTCTGGATAGCCTGAAAAAGAGACATGGGCAGGAGCGGATGATAAAGCTACTGGAGAAACAGAGATACTCAAGTCCCTCATAGTGCTGCAGTGTGAGCACAACTTCCCCTGCATGACTCCCTCTGCAGCCAATTGAGAACGCCATTCCATGTCCTACCCCAACTCATTCCTCACATGTTCCCATTATGTTGCAGCACCCCTTGCAGTCCACCCCTAGAGACTGATTTAATGATGAAAGCTGGAGTTACACACAGCTGTGACAGCCTGAACTGAGAGACTGCTCCCTCATTGCCATGTTCCCCGGTTGCAGCAAAAAAAAAAAAAAAAAAAAGTGTTATCCTTTAATTAAAGTCTAGTATTTGAAACAAAAAGAGTCTTTATTTGTGTCATACATATGGTAGTTGCGGCTAAAATTCAAACATAGTGGCTATAGACAGGAACATTTCCTCACGACAATTAGTGTAATGGCGATCCACCAATGCCTGCAAAACCATGGAGAAGTCGCCCTTTTGTTTGATGTACTCTGTCACAAGATGGTCTAGGGCCAAAATTAGGATATGCATGGCATCTATAGACCTGCCACAATTAGGGAATCCCATTGTTGTAAAACCATCCATTATTTCCTGCACATTACCCACAGTCACAGTCCTTCGTAGCAGGAGGCGATTAATGGCCCTGCACATCACTGCAACCCCCACAGTGGATTTTCCAACTCCAAACTGATTCATGACTGACCGGTAGCCATTTCCACACAGCAATTAATTACCACTCACTTTTCCACTATTAGGGCAGTTCTCATTCTGGTGCCCTTGCGCCACAAGGCAGGGTCGAGCTCTGTGCACAGTTCCAGGAAGGTGGCTTTGCACATCCAAAAGTTCTGCAGCCACTGTTCATCATCTCATATATGCATCATGATGCAATCTCACCACTTAGTACTTGTTTCCCGAGCCCAGTACCGACAGTCCACCATGTGGAGCTGTTCTGTGAATACCAGCAGCAATCTTGAATTGTTTCTTTCCATTGCACACAGCAGGGCAGGCACCACAGATTCACTTTCTGTTTCCCAGCTCATGAAATACTGCAGGACCAGTTTCGTTGTGTTCATAATGCTCATCACCAGACTGGTCAGCAGTTCAGGATCCTGTTTTCAGGAAAAGATGGCAGGTGCACAGTTAACAGGGGCTATTAAAAAACAGCATGAAATGAAGTCAGAAGCCCATGGAATGATGGGACGGAAAGAACTGCATCATGGGACGGTGAGCATGCCCCCATGATGCACTGCGATCTGTTCCCAGATCTCCCAGCAGCAGAGGATGGCAAGTTGTAGAGTGGGGTAGCTACCCATGATTAACACTCTGTCGATGCAAGAACACCAACTATGGATGTACTCTGCCAACACAAGGAACGTTGTGTGGATGTCCACAACCAATGTAATTAAAGTGGCATATGTTCGTCGATGTAACTTAAGTCGACTTAAATCTGTAGTGTAGACAAGGCTTTAGTAACAGCTCATGATCTCAGTCAAGAGAAACACTAGAACATAGAGCAAGCTGAGCCCACTATGTAAGGTTCTAGAAATTGTAATTTTTGATCCGATTAGAACCACAGAGAACACTACATAGCAAAATGGTACAGAAATGAAAGCGGACTCATTATTTGATTACAAAGCACAGGTAGCAACTCAGTAAAATATCCACTATAGATATGATTTTTATTCTCACCTAATTTAGCTAAATGAAGTGCTTTCAGATTCAAATTTTACGTGACAAGATTAGGTTTTTTTAAGTTTAAGGTTTATTGAACAATTTGAGTTATAGGGTTTTGAAAACCCACCAGTTTTCCTCTTTCTGAAAACTGTCTTAGTGCTTTATCTAAACAAATCAGACTCATCTTGGGTCTAAGGCTTCATATTTGCTTTCCAAATTGGTTTCCAACTAAAGCTAGTATACAGCTTATTATTTTCCCATACGGATTGTGGGCTTTGGAAGTTCTGTACTTTTTGCTTCAAAACTTATAAAGATTCATAGGTGTTGCCTGAAGTTTACAACATTCAAACACCATCCTGCAGCTTTTTTAAGGTCCATCCTTATAGAATTTACAATGTCTGAAGGTGTTGTCTAACCT
Organism: Terrapene triunguis; assembly: GCF_002925995.2. Lineage (NCBI taxonomy): Eukaryota > Metazoa > Chordata > Testudines > Emydidae > Terrapene > Terrapene triunguis. The sequence continues at coordinate 22,828,631 of NW_020664393.1, forward strand.
TACAATATTTGCAGATCTTACACTTTAAGACAGGTTCTTAATAGTCAGGAAGGAATTGCATCATTTGCAGGCTGTAAGTTTCATGCTGACTAGTAAGACCATCCCGCCCATTTCTCAAAAAGAAGACAGAACAAGAGTTTCCCCAGGAAACTCACAAGCTGTGCTGGCAAATCTACATTTTGTGAAAAGAGTACCGGGGGGAATTTATGAATTATTAAGCTTGCTTTGGTTGCTTTTTGAGAGTTTCAGGAAGTGCAGAGGGGTTCCTGTATAGAATTCCCCCAGACTAAAAACTTATTTCTCAAGAAACCTATGGATAAAAAAAATTAACATGCAATATTTTCTGTTGAAAGATTTCTACAGAATTTTCTACAGAGAAAACAAAATTCTTCATTTACTTCAGAAGGGTTTTTGGGTTAATGAGCCTATTCTTCCTCCAAGGGATGAGACATAGAATCATTGCTGGATTGAAATTTATATCTAAATAGGTTGTTTGTGCACTTTTTGGGCTATTAGATATGTTTTTCTGATGTCAACTCATGTTAAGAGGAGAAAATGAAGGCTGATGGAAGGAAGGAAGGAAGACTGACCTTGAAATTCTCAACTACTGAGGGACTGGAAACAATTCTGACATATGGGAGTTACTGGACACATTTGAATATCAGATCCTCTGATAGGAACATAAATACAGATGTGGGAGAAAGTGTCAAAGGTACAAATGGCTGACAGGAGATTAACTCCCATGATTTTCACTGACTGCCATTTGTGCCTTTGAAAATAACAGTCGTAGGAGCCTAACTTCAGGCTCTTTGCTTTATTCAAATCTTGGACAGCTGGTTTTTTTTTTTTAAACTATGTATTCACTCTCTCTCTCTCTAAGGTTTGCTTGACTGGGCTTTTGGAACTAACGAGGTTTGGAAAACTAGAAAATAGTCCTAATATTTTTTTTAATCCTAAATATTTTAAAATGTATTTTTCTGTTATATAAGGCATATGCAAAAAAAAAACATGATGAAGAATGAGCAGAGAACTTGTCCCTCTCCCCAGAGCAGCAGATGGTCCAAAGACCACATGGAACTCAGGAAAATCCTGGGAGGGCCTGTACCTCTGCCCCGGCAGCCTGACCTCCCCTGGTAGCATCCCTCCTGAGCTATGGTGTCATTGACTGACTCATTCCTAACTTCTGAGTAGCAGCATTACATCAGTAATGATGCTGCTTCAAGCAGCATTAACACCGAATCTGATATTTCAAGATCAGCAAGGGAAAATGCTGCAGAGTTCAGCTGCTTTGCCAACCTGTCTTGCCCTTCCCTACCTGTCCTTGAGAAACCTGTGGGTACTTGACTACACAGAATTCAAATGGAGAGAGCTAGCTGTGAAGGATGCACTCGCTCATTTTTGTCTCATCTTGGGTCAGGGGCCAGATTCTGATGGTTTTGCCTCCCCCTTTTCTCAAAAGTAGAAGAGAAAATACTCAGAAGAGAAGTAGAAGAGAAAAGCCCAGCATGAGGTACATAACAGGTAAAACAGAAAAGCGTCGTCTGTATTATATAACTGGAAAAGTAACAACACTAGGGTTTCTACCAACCAAAAAATTTAAAATACTTGAGGATAATGTTAGCATTAGACAGCTTGTAATAGCTGAATGTGCACATCATACATGGATACTTTTCTAAAGAAAACCAATCAATATGCTTTATTAGCGTAAATGAGTCAACACATGATCTGCAAATAGCTAATGAATATTAGGACAAAACATTAGGAGCAACCAATTTGGGCTCAGCAGGGCTCATGTAAAAGGAGCTGCAAGGCCAGTCAGGCATTTGCGGTCTGTGGCTCCAGGGATAAGGACTGGGTTCCTAGCAGGTCAAAGAGGTGCTAGCACCATGGACAGAGCAGTTGCTGGCAGGGACCGGGGGAGCGAGAGGAAGCTCCTAGCTGGCTGTTCCAACTGAGTAGCAGAGTGACAGGGTGCAAACCGTAGATGGGAGGGCATCTGAGGGAAGTGGCTGGAAGAACGGACTATGAGGTACTGATCCTAGGAAAGGGGAAACACAGAAGGTGACACAGCCAGAGGGCTGAGTCATGAAGAGGACGTGGCGGTTCCTGGAGAGACTGTCAGCAGAAACGGAGACAGAGTTAGGGGGGGCAAATCGCAGACGGGGGGGGGGGGGTCGTCCTTGAGCTAATCCCCAGAGAGACCAGGAGGAGGAGGAGCCAGTCCAGCAGTGATTGTTGTACCCCATAATATCATCCAAAAACACTTAGGGCAGGTCTATACTTTAAAAGGTACAGCATCACAGCTATACTGGTGCAGCAGAGCCACTGTAGCGCTTTAGTGAAGATGCTACTACACCAATGGGAGAGCTTCCCCCATCAGTGTAGTTAATCCACCTCCGCAAGAGGCGGTAACTACCTCAACAGGAGAAGCTATCCCATCAGCATAGCACTGTCTACGCCGGGGGTAGGTCGGTATAACTGCATTGCTCAGGGGTGTGGATGTTTTAGACCCCTGGGCGACGTAGTTAAACCGATGTAAGTTTATAGTGTAGACCTGGCCTTATTGCTGTAATTACAGCTGCTGTTTCTACTTGCTCTCAGACAAGATGGCAACCTTGAGTGACTGCTGAAATAGCAACTACTTCTTTGCACACCACAGGGTGTGCAGGAAGTTGTTACCCTACTCAATAGTTGTTTTTAAGCTGGTGTGGAAGGCTTCATTAAGGACAGACATTCCTGCATATACGCAAACACACACACCTCCAAGTTAGAGGCTGTCAGCTTCTGGCCAGTAAGTAGAGAGTTCTATAGAGAGCATGGCTCAGATCTAATCCAGCCCTGCAGGGAGAAGATAAAGCTGTCAGAGGTAACCCAGACTGATGTGTGGGTTGGATCTCAATACAGTTTCCTATAATTTTACAGGGTCAGTGGGATTGAGACTGGGAAAATACCATAAAGGAACAATTGCAAACTGGAGACCTAATATCTTCAGGAGGTGTACTATGTCATTGAACCAAGAGTGTGTGAGAGAGCTTAATAGCTGCAGTAATTAAGTGTTTTTTCCTTTCTTATTTGAAGTTTTGAATTTGCTCAACAGTATGGATGCCGAAACAACTGGTTATGTAGTACAACTGAATGTTTTACTGAAATGTCAATATAATACTCAGGATCAGCCTATGTGAAAGCAGATCTCCGATTGTCAGGAGTCCCAAATTAATCCCTATATTGATTTTGTAAGATATTATAAATAAATATATATTTCTCAGGCTTAGGTTCTGTGTTATATTCTCCATTTTAAAGGAAAAATAACAAATCTCTAGTGAGTGATGTTAGTCCAGTAAGGTGCACTGTAACTCCTGTGCTGTAATGGTTTACCTTTGGAGCATTATTCATAAAAAGGAATTTGAAATTATTAATTGTATGTGAGTGTAACTGATTTACGGTAAAGACTGGTAGCGGATTTCTAAGAAGAGAAGGAAAGTGAATCCTATTATAATTTCCACTTTTAGTATTTGGAAAGGTTCCTATAGAACATCCAGCTGTAGCCTCTTGCAAGGATAGGAATTCATAGTCTGTGCAAATAGTTTAAGTCAGAGAGAGGAACTTTTTAGCATAGAATTGATAAACAGATTGACTTACCTCTCCTCTGCATAAGTTACACAATAGTCAACAGAAACCCCCTAACAATGTGCTTCCTGCAGCTTTTTATGATACAAGTGGCCTGAGCTGGTCTCCAAAGCTAAGATAAAGGATAAAATATATTACCCCACGTCATCAGCTGGTGCAAATTGGCATAACTACCTCCACTGAATTCAACAGAGCTATGAGAATTTACACAAATTGAGGATCTAACCCTTTACGTTAATACGCCCAGAAAGGGAGATAAGAGCTAAAAATCCCTCAGAACCATGCAAGTACATTAACAATTGCAACAGTTTATCTTTCGTTTAATCTCTTAAGCCATTAATATTTTTTATGACCAGGTCATCCCATATGACCTCCATTTACATTTTTTGCCATGTAATTCAGTATGTCTGGCCAGATGAAGAGGTACTATACTGGATTCTTCTGCATCCCTGTAGTTGACATCAGCATTAGTACGAGTCTAATTTTTAGTGTTTTCATAAGAACAGCTTAAGCCTCTATTAAAGATCAATTTGTCTTCACATAAAGACAAGATAATTATTTGTCCTTATTCAGGTGATATCTTCATCGTTCACTGGAGATGAGAGTTTCTTCAGACAACTGGTCATTCTGTGCTTTATTCTGTTCTCAAACAGGCACTGTCTGACCTTTGCTTTCTTTTGCCTAACTAATTTGATGCTGAAACACATGCTTTATTGTCCTATTATTTACAGTATTACTTATTCAAATTTCTTTAAAGGGCCCAGAACGCAGAAAAGGTGCCTATGTATGCAGTCTATTAAAACAAACCCTTATTTATTGGACCTACCCAAAACAAATGCTTCCTCTATACCCGCCCTTAATTGTGTCAATACCTGAAAACAAGACCTTCCAATCTCTCCTAAAATCACACTCCCCCATCATGCTCTCCCACTGACTCAACTCTCCTCCTGAAGTAGCCAGACCCAAGCCGTTTAGGCCTTACAGGTCGAAATGAACACCTTAAACTTCACTCAGTGAAGACCAATGAATACGAGTGTACTAGGCTTTGTGTGCTGAACACCACTTTAAGTGAGTTGGCGTGCACTTGTCAAGCTGCACTTTCACAGTAGTTATAGGATGTTGCCCTATGGGGAGCGTACTGACAGCAAGGATGGTCTTGCAGTAAGATATTGGATATTGGAACTCAGGGGATCAGCCCAAGGTTTCTTCTACTCCTATATGGAAATTGTTTCTGTAATTCTCCTGTTCTAACCATACCCTTCCTTTTATTTCCAGGTGTTCTGTAGTTATTGGAGAGCTTCCCTTTCAAGTTTGGCAGCCAGGCAATTAATGCAGGGTGAGGCTGTTTCCTCTTAGTTGTAATCAGTGGAGTATCTTAACCCCTTCTCATCCCAGAACAGTGTGGGTGTGTCTCCCACCACAAGGAAATAAAACTTTATTTTAATTCACTGTGACTGAACTGATCTCTGGTCTTCCAGTACACTTTAAAGAGTTTCTTTAGTTAGGCTATAAATATCTCAGAGGCACGACCATGCCTCTGACTCTGGTATAGCACTTGGCAGACTGTCAGCACTCACCATAAACATATGTAGACTTCTCATAGGGAACAACAATAGAAGACTAAATATGGAGGAAAGAGATAAAATGAAGTTTTACAGGCTCATCACTTCTGCTTTAATACATAAACTATTTTTTTCTGCAATTTTAACATACTGCAGTTATTTGCACTATGGACACCTCTACACCTTTCTCTGAAGCAGCCACCATTGGCCCCCTGATGGAGACAAGACACAGGACAAGATGAGCCATTGCTCAACATTGATTTGACAGTTCTAATGACCCTAAATGAAGTTCTTATCTATGTTGCCACAGCAACCCAGCTTCCAGTTTGTGTGGGATGACAAACGGTCTCCATGGGAACCAAACACCTAAGCTTGTGTTGAAGCTTGAGCTTGTTAAATCCAAAATTGTGCTAGTAAGAAGGAAAGGGGGGAGGAGCGGGAAGGAGGTCGTAGTAGGAAAAATTATATTAAAAATACATGTGGTCCCCTGGAGGAAAGGACTGGGAATAGTAGCTTGGTTAAAGGATTGGGCACATTTGGACTTCAGCTAGGATACTGAAACATTGATGGCATGTACTAGGGTGGCTAGTTTGTGCTCATATTAGCTTGTGCTCTAAAAGGGTTTTCAATTATCAACTAGACATGGAAACTAGACATTGAGGCAGTATGGTCAAGAAGTTAAATGACAGGTGACGGTGAAGGGGAAGGGGTCAGACAATTTGTTTTCTACTCTTGGCTCTCCACAGATGTATTGTGTGATCTTGGACAAGCCAATCCCTCCATTTGTCCGTATGTAAAATGGAGATAAATTATTGTTGCCTCACAAACCAAAGCAAAGGTATAGTGGAAGATTTGGAGGCACACACAGAATTTCATATGTACATGTTGGCATCATTCAAGAGAGCAGTGGCTATGTACCTACCTGCCCAGAAATTCATCTGGGTTAGAGGCATTTGAGGAGAACTCCCTCCCTGCCAAAGGTGGCAAAATGTGGTGATGAAATCCATAGGCTGGCTCCACCTAACACAGTAAGATCCCTCCTTTTCACTCTGGGGTGCAAAGTGCTGGGCATTCCTGTGAAATGAGCACCATCACTTTCAACTGACTTCAACAGCAGTTGAGGGTGCTTTGAACTTCACAAGTGTGCACAGCTCCTTCCTTGATCAAGTCCCAGGGTTATGACCCTTGAGATCAGTAACCCATGCATTGCCATTACTCTCTCTCACTGAAAACCATTTACAATCCTTAGTGTATACTGGTAAGAAGCAGTTTTACAGAATTTTGCAAATTACAAAAAAAAATATTTGAGACAGCCAGCAAAAACGCAAGTACTTGAGTTCAATCACACCTGATCCCGAGTACATACTCAGGTGGCTAGCCTAAGCAAACACCTGTGCTGCTGTGGCCACACTGCTATTTTTAGCATGCTAGCTCAAGCAGAGCTAGCATGGGTCTACATGCACTGGGAAACACACTCCCGGCTGCAGTGTAGACATTCCAAAGTCATTTATGGATGCAATTTCTGGATAATATGGGATAAAGTAAGACAAAAATAATCAGACTATCCACAATAGGAGGACTTGAAATTAGGTTAGGTACACTAAACTAGTGCACATAAGAACGACCATACAGGGTCAGACCAACGATCCATCTAGCTCAGTATCCTGTCTTCCGGCAGTGGCCAGTTGGAGTTGCTTCAGAGGGAATGAACAAAACAAGGCAATTATCAAGTGATCCATCCCCTATTGTCCGGTTCTAGCTTCTGGCAATCAGAGGTTTAAGGACACCCAGAGCATTGGGTTGCGTCCCTGATCATCTTGACTAACAGCCATTGATGAACCTATCCTCCATGAACGTATCTAATTATTTTTTGAACCCAGTTATAATTTTGGCCTTCACAACATCCCCTGGCAATGAGTTCCACAGACTGACTGTGCATTGTGTGAAGTACTTTCTTGTATTAGTTTTAAACGTGGTGCCTATTAATTTCATTGGGTGACCCCCTGGTTCTTGTTATATGAAAGGGTAAATAACACTTCCTTATTCACTTTCTTGATACCATTCATGATTTTTAGACTTCTATCATATCTCTCCCCCCCCCCTTAGTTGTCTCTTTTCTAAGCTAAACAGTCCTAGTTCTTTTAATCTCTCTTTGTATGGAAGATATTCCATACCCCTAATCATTTTTGTTGTTCTTCTTTGTGCCTTTTCCAATGCTAATATATCTTTTTTGAGATGGGGGTGACCAGAACTGCACATGGTATTCAAGGGGTGGATCCATGAATTTATAGTGTTATGATAGTGGCAATGAAATTTTTGTCTCTAAAATACTCCCGACATTCAGTAATAATACTGCCAAAGCTCTGAGCCTTTGGATATTTAACTTTTTAATGTTTGTTCTTTTTGTTTATTATGCTATTTTATTGGTGTACAGTATTAAATCTTATTTCCTCTCAAAACATGTGTTAAGAATAGAAAAAGCAATAATGCAACAAAAATAGGTAATACCCGTCCATCACCCTGTTCAAAAAGGTGTTTGCTTCATGTCTAACAAGTAAGTGCCAGATGAAACATTTATATACCCCAAAGACATTGCTAATTATGCACTGCTGCTCATCTAATTGCAGGTCATGCCCAGTTAAAAAAACCAAAACAGCAAAATTGATTCATTAGAGCATAATTAGGAAGCAAAATGTGCGTTTGCTGCCCAAGTGTTATTTGCTCCTTTGACTTTTAATTTAAACTCACTGGATTTGTGATGAATCATAAGTTAAAATTCTTTATCACAGACCCTGAGAATAGAAAAGATGTATTAGTTCAGCTTGTCCCATTATCTGCATTGCAATGACCAGTTTAGGTTTTAAAAAGATTCAAGCAATAGATCTTTCACTACTTATCCAGGGTAAACACTTCATCAACAGAGCTCACTGTTAGAGAACATTTCCACATATTCAGTCACAATATCCAGCTGTCTGATTTCATCCTTTTACTCCTACTCGTAATGCACTGGACTGTCATAAGCATGCCCTCTCCCTCTTTTTTGTTTACATATAATATAAAGTATACAGTATATTATACAGGAAAATCCCTGCATTTTCAGGATGACAGAGATGGAGAAAACCATTTAGTTCATCCTAATATTTGTGTGAATTTATAGTTGTCAGCACCCACCTCTAATATCTCTGACAAATTCCTTCAAATATTTTTAGGTAAGCAAAACTCTTTCATCCAGACACACTAGAATTTTGGTTTTGTATAAACTTTTCCTTTTACCAACTGTTTGTAGTTTCTTATACATATAACATTATTTACACAAATGTCTGGTTATTTATTTTATATAGAGCAGTGCATGTATCAATTAGCAATTATAATTTCTAGAAGTTCTCAAAAGCATACATCTCCACCTTCTATTAATCCCTTCAATCTATTTGCATACACAGATAGGCAAGTGGCTGTATAGCTCCATTAAAAGAAATAAATATGCTAGTTCAAATCTCTTTTTCATACTTCATCTCAGCCAATGCAATTATCCTCTTTACCTTAATCAAGTACTTCCCCTGGAAATCCTGAAGAAAATGAATCAAAATCTCATGTTCTTGTCCAATTTATAATTATGCCACACATCGTTTTATCACATGTAAAGGAAATTATGGGGAAAACACACCATGACTCAATTAGACACAAATACACTCATTTACAATACATTTTGTTCAATAACTGAACAGTGCAGAGACAAATTCCTTGTCATGGGCACTTATTATGCTAATGGAAGAGTCATAAGAGATAGCTACAAAAGCAGCTGTATGCTTCTGCAAAAAGACTGACTCAATATAGCCCTATTATATGCAAATAGCTTATTAAATTAATACAAATGAGAATCACTAAGGAAATGGTACAGGTGTGTGATCTCTATACCTATGTGGATGGGCTGCAGTCATTAAGTAATGGAATCTGCGTAACACTGAACTACAGATTCTCACCAGCACACACTGCGGAGAAAGGGGATGAAACTTGCTGATTCTATCTATTCAAGAATAGAATGTTAATTCTTGAGAGACTTACCTAACAATTTGAAGAGTAAGTGGAATTCTCTGGAATGGTTCATAAACCAGCAGCAGCCATTTTGCAGATATTGTGTGCTGTGAGTTTCTTGCAGTGGGGACACTTTGGGGTAACATTTGTCTCCCCCAGGCAACGGATGCACTGCAAGTGGCTGTCTGTCACTGGTATTGAGAGTCTGCAGATCAGACAGCGCTTGAAACCTGGAGAGCCAGGCAAGTCCGAGAGGCTAGCTGAATAAAGAATGGGAATAGTCCCAGTCTAATGCCTCTTCAGTGACTACCTGCCTGAGGCAGGGAGAAAAAAGGGGAAAGGTGTTTTTTTTATTTATTTTATTCTTTTAATGTGAAAACAAAAGAAAATGAATGGAGAGATAAACAATGAGGAAAATTAACAGAGAAAAGGGCAGAGATTAAAGGAATATGTGACTAGATAAGGGCGCTGCTGTCCTTCCGACAGAAACCAAGGGTGGTAGAGAAGGAACTGGGGGGCGGTTGGCTGCGCACGCAGGGTAGCAGCTCGGAGCGGCGTGAGATGGCTGCTGCGCATGCATGGCCAACCGGGGCACTGCTACCACAAGTCTCTGCTAGAAGCACAGGGTGCCAAGACACCGAAAGTGGAGCACCCACAGGGACACTCCTCGAAGTAGTAGTCTGAGTTCTGAGGGGGTGGCATTAGCAATGCTGAGGACACAGAAATATAGATACCTACAGGTGCCAGGTATTCTGACAAATTATTTACAAATTATCAAAATCACCTCCATTTTCACAAATTAAAAGTTAATATTTTATTTCTTCTGTCTAAAGACAGTCAGATGTTGGAAGGGGCCTCTGGGAAGTAACACCCAGCAAGGCCCCATTCTTCCAAAACTGAGCAATTATACTCACTCTGCCTCCTCCAAATAGCCTTGGCTACTTCTTACTTTGACCTGCAATCCCCAGTAAGGCTGTGGGAACCAGTTCCCAGTGCTTCATCTAATCATAAGACTTTGTACCAAAGGTGACTTCGGACAAGTAGAAATAGAGCCAAGGACCATCCTTCCACTTAGGGAGCAGGAGAGGGCAGTTCAGAAATTCAGTCTTTAAGCACATGAGCAACAGTGTCAGATGAGATAACTGAGTGGGAATCAGAATAGCACTCTGATCCAGGCCAGAGCCAGTTTTAGAATTCTTAAGTAGTCCTGTGAAATAGGTCTTGACCATGTTTCCTACACCAAAATGTAACTAATTCCTCCCTACTATTGTCACAACATTGTGCAAAGGGCTGGCCTAACGTGCTTTGGAAGGATCTTTTCCCCCAACAATCTGTTTTACAAAACATTCTAATTTTTGACAAGGAAAAAAATCTGGATATTAAATTAGACTCCACAAAGAAAAATACATTATATTTAAAAGAAAGATAAGGCAGACTGAAATGATTAACAGCCTTAAGTGGTCATGGTGGGGATGAAGGAGTAGACGACAAGACTTTAATTGGCAAGCTTCTGAGAAGAATCATTTGCAGAGGCCAGGGAGCCCTCTATTCTACCAACTGCTTGTTTGTATTTGTTTTTGTAATTTATGGTAGAATTACCTACAGTCTTGGATAGATGATCTTTTTATTTATGTCATTCCAAATATATTTCTAGATATGAAACATAGTGAGACATGAAATACTGGCTAATACATTTTGAATACCTAAAATTATGAAAATTTGAAAAAGCAGATAGTATGTGATTCAAAGGATTGTTAAGGGCACTGCTATAAATAGAAGTAATTCTGCTAAGCGGTGACCTGTTTTTTTTTTTTTTAAAACAACTATATATAAAGAAAAGGAGAGATTTTAAATCTAAGAGCCAAAGAATGAAACACACACAAATATCTCGTTGTATATGCCAAACATATACATACTGTGACCACTAACACCTAATAACTTTCAGATTTGTATTTGGTTGCTGGTACTGATTGATCAAGGGGATGAGTATTCCCTTTTATCCCCAAAACACTAAGATCTGGGCTATTTGATTCTCCCCAATTACTCATGTAAAGAAACAACCTTTTTAGCTTTCCATAAGGAAAGTCTATTTGCAAATGTACCTGGTTCTAACTCCAGAATGCTTGAAAATTCAAAGAAAAGTTATTAAGATTGGGCACAGAGGGACCACTATCAAGAACCATTGTATATACGATCATTTCTCTGCTGTAGCTTAAATTGATCTTTGTTATGTTCATTAAGGGAGAAGAAAATTACAGAATGGGAATTAACTCAATCTTGTCAGACAGTCCAAGGAATGCAGAAAAAGTATGAATTATTCTGTAGATCCTGATTCAGAAATATTAACCAAAAAGAAACCAAAACTTCCCATTTTGTTCACTCAGGGTTTCATTCACTCTTGTGCATCAACAGCAGCTGCTTCACTCCAGGGGGGATTTGCCCTGGAGGACAGCAGGAAGCACTTATTTTGTTGTCTGCCCCTGTGGATTCCACCAGGCAGGAGCAGACCTAAGCTGTTGTTGGGGATCCAGAGGAACCTCCTTGGCAGAGATCGTCTCCATCCATGCCACAGGCCCTGTCCTTACTCTCTATTCTGGCAATCCTACAGTAAGATTACACAAACAACAAGGAGTCTGGTGGCACCTTAAAGACTTACAGATTTATTTGGGCATAAGCTTTCGTGGGTAAAAACCTCACTTCTTCAGATTTTACCCACGAAAGCTTATGCCCAAATAAATCTGTTAGTCTTTAAGGTGCCACCAGACTCCTTGTTGTTTTTGTAGATACAGACTAACCCGGCTACCCCGATACTTAAGATTACACAGTTTTCCAGAAAAAATCCTTAGTTGCTAGAACGAATAAAAAAATGCGACTTTAAAAATGAGTATGAATTTAATGAAGGTAACTGATTAAAGTTAGTAGCTTTATCCAGGTACCATGTGAATTCCAACATACCACAAACAACATACCTCAGTAGTGACCTGAAACACCTATGTCCTATACCAAACTATACTGTAGTTTTGCTAAGAAAATAAAAACAGAGTGCAGGGAAAAGGAAGTTACAGACATAGGCTTGCAACCTACATTAGGATTTGGATTTAGGCCCCCACAAACACTACTTCACACACTTACCGTGGTATCAAATACCCCTGTATACAAGAACCTTCTCTTTTTGTCAGGTCCAACTGCTACCTCAGTTTCCTTCTTGCAGGTAGAGTAGTTTGTCTCTCTAGTCAAACTGAGAAGCTACTCCTCTCTTCCACGGTACACAGGAGTTCAGCTAAACAACAGAACCTTGGGGCTCTTTATAGCCCACTCCAAAGAAACCCATCATCTTCTGAAGATCTACAAGGTTTTTATACACCAGAAAGAAGCACAAAAGGGTAGAACTCTCAGGGCCACTTTAAGTAGTCCCTGAAGGAACCAGGATATTCAGAGAACTGAAGCACAGTTTCTTGTATTGGTTTCAATACATAAACAAGTGCATTATTTGTTCATATATTAATGAATTTCTCTCCCTCCCAAATCATGTGTTACTAACTGCCATCCTGAATACTGGGGTAGTAAAATATTCACAACTTGGAGAGAATTATTAATTGTGTTTTCAACCGCAGCCCTTTTAAGAGATTTGCCATTAAACTGACATTTCGTAATATGCTCATAATTTCAAAGCAAAGCAGTATCATGGCTCAAATAAAAGATTACATATTAAATATTTACATATTCCCAAGCCTTAATAATGTAAAGTTGGCTGTTGGGTTTTTTAAGCTTTAAGTTAATGTAGCAAGAAAAGCAATCCACATGAGGGTGTTAAAAAAAAGGGGGGAGGCGGGGGAGGAGAATCCAGAGAGTCCATCTGCTTTGAATCTAAGGGTGTGTCTACACTTTGGAGATTACATCGGCCTAACAGTGTCAGCACAGCCCCATAGTGCAGACGCAGGTTACCAAACAGAAGGCATTTTTCTGTCAGTGTAGGAACCCCATCTCCCCCCAAAAAGTTAGCTACATTGCCCTAAGCCCTCTTCTGTCAACACAGCTGTGTCTACACTGGGGTTTTTGTAGGCATAGCTACATCAGGTGGAGGTGTGGCTTTTTCACACCCCCTGAGCAATGTAGCTATGCCGATGAAACTTTTCCATGTAGACCAGGCCTAAATCAAAACTGGAGGTCTTTCTAAAAGGTATACTCTATTTCAAACACCAGCTATCAAGCTACATGGAGGAACTGTTAAGCCAGCCGAGGGACCATTAATTCTATAATTAGAAAATGTCTGAAGCATTCTGCTAGTAGAGTCGGTCAGAACTGTAAAAGTTTTCAGTGACAACCTGTCAAGATGGTCCAAAAACCTATCTTCTGCTAGGAAACACAGTGTAATAATATTGTCATTTCCACTTATAGCCTTTTTGTGTAAAGAAAGAGTACTATCAAACTGACTGTTTTCATTTGTCTCAGATGGTTCAATTTGGGATAGCCAGTTACTGGCACATATCAGTTTCAGCTTTTGACAAAAGTGGTTACTGTCACCCTAACGCTCCTTTTACATGTGCTGAATCAAGGATGCTTCCATTGCAAGCCTGGTGTTAACAAGGATTTTGAAGCAGGACAGATATAGCCATTCAGATTTGTAAAGTAGCATGTCAACAATACTAAAAGCCACAAGGGAATGTTGTGTATGGGCAATATTACTTGCAATAGCTGGGGCTCCACATAATCGTAAAACCAAGCAAAAGTAAACAGTTTTGCTGATTATCTCTGCTGTCTTTTCAAAATATCACTCTGTAGTAAATTATGGTCAAATCACCCAATATTTAACCTTGAATAACTGGAGAGCAGAGGCACAGACCCAAACAATCTAACGTATTGCAATCTAGGTCATAATCTAAGGTACTTTTATATTCCCTCATCACTGTAGTATCAGAGCATCTTACAATCGGATGTATTTATCCTCACACCAGTGGTGAAGCAAGGAAGTGCTATTATACTCATTTTAGAAATGAGGAACTGTGGCTAAATGCAGGAATTCTGTGGTGCAGCATGAACTTGGACCCAGGTCTCCAAATCCTAGGCTAGTGCCCTGCCCACCGGATCATCCTTCCCATCTGCCTTCCACTTTATCATATATGACAGTGATACTCCACTCAACGTGTGCATTTTAACAAGTATCCAATATTTACCTTTTTATTACTTAGTGCATCTTTACTCATAGTTTGCCATACATATGAGCACCTTATTTATCAATATTATGTACAAGGACAAGAATATGTTTTGATCACTTAAAAGTAAAACACGGTTTCATGATACTAATAAGAACATAGTGTAAGTGATCATTTACCTGAGTTAACAGTGCAATATATAAATTCAGACAGTATTGCTAAGACATTTTACAGTAAAGAAAAGTGTTTCAAGTAAAAATCTATATAATCAGTACTTAGGATGGTAATAAATCAGAGCTATGAGGAAAGAGTTCTAGGCTAACAAAATTAAATATCTAATATGTACTGTTCACATTTACTTGCCTCTGCAATAAATTAATATCCTAGCTGAACTGTAAGTATTAGCAAAAATACAAAAGCAAGAAAACAGTATAAAATTCCTTTGCCCCAAATGCATATACCATTCAAGAAATATTTTGATACCAAGAGTCAAATTTTAATGCGTACAAAATATTTTTCTTTTTAAGAATTTAAACTTATTTATGAATGTAAATAAAGAAGATTGATGAATTAAACAGTCATATCCTCATATTGTTTTATGCAGTAAAACTATGGACCTCTTCTTTGGAATATCCAAGATCCTGCAGAAACCTGAAAATCAGTAATCGAATTTGTTACTTCGCATGTAAGGAAACATGAATTGCAGAACAGTAAAGCTAAACAGTTTGCAGTTCAGCAACAGTGTCTCTCTTTTTCCAGAAGACGACCTTCTGAAATCAGTCTGGCTATGCAAATACATTAAGAGCAAACTCCATGTCCATACAGAAATTCATACACACTGCATAAAAATACTTAATATGATGCTATCAATTTCTAAAAAACCCAAGAATGTGTAATATTTTGAAGTATCTCAGATTTAGTTCCCACTGAAATCTTAAAAAAAAAAATACAGAGATAAAATATATTGGTCAGATTAAATATTTTTAGATCTATGAAACTGCTCTGACTTCAACGGATGTATTCAGCGTTGATATTTGGCCCACTGTTTTGAGGATGGATGTGCTTGTTTCCCTTGTATCTTTTCTTTTTTATATTCCATAGGTTTTTAGTATAGCTATAAAATGAATATAAATGCACTGAAAGCTTTCATGTTTCTACAGGATTTTAATAGAACAACTTCTTCAAATTCAATTCTGACTCAGCTGACACTATCAGAAATTGGCACCACTTAGACAGCTCTTTTCAGAAATTCCAGTATATCAGAGACATAATCCCATTTGGAAAAAGTGATGAGTTTCAAAATTCTCAAACAACACTTAGATCTATCAAAACCGTGTGACGTAGCTACAAAAATAACTGGAAAGTGATATTTTACTAAGAGTAAAAGCTTTAACAACTTGGTGAAACTTGGGCTGTAGTTAATATTTGCATGAATGGATGTTTTTATAAGTTTTAAGCTAATATGGTCATAAAATTTTAGTAACCTATATTACATAAAAAGAATGGCACATAGTATGCAACATTAGTTTAAAAAACAAGCTTTTCCGTATGATTGTATTCTATCCTTTTGTAATTATCAATTGCTTAATAAACACAAACATTTACAAAAACGGTTTTACTCGCATATAAGGAAAATTCAAAGTACCATTTTAGAAATACTAAAAGGGGGTAAAATTATATAGTTCACCTCAGGCACAGGAATAATTATTTTTACACTCACTGTATTCCTTGTTCTGTGAAAGGTGCTGGACCGCAGACACAAATAAGTACTTTGGAGTCTTTTTTGCTTCTTTTCACAAACTCAGAAAGGAGAGATGAAGAAATTTTTCCCTGTTTGCCAGTCCCTTCTTTTTTTGGCTCTGAGAGAATAAATTGAACCTCAAACCTGCAAAACAGGAGGAAATGTAAATATATTGCTTCCATACAGACATCTCTAGCACTATCAATGTATCTCAGGGTAGATAAAATCATAGATATGTTTGCTGCCTAATTTTATAGAAAGTCAAACTACTGAACTGGTGGAATTTATTGGCTTAGCACCTGGAACCAGAGTTTGTTGAAGTGCTAAACCATCTTTTGACAGCAGTAATCTCCTGCAGGTATAGAAAGAATATTTTCTTCATTTCACTTTATTCAATTAGTTCAGTTGAATGACTAGTTCATTCAAAGTTGAGAAATCAACTGGGAGCCAGGGCCGCCCAGAGGATTCAGGGGGCCTGGGGCAAAGCAATTTTGGGGGCCCCTTCCATTAAAAAAAAGGTGCAATACCATAGAATACTATATTCTCGTGGGGGCCCCTGTGGGGCCTGGGACAAATTGCCCCACCCTCTGGGCGGCCCTGCTGGGAGCTGAAAAAGATGTTTTCCACTTCCTCTTACACATAGTGTTTATTTATAGCTGAGCTTTACTACTGTGTTTCCCCGAAAATAAGACAGTGTCTTATATTAATTTTTGCTCCCAAAGATGCGCTAGGTCTTATTTTCAGGGGAGGTCTTATTTTTCCTGGAGCTTCGGGGCCTTATATTCCGGGGTGGCCTTATTATCGGGGAGGTCTTATTTTCGGGGGATGTCTTATATTACAGCGAGAGGCAAAACTGGAAGTAGGTCTTATTTTCGGGGAATGTCTTATTTTCGGGGAAACAGGGTAGTTCTAAATCTTGAACCACACAGTGGCCAGAAACAATCCGTTCCATACGTCTTTTCTTTAATAAATCGGTTAGTTTTGCATGCAAAACGTGTTTTGAAACATTTCTGATAAACTCTTTTTCCTTATGTATCCAGCATATTTTAATTAATAAACACAATTTTACAATGCTGTTCTTGTGCATTTTTAATTGACTTTGAATATCCATCCAAATGGAGCTTGACACAAATCTCAAGTAAAAAATTAATCACCTAGTAAGAAATGCATCATTCACCATTTTCTAACATAAAAATTAAGAATATGAATAAATGTCAGTTAAACTATGTAATTATTTAAATCAATCATAGAATCGTAGAATTGGAAGGGAGCTCGAAAGGTCTTCTAGTCCAGTCCCCTGCACACATAGCAGGACCAAGTATTATCTAGACCATCCCTGACCTGCTCTTAAAAACCTTAGAGCACAGAGATTCCACAACCCCCCGTGGCAATTTATTCCAGTGCTTAACTACCCTGACAGTTAGGAAGTTTTTCCTAATGTCCAACCTAAACTGCCCTTGCTGCAATTTAAGCCCTTGCTTCTTGTCCTATCCTCCTTGTAACAACCTGTTATGTCCCCCCTCAGTCTTCTCTTCTCCAGACTAAACAAACTTAATTTTTTCAATCTTCCCTCATAGGTCATGTTTTCTAAGTCTTTAATCATTTGTATTGTTCTTCTCAAAACGCTGTAACTCAGAACTGCAATCCACTCCATGGTGGGACTGAGTGTCGTAAAGTCGACACCAATTGTAGTAAGTTGAATCCGCGTCTCAATTCAGAAACATCCTAAGTGCTGTTTGTCATAAGTCGAATGTCGTAAAGTCGAGGACTGCCTGTACTCCAGCTGAGGCCTAATCAGCACGGAGTACAGCAGAAGAATTACTTCTTGTGTCTTGCTTACAACACTCCTGCTAATACATCTCAGAATGATGTTTGCTTTTTTTGCAACAGTGTTACACTGTTGATTCATATTTAGCTTGTGATCCACTATGACCCCCAGATCCCTTTCCACTGTACTTCTTCCTAGGCAGTCATTTCCCATTTTGTATGTGTGCAACTGATTGTTCCTTCCAAAGAGGAGTACTTTGCATTTGTCCTTATTGAATTTCATCCTATTTACTTCAGACCATCTCTCTGGTTTGTCCAGATCATTTTGAATTACAATCCTATCCTCCAAAGCACTTGCAATCCCTCCCAGCTTGGTATCGTCCGCAAACTTTATAAAATGTACTCGCTATGCAATTATCTAAATCATTGATGAAGACATTGAACAGAATTGGACCCAGAAGTGGTCCCTGCAGGACCCCACTCGATATACCCTTCCAACTTGACTGTGAACCACTAATAACTACTTTCTGGGGACAGTTTTCCAACCAGTTATGCACCCACCTTATAGTAGGTCCATCTAGGTTGTATTTCCCTAGTTTACTTATAAGAAGGTTATGTGATACAGTATCAAAAGCTTTACTAAAGTCAAGATATACCACATCGACTGCTTCCCCGCTATCCACAAGGCTTGTTGCCCTGTCAAAGAAAACTATTAGGTTGGTTTGACATGATTTGTTCTTGACAAATCCAAGCTGACTGTTACTTATCACCTTATTATCTTCTAGGTGTCTGCAAACTGATTGCTTAATTATTTGCTCCATTATCTTTCCAGGTACAGAAGGTAAGATGACTGGTCTGTAATTCCCCGGGTTGTTCTTATTTCCCTTTTCATAGATGGGCACTATATTTGCCCTTTTCCCATCCTCTGGAATCTCACCTATCTTACATGACTTTTCAAAGATAACCACTAATGGCGGAGATATCGCTTCAATCAGCTCCTTGATTCCAGGCTGTATTTTATCAGGACCTGAAAACATCTAACTTGTCTAAGTAATTTTTAACTTGTTCTTTCCCTATTTTAGCCTCTGATCCTATCTCATTTTCACTGGCGTTCATTAAGTTAGATGTCCAATTGCTACTAAACTTTTTGATGAAAACAAAAAAAATGTATATAGATATAATGTATCCTCCTGGTTAGCAAAAAGAAGCACAAATTTAGTTGCAATTCAACATGTTTAGATGGTTACAAACCAATGAGAATCAACTTTTCTTTTGGAAAATAACTAAAAGTACAAATGCAAAACAAGATTAAAATTGATTAATTAAATCAAGGTTTCTTACTTGCTAATTTAAATCATAGTTAAAACTGGTGATATAAATCACTGATTTAAAATAAATCCACTCTGATGAATTTTAGAGCTAATGATTTCCATGACATACTTACCTCTTCCACCCCTAAAGGCTGACTGCCAAGACAGTCACTACCTGAAAATACCACAGGATGGGAAAGGAATCTGGGCTAAAACTCTGGCTCCACTTCACAGTAGGACAGTGAGTTATTAGACAGGGAGTGGTACCTACTAAGTCAGATGTTTGCCCAAAACCACGAGTCTCCATGCCAGGAGAAAGGGAAAAGAGCCTTTTAAATAGGAGGCTTAAAACTGGAGTTTTCTTCCAGAACTTGAGGGACAGTCTCAAAGGTGGTAGGCTGTCTGAATACTGGATCCTCCCCATGGCTAGGGTGTAAGCTGGGAAACTGTTCAAAGGCAATAGGCAACTTGTATTAGAAAAGGGATTTTATCTAATACAGAAGTGTAAAGCCTGAAGTTTCGTCAGTTTATTTACTGTATAACTTGTATGTTTGCTCTCCCTTATCATTTCATCTCTGAATCTTTTTCTATTAAATAAACCTTTTGTTTATTTTTACCCCAAGCAGGGTTTGTTATGCAAGCTCTGTGGAGTGTGGGGGCCCAAGTGAACTGATAACTGGGGGGCTAGTTTCACACCTTTGGTGGTGACAAACCAGAGGGGGAAAGTCCAAGTGTCTGGTAGTTAAGAACTCAGGAAGGATGGATTTGAGGAGGCTCAGGACTAGAAAGGCTGATGGTGTCATCCTACAGGGAGTAACTAGTCTGATGGAAGCCAGGGTGAGGCCTGTGCTTGTGGGCAGGCTACTGGTGTCCGGGATGTGAGCCACAGTAGCACAGCATTAAGGCACTCTCAGGTTATAAGGCAGGCAGTGACAGAACCTCTCACTGTCTGGGTGATCCCCAAAATCTCACAGTTACAAGTAGAAATAATAAGTAAAATCTTAACTTTGGATTTCCAAGACATCATTTGTGGGTTTTCTCCCCTCGAAACCTCCCATTCTCAAGGGTTTTCCCTCCCCACCAAAATGAAATGCCTTAACTCCAGGTTAAACTTTTGCCTGAGAATTTCATTAGGTTTGTTTCAACTTTCTAACATTTCATAATTGACAGGATTACTGTGCAAGTTGCAACCTTCATAACAACTTCAACTTAAAATCAGTTTATAGGTAGATACCATCCTTGTGAAACGAATTTGCCATTTGTAAACCAATCCATTCTGCAGTTAAAATGCACAAGTTAGTAAAATGTCCATGAAGTGAGCTTTTATTCAACCTTCCATTATAAGGTTCTCTCAACCTTTAGCTGGTAGAAACTAAAATATCTCCACAATGATACAATCATAATATGAAAGTTTGTAAATCAGTTATTCATCAAACTGCTACTTAGTTTTAAAAGGAGTGTATTTTCTATTTAATTCTCAATAGCTATTATAACCAATTACTATGAACATTAAATTTTTTAAAATGAAAGCTACTCAGTGACAAGTTGCCTAATTATTTATTTTGAACATTTTAAGTATAAGAATAATTTTATACTTTTGTAAATTAAAAAGTTTATGTTTTAATTTAAATTGGCTTTTACTAATTTATCAATATATTAATTACTGTCATAATATATATTTAGTATTTCACAATCCACAATAATTTGGATGTACAGATAACACCTAATGCTGTAAGCCACTTACAAACTATGCACTTTGTTATAGATAACAAACTGAACTCCAGAAGAAAAATCACCCAATCTACCAAAAAAATGAAAGAATTTCCCCCATGCCCATTCTATACCCTGATCAACCTACCCGGTCAGGAAAAGTTTGCAAAAATAGTCCTTGCATTGTGCATTTTAGAACATACAATTGCAGTAAATGTCATGGCACAACCCTGATCTGCTTAAACTGCGATTCTCCTCCCTGAAAAGATACTGTAAAAACGGCATTGTGAGGTTGACTGTCACAACTGTTTCCATAACAAACATGTTTTATAAGTAATGATTTTTCTTATTAACATCCCTGAAAATTCAGCCAGGTCTCTGATAGACATGCTGGGTTCTTTACATCTCATACACCATATCATTTATAAAGTTCTTCAAGACATGTTATGCCTTTAACTCCTGTGGAAAGCCACTGCCTTCAAAGGATTTGCACAGGTGTAACTAACTGAACAATTCTGTTGAAGGTGCACATAATGGAATAGAATCTGCAATCTGCTGTTCCATAGAGGTGTTCTTTTTCAGCGCTAATGAAAGTAGAAGGCAGTAAAACGAATTTTTGGCACTAAGTAAATATTATTCTGAACACACATGGAGGAAAATGTCACTGTAAAAGTGACACCATATTTGGCATTTTCAAATTAAGAAAAAAATTTTGTTTGAGTCAAGCTTACTACTACCACCCCTCTCTCCATGAGAATCTACAGCAGATTGTTATGCACATAAAACATTCTCTAGACCTCAGAATGTTCTAGTCCTAATTAATCAAGAGAACATCAGAGCAAAGTAACCCTCTGAAGTTGTTAATGTACAACTCATTTTTCTGCTACATTAAATCCCATCTCCCACTTTAAAAGTTTAAAGAAACACATCCCTGACGTTTATCTTATTTTACACATATTCCCTGTTTAATCAAAAAATAAATCAGGGGTAGTCAATTATTTTTTGTCAAGGTGAAAATTTCTTCATTAAAGTATAGCCAAGGTCCAGACTCCAGAAAACATTTTTCACACCGCAATAATGATACAGTAAAAGCTGTTTTATCCAGCACTTCACCAAGCAGAAAGCTCTATAAACCAGCATTTCTGATCTTCACTGAAATGCCTGTTTACAGTCCAGTTGGTGCGGGCCCGGCGGGGGCTTGGGGTGCCGGATCTGGGGGCCACTCACCTTGGGCAGCTTCCCGCAAGCAGCGACCTGTCCCGCTGCTCCTAGGCAGCTCTGCGCCCTGCCTCCACCCGCAGGCGCCGTAGCTGAAGCTATTGAATATGCACTCTTGAGTCAGGATTTTATCCATTTAGAGACTGCTGTGACAATCTGCATATGGCACACAACAGGTGAGGCGAAGAACGAAACAATTTAGTTCTGTCCAGACCAAAGCCTAGACATTGCCTGACATCTAATGTATGGAGACGCTGCTCCTCCAGAGATGAATGTAACTTACTTAAGAACTCAGGTAAATATAAAGCCTGATTCAAAATGAAACTGAGAAACCACTTTAGACAAAAATTTGGGGTGTAGCCATAAAGTCACTTTGTCCTTAGAGAATTGTGTGTAAGCAGGCTCTGCCATTAGAGCTTGCAACTCAGACTCTCGTTCTGGATGTTATCGCTACCAAGAATGCAGTCTTCTGACACAAAAGTGGAAAGGGACAAGATGCCAGGGGCTCAAATGGAGGTCCTATTAAAGCCACCAGGACCATGTCAAGGTCCCACAGAGGAACCGGCTTTTGGACCGGATGATGGAGACGAAGAAGAAGCCCTTTTAAGAATCTTGCTGCCATGGTATTGGAGAAGACTGATCTTCCCTGCATGGGAGGATGAAACACTGATAACCCTGCCAGATGCACCCTTAATGAGCTAAGTGCAAATCCCGAAGACTGAAGGTGCAGCAAGTACTCCAAAATGTCCTGAATAGAAGCCAGCGTCAGTTGAACTCCAAGGGCCAGTGACCACACTAAAAACCGCTTCTATTTAATTGAATAGGCAATTCTGGTAGAGGGCTTTCTATTGTTGAGTAGGACGTGTTGGAACAGCCACCAAACACCATTCTTTTGCCTCATTCAGCCATGAATCAGTCACATCATGAGATGTAGGGAGCTGAGCATGGGATCCAAAGTGGGGCCATGATTCTGAGTGAGTAGGTCAGAGTGGAGAGGAAATGATATGGGAGGCTGAACTGACAGTGCGAGAAGGCTGGAGAACCAGCACTGCCTCGGCCACATTGGAGCAAAGAGAACGAGCTTGGACCAATCTGTCTTCAGCTTTTGGATGTCCTGTAGAATGATTGGGATCGTGGGAAAGGCATACAGGAGAGCCAACTGCCAGCTTAGATGGGATGTGTCAGATAGGAAGCCCAGACTGAGGCCCCCTCAAGAGCAGAACAGATGACATTTCCTGTTGTCCCTTGTAGCAAACAGATAAATTGTCTGAATACCCAAAACTGCGAAGATGACCTGAAGGACACTTGTCTTCAGAGACCATTTGTGACTTGGGAAAAATTCCTGCTGAGATGGTCCATGAGATGATTCTGGACCCCAGGGCAAGTGATCAGCTATCAGAGTGATATTCTCCTTGATGCACAACTGCCACAACCTGATTGCCTCCTGGCAGAACATGCTGACGTGTGCTCCCCCTTGCTTCTTCACATAAAATCACATGATATTTTCAGAGTATTTGAACCATTGAGCCCCTAATACAGTCCAGAAAAGCATGAAATGCATTGTAGATGGCCCAATATGCAGTGAGGACTCCTACTCTGACCTCAGACCCTGAGCTTCAAGTGACCCAGCCTATCGGGGAGGCATCACTGACAACTGAGCTATTGGCAAGGGCCAGGCAAAGTGAATGCCCTGGCAAACCTTCTCTAGACAAGTCCACCACTACAAGGAATCCAAGACCAGTTGAGGAAGACAGACCAATCCACCCAGGGGATGAAGAGTTGAACACTAAGCTGTCCTGAGCCACATTTGGAGGGAGTGAAGGGGCAACCTTGCATACTGGACCACCTACATGAAAGTGGACATGTGGCCCAAGAGCCTCAGGCACATCTGAACTGTTGTGGATGGCTGAGACTGCAGACTGAGGCAAAGATGCTGAAATCATCTGAAAATGGTTGGTCAGCAGAAACGTTCCGTGTAAGCTCAAAAGCTTGTCTCTCTCACCAGTAGAAGTTGGTTCAATAAAAGATATTACCTCACTCACCATGTATCTCTAATATCCTGGGACCGACACAATTACCACAAAAGTGCATACAAAGAAAATATTGACATTTTGCGGTCACAGTGTTCTTTAACACTCCCCTGCCCCCAAATAGAAAGGTTATGATGAGATATTGGGGGGAGGGATAGCTCAGTGGTTTGAGCATTGGCCTGCTAAACCCAGGGTTGTGAGTTCAATCCTTGAGGGGGCCACTTAGGGATCTGGGGCAAAATCAGTACTTGGTCCTGCTAGTGAAGGCAGGGGGCTGGACTCGATGACCTTTCAAGGTCCCTTCCAGTTCTAGGAGATAGGATAGGATAGGATATACACAGACACTAATTTAAGATGAAGAATTGCTAAATGGTAAGATTAAGAGCTTTTAGGTATGCTTTAATAATTTATAATTATGGATAGTGAATGAGTTTAGATGAGGTAACATTTAGACCAAGGCCTCAGCCTAAATTTGCTTGGCAATGCGTGTGGTTTTGCCAGTTCTTCGCCTCTTACATAGATTGGCTGATTTGATTAAAATAATGCTACTTTGACAGGACAAAGGTGATACGTTATGTTGGAAGATTTTAGGTAAAAGGGAAAGTTAATTAGTATAATAAACACACAAACCGGTAATGACAAAAGTCCCCTTTTCTGGGAAAACCCAGGAGCAGGGTGACATGGAAATATAATGAAATGAAAATTCTAGACAACTAAAAATGCTTAAATTAAAGTTTGTGTATGCGTATTGTATGGGTTACATAAGACAAATGCTTAACGCTGACTGGAGAAAAGTTAAGGAATAGGTAATGTGGACATGTATGAGAATGTAAGCAAAGGAGAGCCCAAACTGGAGGAATACCAGGCCAGAAAGTGAAGGAACTGGCCTGAAGAACCAGACCAGGGATCAGAGGCGGCGATGGCCATCCTGATGTACAGGAGAACTTTCCAGTGCTCCAGAATGCAGTAACAGGGGACCGAATCTATTTTATATGTTCATCATCTGACATAAATATATGTTCAGACACTGTGACAATAATTCTGTCTGAAATTTTATAAATAAAGGTGAAAATTGATTAAGCCTAAATTGGGTATACTCATAGTTTCCCACCTTACATTCCCAAGATGCAGATTCACTTTTCAAGTTCTAGAAACATCACCAGAACATCTCATTTAAAATGGAGTAGTGTACAGACATTATTATAAAAGCCATTCTTGAAACATGGTTCATGGAACAGCAGTGTTTTGTGGACAACTTACTAGTGATTCATGCCTACCTGGTGGATCACATGGTGCTATCTATTGATTTTCAACTGCTCAAAAGCCCAAATTCAGCTAAGTATTTGAGCATATGCTTAAGTCTATCCCTACTGAGAAAGGCACATATTTAAACAGCTCATGTTATAAACAGCTAAATTAAGAGGAAAATTTACCAGCGCAAGCTTAAAAACTCATCCCCTCTACCCTTACTATGGTGGTGGTAAACTGATGATGTCCACTATATTACTTACCCATTTAAAAAAGAGTTATTCTCTCCAGATAAGTGGTAAATGTGGTAGAATTTATGATTGCTTTATAATTCAAAATACTTCTGCAAAGATCATTTCCCTAGCCTGTTACTTTGACCAGGTCAACACCTTCTTCTTGCATTCTTCCACTGGCTCCCTTTTCTTAATTGCATCAAACACACACTACTTGTATTCACTTTCCAGGCATATCCCCACCCTATGATCTCTCACACACTATCAAGATGTCAGCTTCCACCTCCACTTGGGTCCATCATGCCAGTCTCCATCACCCACTTGTTACATTTTCAAACAAGCACCTTTGCGCTTTCTCCCATGCTGTCCCTCATGCTTGGGAGGAGCTCCCTATAAACATCTGTAAAAACTAGCATATTATCCTCCAAAGTCTTCCATGAAATTCTCCCTTTCCATAATGCCTACAAAAAAACCTTCACAATGGTTAAACTGCTGGTGAACAGAGACCACGGTCTATCATACTGGCCAGTACTGTCTCATTGTTTCCTTGTACTCCCCTGTCTGTTAATATCCATCGATTGTCTCATCTTATTAGATTGTAAGCTTTTGAGGGACCATCTTTGTTTTGTTTTTGTACACTACCTAGCATCATGGAGTCCTGGACTATGACTAGAGCACCTAGGTGCTACAATAATATAAATAATAAATAATTTATAAATGAAATTCTATCAAACTATTTAATACCTTTTATCTCTCAGGGCTAACTGCTCCAGCTGGTTTCTCCAAAGTATATCATCTTCTGTTTTGTTGAAGAACATCAACTTCACTGTCCTTAAAAAAACAAAACAGAACACACACAACTTCAAGATCAAGCTTTTAACTATGTATGAATGTGTAGCAACAATTAAATAGAAAGAAAATACTGCACATCTCCAGAACACATTTAATTATGCAGCTATTTAAGACCTATATTCTCTTCAGGACAAGAATGATGAATTTTTTAGGAATTTGACAGACTTCAGTAACAGGACTATATACCTACCTAAAAGTTGTTCTTTAGTGTCTCAATAGTATCTAAGTGTTACTGTGCTATGCTATTTTAATAAATGTTATGTAAGTAAAACCCCTGCACACCTCTAAATAATTTGAACATTATACACTCCATGTTGTACAGATAAACTGAGTTTCAAAATGGTGATGATGGATTCTGGTTTCATCATCATTTGCCATTAGCTTTATAAATTACAGTATATTACCTGGTCTTAAGGTAATCTGGTTTTAAAGATATTTAGGTGAAAACTGGTGCTGATAAGACACTAACCCAATAGTCCAACAATGACTTCTCACTGGAACACAGTACCAATGCATTATGCCCTTAATTTTAAATTGCAGTTTATATAACATCCGTTATCCCAAATGACCCCAGAACAATTTACAAACTACAGATATATATAGAGTGGTCAGATATTATTGTGATGGGCATTATAGAAATAGCAGAGACACAAGAGTCACTTTATCTACCATGAAATGCAGCTATACTTCTGGGAGACTTGCTGCAACAAGATGACGACAGTGATCAAGGCCCCCCCATGTCCTTGTGGTAGATTAGACCTATATAATGCTGCACTGCCTCCTCTCACAGCACTCTAATTTAGTTTAATCAATACAGTGTTTTTAAGGTTATTTATTTTTACATGAAATTTTCCATGGCCCTCAAATTTTAACATACTACAGATTTTTCTATCGATAAGTAACTGCAACACAGAAGCCATTTGAGGAAGCTGGAGGCAATGGAAGCTGAATAGGGGCAGAGGCTTTTGGCAACCAGGAAAGGGCAAAAGATTGTTTTAGTTTGGGGCATATAAGTATTCAGAAAGCAGCTGAAGTTTCTGACACTGGAGGGATGCACCCCCTCTTTCCCTCCCTTGTGGGCAGGGGCAGAATGACTAAGAGCTTGCCTACATGGAGAATTGCACCCATTTAAATTAAGATGTAATTTTAAGACACTTTAGTTAAAATGGTACAAAAGGCTCTGTCGACACTTCAGTCTACCACAGGCTTATTTCAATTTAGCATAAATCAATTAGGAACAGGTTTAAAACTAAAAAAATCTAAAATAAATTACTAGTCCATCATGTAGGTAATAAATCTATTAAATCCGCTCACATTCCATATTTCTTGGCAATTGCATTTTACTGAACAGGTTTAACTAAACTGATACAAACATACATAGACAAAGTCTATCTGGTGGAGGGATGGAGATTTGAATTCCTTCTATCTAACAACAACAAGTAATCATATTAGCTTGCAATTAAAGAGTTAATGTAGACATTTAAGTTATACTTCAGATTTAACATCCCATTGACATGAGTCAGGCAGTTCATACCTATCTCACTCCTATTGTATCAGGTAGCCTGCAGGCTCAGGCAGACATCAGTATTGATTTACATTACGTTCACATTTATACACTTATCTTTTAAGGTCTAGAGACTTCATTTCTAAAAAAAAATTAAATGCTTACACGCTGGAGCAGAATTATGTGGAAGTTAAAAAATAATCTACAATTCAGTGGCAATTTATATGGCCATGAAACTGCATCTTCAGAGTCTTGATCCTAATCCTTTGCACGTAGAACTAACACCAGGCAGCACATTAAAAAATACAATGAAGAAAGGAGAAAATGGGTAATCTGGGCCAAAAGTTCTGTTAAGTCTGATTCCCCACTCTGGCACTTTGAGTGCAGAAGGTGGGGGCCTGCAAGGATTCTAAAAATTAATACTTGCCTCTCCAGGCCTGTATTAAACTCCCAAGGTTACAGCTTCTCTCTGACCTTGGATGGGTAGATGCTGCCACCACCCAAGTGCAAACCCCCACCCCCTTTTGAGAACCCAGGAAGGAGCACTTGGGAATTCCTTCCTGTGGGGTACCCTCAAGCCCTTTCAGTCCCTCTTCCCCCCGGGGAAGAGCTGAGAAAGAAAAAGGAAATCAGCTGTTGCCACAAGCTAATTAAACAACATATGCACAAACCTCTTAGGGGACACACACACACACACACACACACACACATATAACCAATCCTGTTCTTAAAAATGGTAAATTTTATTAAAAACAAAAAGAAAGAAAATACATCTGGAATTTAGGCTTTTTGCTAGATCTTAAAAAAAAAAATACAAAAATTAAGCATCAAGATATAGCTCTCTTGAGGTTCAGCTTAAAGATTACAAGCAAAACCAAAACATTTGGGGGGTTAGCACAAAAAATCTGGGGACCAAAAATGGGGCAATTTAACATGGACATTTTTAGAACACAATACAGTGGAAAAATGTGTTATGAATGTAATTTGGTTTTATACCACACATCCAGCTTCACAGTCCACACAATAAAAAATATAAAAATTAAAAGCACCACTCTTGCAACTTTTAGAAAAGAAAGTGGGGTTTCAAGAAATATGAAGGACAGATAATAAGGAGCCAATTGTGGTCAGAACCATCAAGTTTAAGTAGATTGTTTTAAATACACATGGCCCACCACCAATTTAAATACCAATGGTACCAACTTAAAGTCAATCCAACATTTTATAGGTATTCCTTATAAAAGCCAGAAGACAAGCAGAAAATAATCAGGTTTCAGAGTAGCAGCCGTGTTCGTCTGTATCTGCAAAAAGAACAGGAGTACTTGTGGCACCTTAGAGACTAACAAATTTATTTGAGCATAAGCTTTCGTGGGCTACAGCCCACTTCATCGGATGCATAGACTGGAACATACAGCCATTCCCAGTCTCTGTTCAAACTTAAGTCTCTGAGACTGCTGAACTTGAATTAATATGCAAATTAGATACAATTAACTTAAGTTTGAACAGAGACTGGGAATGGTTGGGTCATTACACTAATTGAATCTATTTCCCCATGTTAAGTATCCTCACACCTTCTATGGGTCATCTTGATTATCACTTCAAAAGTTTTTTTTCTCCTGCTGCTGATAGCTCATCTCAATTGATTGGCCTCTTACAGTTGGTATGGCTACTTCCACCTTTTCATGTTCTCTGTATGTATAAATATCTTCTTGCTGTATGTTCCAGTCTATGCATCCGATGAAGTGGGCTGTAGCCCACGAAAGCTTATGCTCAAATAAATTTGTTAGTCTCTAAGGTGCCACAAGTACTCCTGTTCTTTTTAGAAAATAATTAGTCACTCAAACCAGTGAGAAAACATGTTGCTGCATTCTGAACAAGGTGATAGAAGCCCTGTTGAGAACACCACAATAAGCGACTGGAATCCTTTAGCAAGTTCATAGGATAAATAAGAGAAGAGCCTATGCATGCAAAATAGTTTTCATACTATGTATGAAACATGGTCTTCTACGGAAAGGATAAGGTCAAAAGTAATGCCAGGATTCTTCACTGTCAGTGGACTTGCTGAGCAGTAGTGAATAAGCAGGGAATGCAAAAGAATCATAGCACCTCCATAACCACCTTTACCCTCCAACAAGGCCTTGTTTTCTCAAAATTAAGGATAAGGTATCCCCAATACACCTAACTAGCAATACTATCCAAATGTTCTTCCAGATAACTAAGATGCTGATCTTTCAGATTCCACTGGGCAAGAGAAAGTTATATACCATCTGCTACCAATGAGAAACACCAGCAGTATCCAGTCACCATCTACGCTTGAGCTCCCAAAGTCCACAGATCAGGGAAAAATTTCCCTGAAACAGACCAGGCTTTACAGTACACCAAGGTACAACACTTCCTAATCCATTTTCTGTTATTCCTATAGAACTGATTTCAGTCATTTACCCTTTACTTCCTCATTAAAAATTAAACTGGTTTGGTGCCTAAGCCATAAGGAGTATACTAACCTCAGACCACAAACATTAGTCAGAACATAGTTCAGTAGTTTAACCATTGGTGTGAAGCCTGTGCCTGCTGCCAATAAAAAGAGATCTTCTAAAGTTTGAACTTGCGACTTCTTGAAGCTACCTTCAGAATTGCTCACGGAAATATAGTCTCCTATATAACAAAAACAGAACAGTAAACGTTACTGAAGTGGAAGTCAGAATATTGGTGATCTATTCTATACAAGCTCTTACGCTGCCCTCATCACTGCAAGTATCTGAGCATTTTCAAGAACAGCACTGACATGACTAATATCTGTCACATGTGATTCATTTTCTCTCATTCTGTCACCAAAGAAAAACTGGATGTGCAATGTAATGTTTTGATAGGGTGTTTGGTTTTTTTGGTATAAATACACACAGAGCCATGGTTTAGATTAGTAATGACAAAGTCAAAAGTGTGTCTTGCACTTGGAGCAGTAGGCATTGAGGTTTGTGTTAACATCAATCACACAAAAATAAACCTAAGTTTTTTTCCAAGTAGCAGAGAAACTGTAAATAATGTACATAGAAAGAAACTTTACAATAAGCTAGCTATAATTATTTAGGGAAAACTCTGGAAGTGTAAACCCCAATGTGATATTTTACAGCATACAGTTCCTAACAAAACTACATAGGATACGGCTAAAGGAATAAGGTTTCAAATATTAAATGTAACAGAGGCATAAAGGAGAAAACACACATATGTAAGTGGGTACCAACTTGAACAGTCTGTGGTGGGAAACATACATATAAAATGATTTAGTGCAAGAAAACACTTACCAATTTGCAGGTGGTCAAGTTCTGGTGTGAAAAGTCCATTGGGATAAATTTTGATCATTAAAATTAGGTGTGTACTATCATGGTGAGATGGTTCTTTGAAATCTGATTTCAAAGAACAAGATACAGGTGTATATGGCTTCACTATCTCAGTACCTATGCAAACATAAGAAAAGCGCAAAATGAAACTTCTAGCACAAAAGAAGACTCATACCAAGTGATTTTAATGCGATCATATTCATTAAGCAGCCTGTCTACTCCTATAATTTCTCAGCAGCTGTTTCAAATTTTTAAGTTTTTTTTTTAATAAAACAGGTTTTAGCATTAAACACAAACAAAAAAAGTAAATGTAGCCAAGCACTATTTCAGATTTATACGAAATTATAAGGCAAGTCTCAGCTAATTTACTAACTCCAGCTAGCTCAAGGACTCAGCCTACTACCCAGGGTAAAATGTGTTGATGTAGCTGCATCCCCACCCAGAGCCTTTCCACCCTATTTCAAACAATTACTTTATGCCGAAAAAAACCTTTATCTTAATACATAGCACCACACACATGCACCCTTCGAGGTGTGTCCCTCTGGATGCTCCACCTCAGATGCACATTTGCCTCTCGTGCCCTTGATTGGAGATTTCTAGCTAGCATTGCCCGTTCAGCCTTCGCACATGCCCTATGCCTCCTCATGGCAGACACCGAGGTTATACATGGGTGTGTGGTCAAACCTCCCTCAGTTCTTCTCTACTAAGTAAGAAAATCCTCTAAGGAACAACCGAAGCAGAGGGAAAGGAGGGCAGTAGTGGAGCACCCATAGGGACCTACATCTTGAAGAACTACAGTTACTGCGCAAGGCAATGTTTCCTCTTTTTTGTACATCCCTATTAGTACATTGTACACCAGCGTACATGTCAAGGCAGCAGGTTACAGAAGAAGTTCCCGATGTTCTGTGGGATGCATTTTATTTTTTTAAGCAACTCAGTATTGCAAGGAGTGAGTGAAGTAAAGGTTTCAGCAATTCTCTACCCATTACTGTACCTAAAATATTCCTATCATCACCTTGACATTCATTATGGTCTTGCATAGTTAAGGAAGCATCAAAATTTTCTCTTTTACAGAATCTTCACATCAGTGTCTCACCTTTTTCAGAACCCTTTTTAGTAAATATGCAATGGGGAATTTGAACCAAATTTCAGCCACTAATTAACATTTGATCTCCCATATATATTTTGTGTTTGTATGTTGATTTCCCCCCAAAGAGTGCACCTCTGCTGCCTGCTATGCAGTAACATTGTTGACATCAGAACTGATCAGCCCCTCACTCACTCCAGTTCATTTGCATACTTGGGAAGAATCACTATCTGCCCTGGTTGTCATGGCTACCTTTGATGACTGATTTGCCTCAGAAGACTAACATTATTGCAGAGAAGGGGCCCACAAGGAACAGTAATCAAAACAGAGTGGGTTCAGATAAGCTCCTACTGTACTCCTTTGAGTCTGAACTGTAAGTTACACTGCTTCTTTTCAAATGGTAATTCTTACTTTTCTCAAGAAGGGTTACATGAAAATAAGCAACAAAACTACAGCTCCTTTTCATCTATTAGTTATACTTCTTACAAATTGGAGGTTGTGGTTTTGAACATTTACCTTTTTAAAGAATGGGAAATTATAGACATGAGTCCCTATTCAAACTGTTACCCAGTTATAAAGTCTGTCATTTAGAAGCTGCAGTAACAGCAAAGTTGCATTAAAAACATGCTTTGTTTGCAAACAATTTAATTACTTGCGATATTGGTCAATATGGCTCTGAGTGGTGAAATACAGAGCTTCAAAGATGACAATGGCAATAAAACACATATTAACGACAACCGCCCTGTAGGCCTTCTGATTTTAGGTTTCAACTAACAAACACCAAAAAGAATACTGTACCCACAATACAAAAAAGCAATTTTTTTATTCAATAAAAACACTGAAAAAACACCGGGAATGGTTACATGCAATAAAGGTTTGTCTACACAAAGCAGGAGGGGTGTGATTTCTAAAGTGCACATACGTCTTGCACAATAATAGGTCCATGTAGCCCCTGTTGGTTCACACTAAAGGTTCCCAGGAGCACTTTATTGTAGTGCTGTGACCCTGAGAGCACCCACATGCCAGAGGGCAAGAGGCACCCCAGCATGTACAGTAAGAGTCAGCTGGCCTGACCAACTCATTGTTGTCATAATCTGCATCTAAAAGATGTCATGTAAGGTATCATATGTGAACTGGTAACATGCTGGTCATTATTATCACTGCATGGTGTACGTAGGGGTGATATATGAAAAGTTATGTATTTGGCAGACAAGGCTTACATCACTCCACCCTAGACAAAGAAATGTGGTCCCATCTGCTTGAATGTGTCTCCAGTGTAAACTGAGACAAAAAAACAATGAAAGCACACTAACATAAAAGGTAAACAAAGCAATCAAATGATTGACAGCCACTTAACTATCTCGGCAGGGGGAGGAGAATGCAAAAATTAACATGGCATCAGCTCCATGGTGGACACAGGAAGAGGAGCCTTCAGGAAGGATTCCTGACTTTGAAAACTGGGGCTTTGTCTACACTGGCAAGTGAAAGACACAACTTTTGTCATTCAGAGGTGTTACACACACACACACACACAGCCCGAAAGACAAAAGTTTTGCCAACGACAAGTGCTGGTGTGAATAGTGCTTTGTCAGCAATAGTTTCCACACACTGTTTCAAACTGAAGAGTAAAATCCACAGCCAAACTAGCAGGCTGGTGCTGTGTAGTGTCTCTTTAGAGGCACAGGGAACTTGATACAGTTTTGTGAGTGCTACAGTGAGAGGGGCTGAGCACTGCAAAGGAAATAGCATTGGGTAGAGTCGGGATTGTTGGTGTCACGCTGCAAGGATTAACCAGGCTGGCGGTGAGGTCACTGTACTGTAACCAGACTGCTCTGAGCCAAAACTGCACAGCACAGAAGCACCCAAGATTACAGAGCAGGTGGTGACAACCTCTTCTGGTCTGGGTGAACCCCCAAAGTACCACAACCAGTACAACAAGAAAACTAAGGAATATTACAGAGAGATTACTCTCTTTCCAGTATAAGCTGTAATGAAAGTCCCAAAAAGCCCATATTTTTGGACATCCCCATGAGACTCAGAAATTGCTATTAATGAACTCTCCAAAATAGAAACCCTAAAATGAGTAAGTGCTTTATTATTTAAATAGCACACACATAAAAGATTCTCTCAAAATGTAAAGAAATTCACAAAAAGATTTAATTTAACATTACTTAAAGTTCCTCTCTATTAACAAATACATAAAAAGTAAGAAATACAAAGTTAAGGATTTAATAAGGAACATAAAAGTTGCAGAGTCAAGCACTAAAGTTAGGAAATGCCATTGCGAACATTGCCTTTACAGCCTTAATTTAGCCCCCTGATGCTTATACATTATATGATGCAGCCTCCACTTGCACACAGATTGATTACCTATGAAAAGTTTGGTGTACTTTACTTGCCGAGCATCACATGATAACTCTGTGGCAGAGGCAGGGATAAAATCCAAGTCTCCAGGGTGGCATTCAACTTCCCTTTCTCTTCTTGCAGCCCCCTGCCTCATTCAGTACAAGCCTTCCAACTTCTGTAACAAATGCAACAGGGGTGCTACAGACAATAGCCTTCACTTCGCAACCTTGATTCATCCCTAGAGCAACTCCACCCTGTGCACTCAATGAACCATGGGTCCTGGTTAAAAATAAAAAAGTAGTATGTGAACATGTAATTAGAGACTTGTCTACACTTCAAAAACTGCAGTGATTCAGCGTAGACACCACCTACACCGATGGGAGGGATTCTAGCACTCTCTACATGGGGACTTAGATTGATTTAACTACATCTCTCAAGAGTGTGGATTTTTCACACCCTGAGAGACATATTATGTCAACCTAATTTTCTAGCATAGACCACGCCTGTGTCATAATGCATACACACAAGGTGGCCACATTAAGACTGACAACATTCATTCTGGCACTTCCTAACTTAAGAACACTTGACTTTGCAAGATTTTAATCCTTTTTAATCCTTGTAAGAGGCCTTGTAATGGATAGCAGATGAAAGTAATTGTGCTGTTTCCCTTTGCCTGTTTCAGAATCCAGATCACCCATATATTAGATCTGCAGAATGTATCCGATTGTCCATCTTTGACATCATGAAGGCTCAGTACAGCCACATAAGTGATGTTAGCTTCGCAAACAATGCATGACTCTGCATCTATTTTTTAAATTTTAATTCTGTTATTTACATTTGCCAGACAACCCACTCAATCTAAGAGGTTTGTCCATCTCTTAACACCCTGAAAGATGATCAGAAAGGGTTAAGGTCTTCATCTTCTACATCCTTGTGCCAATCTGAAAATAAGCATCTAGGGCTGGAATGAAAAACTACTTTCTATTGTAACTAGTTGCTTTGTGTTTTCTGGCTACTTTTACCCATGTTTCGCTTCAGTGTTTACAGGTGCAGTTTTTACATGAGGAGCACAGGGCATCAGGTGTTCCAAGAATAGGTTGGCCCTTTTACTTTGGTTGCCTAATTGGCTACAAAGTACCAACGGGCCACTTGGAGCTTTTTGCTTTATCATCTTCCCTTCCCCCTTTTTAGTAGGGAAAAGGCTGTGACCTCCAGATTCTGCTATTGCAAGCAGACGTTGAGAGGGAAAAGGAAAAGACGATACAGGCCCTGAGCCTTCTATTCTTTCAGCTGCTGTTACAGCTACCATTAGTTGCTTTGGTACCTCTCCTTCAGGTCTGATTTTTTAAAGTAGCTGCCCCACAGGTAGAATGAAATAACCCCCAGCTGCTGCTAGTGGCAGAGGAGGCACTTGAAGATAGAGGCTGTATACCCCCCAAATATGTACCTTTCATTAGTAGTGAACGTATGCCTCCGTGGTGAGAAAGACAGCTGGACAGAGATCATAGATCAAAGACAGCTGGACAGAGATGCCTCCGTGCTGGACAGAGATCATAAGGCCACAAGCAACTGTTGTTTGTGCTCCCTACTGCTACTCTTCCAATTAAAGGAGTCATTTATTTTCATCCATTACCTAAAATAACTGTATACCTCTTAGTTCAGAAAAGTTACATAAGCACTCAATGCCAAACTCACTCTCTAGAATGGAGATACTTATAGATTACTTAACTGGAATGCTGGACTTTTGACAATGGGAACAGACAAACAGAACTGAATGATACAGTTAAGGAAAGAGTTCATACAAAAGAACAGAGTAACTGACTTCCTTGACTTTTTGCAGTTATTTAACAGGCTGGTTTATTTTATTAATAAAACTGGATTTGAGTTCTGTTGGTCACAGTTCAGTACACCTGCACATGTGTGTTTTCCCTCAGTCATCCAGCAAGGGCACCCCTGCCTCAGGCTTCCAGCTCACCAGCCTTTTTTTTTTTTTAGGGTAGAGACCCTTCTGAGGGGGCATTTCCAGGCTGCACAGTTCCCTGCTTCTTTGTTGCATCTGAAGAAGTGAGGTTTTTTACCCACGAAAGCTTATGCCCAAATAAATCTGTTAGTCTTTAAGGTGCCACCGGACTCCTTGTTGTTTCTGCTTCATTGGGTTATTCCCAGCGGAGACAGGCAGCTTGCTTTCTCTGTCAACAATTATAAGTTACCTCACAGTTCTTTCTAGGCAAGCCTATTTTATTCTTAAGGTAAAAGCACTATAAAGAAAGCATATTTAAAAGAACTTACACAAACGCTAATAAGCTTACCAAAGATCACTCCAACCTTGACATGGACTCTGGCTGGAGCAGTCCTTCCAAACCCCACTCAAGGGGTTTCTTTTTGTGGTGCATCACTGCATCAGCTTAGAATAAGCACACTCATAACAAGTTTTGTCCACCCTTTATACCAGGGGGTTATCAAACTGGGGGTCGTGACCCCTCAGGGAGTCACGAGGTTACGTGGGGGGTCGTGAGCTGTGAGCCTCCACCCCCATAGCCTGCTTCACCTCCAGCATTTATAATCGTGTTATATATTAAAATATAAAAATTATAAGGGGGGGGTGTCACACTCAGAGACTTGCTGTGTGAAAGGGGTCACCAATACAAAAATTTGAGGACGGCTGCTTTATACAGTTCAGGGATCTTTGATCTGGAGTTTCCAGGGGCAGGTAATTAGTTTTCCTCCTCAGGTAGTAGTTTCAAAAGGGTGGATTTGAAGTGGGTCATTTGCATTCCCTTTATCCCCAGTTACCCTCCTAGGAAATCCACTTCCTACATATTGATCTAAAAACCCCTTCCAGAGACTGCATTAGTCACTCTCCTAGAGAAGTTACATACATATAATTCCACAAAAACACATACACAACTGCACTTTTAATACAGTGAACCCCAATAAGGTTTACCTTAATTCAATAAAGTTCATTCAGGATGTTGCAAGAAATTGTCAGTTTGTCACACTGCTAATGATCAAGAAAAAACACTTTTATTAAGTAATGTTAGTGGACAGATTCAGCTATTCTTACCTGCAATAACTTGTTTGAGGTAAATGTGATGCCCAACAGGAACCTGGAGATGAGTACTCTGTGGCAGCATTAAGCAGAAAAGTTTGGTGTCATGGGTGACTTCTGTCTTAGAAATCAGTTTGCACTTTCTGTAGTACAGCCCTAAAAGAGAAGGATTGAGAGGTTTTTTGTTTTTTTTAATATGCCTGGTAAAGCAGCAAAATTAGGCTCTGACGTGCAAAAAGGATTCAGAAAACAACTATATTTTTATGGGGTTTCTACATTGTGATAAATCTAATCTTGGCTTTCTAGTCTTTTGCACCTGTTAGTGGTGTCAGCATAAAAGGTTTGTACATATGTACATTTCACCCATACACAACACTAAAAATTGCAAGGTGAATAATGGATTTTTATTACACTGTTTAAGAGATTTTATAAAAATTATTTTGGTCTGGGAATTGAATATATCTTCCTATGTTATACTCTTAAGAACAGATCAAGGAGTTTGGGTTATCAGCTGGCATAAAATTGGGAAAGTGCAGAAAGAGGAGAGAAGCCAATGGGCAGCAAAACAAAGGTGAAAAGAATAATGTATATGACATTTCTCTTTTAGACTGATCATACTAGCAGAGGAGGTTGCTTTTATTTGGTAACCCACCTTCCCATATATTTAGAACACATATAGATCTGTTTACATAAGTATTTGGAGAGAATCCTGCATTTCTAGCAGCCATCCAATAGCATTAATGGATTAATGCTGACCTTAACTTTTAAGAGAGACTTATTTGTATTGCAATTTCTCTGTTGTGGGCCTTATTGTTGCTTTGGTCATCCTTGCACTGAGTATTTTGCTGTTAGCAGATTAATCTTTACCAAGAGGGGGGGGGGAAAAACAAAAAAGCTCATGTGAGTGCTGAAGGCTGCTGGCCCTGAGACTGTGTGCCACGCAAGTGCAACCTACTTAGGGCTTGAAGAGCATCCCCTCAATTTCCTTCTCCCACTAACTGCAGGATCAGGATAAAACTGGTCAACTGCAGCACTTTATTGCTGCTCAGCTCAAACAAGAAGTCGCTACTAGTTTGTCAAGGAAAATACAGATATAAAACTTATGTTCAGTTTTCATTTAAAAATAAGTAAATACATGCAAAAATTATATG
Organism: Terrapene triunguis; assembly: GCF_002925995.2. NCBI lineage: Eukaryota > Metazoa > Chordata > Testudines > Emydidae > Terrapene > Terrapene triunguis. The sequence goes on from NW_020664393.1 coordinate 22,867,586, forward strand.
TAACCTGTAAGCACCGAAAAACTCCTCATATAGCTCTTGGTGCCACTAAATCTAAGCACTTTACCATTACAGTATAAGCACTTTTCCTCCTTACAGAACAGGTCATCCAGACCACTAATGATAAAAGCCTACACTTTTCTGGGTCTCAGGAAATTTCATTGAAAAGTAGTAAAAGCAAGAGCTTTTAAATAGAAAAAGGGTTTTATAGCAGAAGGACATTTTTATTGGATTAAAGTAAAAGCATTTAAAGCAAGTTGTTCCAGCTGAGCTGTATGTGTACATATGTCCCCAAATTGCTTTATATTCAAGGAGCATCAAATATGTGTAAAAGAGCCAAGAACATCTGACCATATAATTATACCTGCAAACGTATGTGCAGGATACTTTCTGTCCAGTTTGCTCTGCAATTTTCAAAGTTTGTAATTAGGCTAATTTAGAGTCTCATTTGCTAGTTACATATTACTGTTATTGAAACATATCACCATTTTCTATGGTGTTTTGCAGCATATATTATTGTACTGAGTTACTTTAACATATATCAATTAATATGAAGATTATCACTATAGAAAACTGCTTAAAAACGTAATGTGTTTGAGATATCGCACATCTTTTTCATAAATGTTTTTTCAGGGTTTCTCTCTAATATATCCTATAACAGCTTGCTTTGGATGAGTGAAAAGAAAACCCCAGATGCTTTGGGTGTTTGAGCAGGATTCCTACATCATTTTATTTGAAAAGGCAATAAAGGAGTTTCATATTCTGACATGATCAATTCAAGGTTCAGCAAGATAGCAGCAGCTGTCTTCCAGCACATAAAACCTTCTCAGTGAGTACTGCATATAAAAACTCTTTTGTACGATAAAAATCTTCTAGAAAGGTGTAGCGGCTGATGACGAAGAATTTTATCTGATGGACAAGATTTTATGTACACAACAGAAAAGATTTTATACACTGGCTACCCCCTTGTGTATGCATTTTCAATCATGAGGAAAAAATGGCAAAAAGTGACTTATAATGCTAAACATTTTCAAAAACTGCCCTTTATCAGGATCTACTCAAGATTCAGCTATCAATTTTTGTGCAGTTACACAATTTTTAGCAATATGTCAACAAAAAAGTGAAACTTTCACAAACTGCATTAAGAGATCAATTTTGAATACTTCCTATTAAAAGCATATGAAGAGAAACTAAAACATACACAAAAATTCAAGTTGTACAAAAACTCGCAAGTGAAGTTTCCACACTAACTTTATATCTTTATATATATCTATATAGATATATATTTATGGGGCATAAATTCCTGTTTTTCTTTATATATATATCTATATCTCTATATAAAGAAAAACAGGAATTTATGCCCCATTTTAGGCCCACGTCAGAACATAACGTTAACTAAGGAGACGCAGTCAGTGCCTCCATATTTTCCTGGAGACACAATAAATCACTATGTTCACTGAAAGACATCAATATATGCCAAGAATTTTATAGATTCTGCATACCTTCATAAGAAGCATCTGGAAAGCACTGCATTAAGATCATAAATCCCCAAAATACAATAGTTTCTTTGAGTGTGACATTATAGAGGCCAAAAGTTGTTTACTTCCTCAGTTAATTTTCATGGAATTTTCTTCAAAACACTTTTGTTGCACTCATTTACACGTGTTATCTGATTAGTTAATATTACCTCAAAGATTAATATCTGGAACAAACTTACATTTATCAAATGGTTTTCAGACAAGTTTTAGTTAAGCAGAAAGTAATTTTCCAGTCAAGAGTTTGTCCACAGTGAGCTAATCTCTTAAGTACAGTACTGTGCCATAGTATTCCTAATTATCTGAAGGAGGAATGACCTGCTTGCTAAATCTTATTTGAAAGCTCTCACCGCTGCTTCAATTTCAAAACCTGAAGAAATTTCCCCCCATGTATTCAAATAGCTAAATAGCCCTTTTTGCCACAGAATCTTAGTTCCTCACAAACATTTATGATATTATTCTCACAACAGACCTGTGAGGTAAAGCAGTATTACTTCAATGTTCAAACTGGGAACTCAGGAACAGACTAAGGGTATGTCTACACTGCAATTAGACACCCACAGCTGGCCTGTGCCAGCTGAGTCAATCTCACGAGGCTCGGGGTAAGAGGCAGTTTAACTGCAGAGTAGATGTTTGGGCTCAAACTGGAGACTGGGCTCTAGGATCCTATGAAATGGGAGGGTCCCAGAGCTCAGGGTGCAGACCGAGTCCAAATGTCTACACCACAATTAAACAGCCCCTTAGCCTGAGCCTTGTGAGCCTAAGTCAGCAGGCACGAGCCAGCCACAGGTATCTAATTGCAGCGTAGACATACCCTCAGTGGCTCATGCCTAAGGTCACACAAAGCCCATGGCAAAACCAGGAATTGATCACAGATCTTGGTCCAAATCCAGCATTTAATCCCAAGATTATTATTCATTTTACAGTAGCACCTAAAGACCTCAACTGAGCTCTGGACCCCATTGAGACACTTTCTACTCTTAAGTTCTTACAAGCTAAAACAAGACAGAAAACGATGGGAACAGGTAAGAGGCACAGAAGACTACACAGCTGGTCAGTGATAGAGCCAGGAATAGAACCCAGGTCACATGAGTCCCAATCCAGCACCCTATGCATTATTAGACTACACTGTTCTTGGATCTTCCTCTCTTACCAAGTCTGCTAATAAATTGTAACGGCCAAAAGGCCTCAATCATCTAGTCTGACCTCTTACACCACACAGATCATTATACTTCACACAGCTATCTACCCCTGCAATTTGTGCTTGGCTAAAAAAATTTCCAGAAAGGTGCCCAAGTCTTGATTTGAAAACCTCTAAATGATGGAGAATCCACCACTTCCCTTGCCAGTTTGTTCCACTGGTTATTCATTCTCGCTGTTAAAAATGGGTGACTAATTTCTAATTTGAACGTGTCTGGCTTCAGCTTCCAGCCATTGGTTCTTGTGATGACCTTTTCCACTATATTAAAGAGCCCTCTTACTAACCGGTATTTTCTCGCCATGAAGGTACTTGGACACTAATCAGTTCACCTCTCAATCTTCTTTTTGTTAAACTAAAGATTGAGCTCTAAAAGTCTCTCACTATAAGGCATTTTCTTTAGTCCCGGAATCATTTTTATGGCCCTTTTCTGTACCACCTGCAATTTTTCAAAAATCCTTCTTAAAATGTGGGCACCAGAACTGTAAGCAGTATTCCGGTATCAGTCTCACCAATGTTGTTACAGAGTTAAAATCACCTCCTTGCTCCTACTCACTTGTCCTGTTTATACATCCAATGACGGCATGAGTCCTCTTTGCCAAAGCACTGCACTGGAGCTTACGCTGAGTTTCCAGTCTACTATGACTCTTAAATCCTTGCAGAGTAACTGCTTTCCATGATATTGTACCCCATTCTGTAGGTGTGGCCTGCATTCCTTGCTCCTAGATGTATGATCTTGCATTGGGCTGTATTAAAATGCATTTTGTTTGAACTGGCCCAGCTTATCAAACCATTCAGATCACCATGTATGACTGCCGTGCCGTCCCCATTATTTACTACTCAGCCAATGTTGGCATCATCTGCAAATTTATAAGCAGTGATTTTATATTTACTTCCAGATGAATGATAAAAATCTAGAACAACAGGCCTAGAACCAATCCCCTGTGGAATCCCACTAGAAACACCCTTGTTTGATGAGTTCCTATGGACAACTACTTTGAGATCTGTTAGCCTGTTCTTAGTCCATTTAACATGTGCTGTACTGATACCATTTAGTGCTCATTTTTTAGTCAAACATTGTGGTATTAAATGAAATGTCTTAAAATCTAAGTATATTACATCTATGCAGTTATTTTTATCAACTAAGCTTGTAATCTTAAAGAATGAAATCAGATTGTTTGACAAGACCCATTTCCTATAAAACCACGTTGACTGGCATTAATTCTATTACCATCCCTCAATCCTTTATTGATTCACTCCTGTATCAGTGTTTCCATTACCTTCCCCAGGACTGATGTCAGACTAACTTGTCCATAATTACCCGGGTCATTCTGCTTGTCCTTTTGAATATTGATACAACATTAGCATTCTTCCAGTCTTCTGGAATTTCCCCAATATGCCGAGATTTAACAAAAGTTAACATTTGGCGTGAGATCTCCTCAGTCAACTCTTTTGGGAATCTGGGGTGAAAATAATCCAGACCTGCTAATTTTAAAATGTTCATCTCTAGTAGATGGTGTTTAACATCTTCCTTGGTTACTAATGGACTGAAAAGTACTTAATCATCCTTAGAAGATTCAAAAATATCATCCTTCTTTCCAAATACAAAACAGAAATATGTATTGAACATTTCAGCATTAACAGTTTTATCATCTCCATCTAACTAATGGGTTTATACCATCACTGGGATTTCTTTTGTTCCTTATATTCTTATCTCCTTATTGTCCTTAGCCCTGTCAGACAAGGATTTTTCTGTGATGTCTTTAGCTTCCTTTATCAATTTTCTATACTTCATAACTTCCAATTTATATTGGTTGCTTTCTATTTCCCATTTGATTAACAGATTATAAAACCAGAAGGAACCCTTGCGATCATCTAATCTGACCAGCACAACACAGGCCATGGGACTTTCCTGAATTAATTCTTGGTTGAACTACAGCATCTCTCTCTTAGAAAAACATCCAATTTTTATTTAAAGATTGCCATGGATGGAGAATCCACCACAACCACTGGTAAGTTGTTTTAATGGTTAAATACCCTTACTAGAAATAAGGAACAAATTTTTAACAGTACCCGCTTCTGTGCTTTATTAGGTAGCACAATGATCCATATGTATTCAAGATCCTGTGATTCTGAGTTATGAATAACACAAAACAGGTGGTATGTTTAATATCCAGTTCCACCATCCATCCCTTCCCACCTCTTTTATCTATTGTATCCTTCCAAACAGGTTATAACCAGTTATTTTAACATTCCAATAGTCTCAACAGGTTTCAGTAATGCCAATTATAACAAATTTCTTCTCATCAATGAGAATTTCTGATTGTTCTTGTTTGTTACCCAGACTTTTAGCATTGGTGTAAAACCAATTAAAAAAACCCTCTTCTCCTCACATTCTTTGTCACATCAGTTCAATTTGTTTGTATGTGGGAGGGAGACTTTGTAGCAGACTGCAACTCCAGGAAACACGTGGAATACCTAGAAAGGATTTCTTTTCTGAAGGGAGGTGCAAAAAGGAGCAAAGGTGGAGTGAAGATACAAGTGAATTTCCTCAAGACCAAGCCTTATACATACTTAACTGCATTTCAGGGTAGTTGAGAAGACAAAATGTGGGGAGAAGAGAGAAAGCCAAGAGCATGTTTAGTATGACAATATAAAATGTTTGTTCAGGTCCTGAAAGATTTTGTTTAAAGAACAAATAATGAAAGTAATAAAGAATTGGGGGGCGATAACTGGCTAACAGGTTTCTTCTCAGTCTTTGACTAAGATATTAAACCAAGATAAGTTCTTGATGTGGCTGGTCAGGTGGAAGATAAAGATTATGTGCACTTTTGAGAGAGTGGGGAGATGGGGAAGGAAGGGAGGGAAAAAGAGTAGAAAAATCTCCGTGTTGTGGCTAAAATTTTCTCTCGATAAAAATTAGTCAGAAAATCCTAGCCAGTATGTCAGCTTTTCCAGGTTGGATCTGGCTATAACCTTTATTTACATAGTCACTTTACAATGATTTCCTAACTTGCCATGCTAGATGCTTTGTGAAGCCTTATTTTTTTCCCCTACTGTATAAAAACAAATATTCTACTCTGCATCAGAAAACAAGGATTTTTATATCATATTACCCTGTCTAAGCTACCCCCCACACAAAATCCACATTTCATAAAATACTATTTGATTTTTCTATTGAGTTTTAACTACTGCATACTTTCTGAGGTGATGACATAATTGTGATTGTAACCCAACTAATTCAGAATTCGATACATACACACACAGTGTTAGAGAGACAAGGTGGATGAGGTAATATCTTTTACTGGACCAACTTCTCTTTAACCAATAATAAGAGATATTACCTCACCCATCTTGTCTCTCTAATATCCTGGGACTGACATTACTACAACTACACTGTCTACACAGTGTTGTCACTTTAATTGTTGTGGTAAAAAAAAAAAAAAAAAAAAAAAAAAAAAAAAGGAGAAAAGCAATGGCCCAGCTGCCCAGGAACACACATGCAATATTTTCTCAGCCTATTCCCAGCAATGAATCTTTTTTAAAGGGACCCTAGATGAATTTACATTCAGTTTTGAAATGGTGATCAGCCATAATGTTTCATACTTTAAAAAAAACTAAATTAAATGCTTTTTGTGGCATTTTCCACAAAAGCTGCATCACTGTGCTAGTGTATGGGAACCAGGAAATGAAGCTAGAAAATCTAATTTCATTGTCCAAACTGAATGAAGTACAAATAGTAAACAAAAAGCATTAAAGATTAAAAGTTATTTAAATGGTTTAATATGGATTAATTTAAGTAATAAGTAACAAAAATATTTTACTAAGTATGATTTTTGCCTAATAGTGTTTCTTTAAAGAGTCTCTTATATAAAGCAGGTGTTGGTAGCATAGTGTTGAAGTGCTTGCCTGTCACCGCTGGGGCCTGGGTTCGATTCCCACCTGGCACAGCAGTATGAATATGTTGTGATGATCTCAACCTATCTCCTGATGGGTGGATTTCCATACCACGCACTTTCCAGAAAACTACCTACAAGAAAATCACGTCTCAGTGACTGGAAGAATAGAATAGATGCTATGTTCTACCACTGTACTAAGTGTATTTCAGTGGGTACATGCTGCCTTTATTCTACAAATATATGTTCTAACAGAATGTCAGTAACATGAATCTCAGTTTTTTGTTTACGCTTTAATGGAGAGATATGCCTAACCAGGGCCGCCCGGGGGGGGGGCAAGTGGGGCAATTTGCCCTGGGCCCCACAGGGGCCCCGCGAGTCCTGGCCGAGAATCCCTTCCCTGGCTAGAGGTGCCTTTTTATTTACCCGGTGGTGGTCCGGGTCTTCAGTGGCATTTCGGCGGCGGGGAGCCCTTCAGTCACTCCGGGTCTTCAGCGGCATTTTGGCAGCGGGTCCTTCAGTGCTGCCAAAGACGCGGAGCGACTGAAGGACCCGCCGACGACGACTCGGAGCGCTGCCCGGTGAGTATGTCTGCTCCCCCGCTTTGCCCCAGGCCCCCTGAATCCTCTGGGCGGCTCTGTGTCTAACTACAGTGAAGATTAAAATCAATTAATTATTCAATTGATTCTCTTTAAAGTATCATCTAATTGCTGATACATACCTTCCATACAACATTTGACTTCAAATATTACCTACATTGCAACATAGAACAAAAACTAACAAAAGAGGGCACTGTCACCACCTATAAATAACTATTTCTCAAGAAAATCTCTAGCACTTGGTCTTTAAAAAGAGGAATAAGCCTGGTACAATAAATGTCTTAAAATCTCAAAGGATTTCTCTTGAAGCATTTCTCTGTATCAATCAGTCCTGAGGTATACCTGTATTTTTTCTTGGAAATATTGAAATAATTTTTTTGTAAATTGGTTCCCTTTAGAAGTTTACCTGTCATAAGTTAAATAGTTATAGTAGTCTAGGAATTGACTCTGTCTTACCAACACAAGAAAAAAAAAATTCTGCAGCAAGGATGAAATCTAGTCACAGACTTGTTTAGATTTCCATATGTCTGAATTTCCATACAGAAGACCATAACGACTGCACCAAAATAAATACCATACTATTTCAATCAGAAAGTCAGCTAAAATGTACAGCAAACAAGTCAATTCCTTAAATTAAGAAGAACTATTTTTCCATTGCTTCATTCTCAAACTATCTAGTCAGTGATGGGTGAGCCCCAGGGAAACCTATTCATTCCTCCATTTAAATAAAAATGTTTTTGTAAAATGATAGCTAAGGCTGGAGGCAATGTTTGGCAAACAAAGATATGCACCTGGTATCAGAGATCTTCATCAGCAGTGCCCGTCGGACCGCACATGTGCACCGCCTCCCTCTAGGGCTGTGAACGGGACGTATATAAGCGTCCAACTGCCCCCCAGTTCTTTCTCTGTTGCAGATCTTATGTTTCAGTTCCAAAGCAGAAGGGAGGACGGTGGGTAGTGGAGCACCCAGAGGGGGACACATCTTGAAGAACCTCAATTACTGCACAGGGCAAGTAACCTTTTCTTCGAGTGACATCCCAATGGGTGCTCCACTGTAGGTGACTAGAAAGCAGTGCCCCTCACTGGAAGGCTGGGGCTTTGGAGCAGCATTTACTACAGATGATAGGACAGTATGTCCTAGAACAGTATCTGCTGCGCCATCATGAGTAATGGTGCAGTGACGGGCAAAGGTGTCTGCTGATGCCTATTTGGCTGCTTTGCAAATGTCGGCAACAGGGACATTACTGAGAAAAGCAATGGAGGTGGAGACCGAGCAGGTGGAATGTGCTCTAATTCCAGTAGGAGGTTGTCAATTGTGTAGTTGGCAGGACAGATGTATACACTGCGTGATCCACTTGGAAAGGTGTTGCTTTAGAGATGGCTGCGCCCTTGTATCTTTTGGCAGTTGAAGGAAATAAATGTGGCAATTTTCAGAAAGGTTTAGTTCTGTCCAGGTAGAAAGCTAACACGTGTCTGACGTCCAGGGTGTGCAGTGCTGCCTCCTGTTGGTTGCCATGAGGCTTCGGAAAGGAGCAAGAAAGGTGGATAGATTGACTCACATGGAAAGAGGATGGAACCTTGGGTAAAAATTTGGGATGTGGATGTAGCATAACTTTGTCTTTCTGAAAAGGTGTGTACAGAGGATATGCCATAAGGGCACCAATTTCGCCGACCTGTTGGGCAGACGTGATAGCGACAAGAAATGCCATTTTCATCTATAAGTGAATGTAGGAGCATGTTGCCATTGGTTCGAACGGAGGTCTAGTAAGAGAGTGTAGGATGAGGCCAGGGTCCCAGGCCGGGATTGGATCCTGTATGTGAGAGTAAAGATTTTGGAGGCCCTTCAGGAAATGTTTCATGAGTGGGTGTTTGAAGACGGAGTGGGCATCTATGTGGTAGTGGAAAGTTGTGAGGGCTGCCAAATGCATACGAATGAAGCTGGTTCATCCTGATTGTTTAAGGTGTAAAATATAGTCCAGGATAAGTGGCAGTGGAGAGCTTATTGCGTTGACCTGATGGGAGGCGCACCAGCACTGGAATCTAACCCATTGGTGGAGGTACAATGTGTCTAGTCATGTTGTGACTGCTATTCAAGAGTATCTGTCTATCTGCTTCCAAAGAGGTTATTTCCGAATCCCGGAACCATGGAGGAGCCATGTTTCAGGTGAAGAAGTTGTGGATTGGGGTTGAGGATGTGACCTGCATCCTGTGAAAGGACTCATGGAGTTGGATGGAGAGAGATCGGTTGGCATGCCATCATGCGAAGGAGGTAAGTATACCAGATCAATTGTGGTCATGTTGGAGTTATAAGGATGACATGGGCTTGGTCTCTCTGTATCTTGTAGAGTACTCAAAACAGAAGGGGAAGGAAGGGAAGGCATAGAGCAGTAGCGCATCCCATAAGATGAGGCACGCATCTCCCAGAGATCTGTGTCCCAGTCCTGCCCTTGAGCAAAATTGAGTATTTTTCGGTGTGGCAAAAAGATCTATAGTGGGGAATCCCCAGCAGTTGAAGATGAGCTGACAGATTCATGTATCCAGTTCCCACTCGTGCTTGTGGGATAATCTCCTGCTCAATGAGTCCGCAGTGTTTTGGTTTCCAGGGAGGTATGTGACCGAGTTGGTGGTGTTGTGCTGGATACACCAGTTCCATAATTTCAATGCCTCCAAGCATGAAGAGTGGGCCCTTACTCTGCCTTGCCTGTGGATGTAAAACAGGCAGGCAACATTGTCCATCACAACTCTGATGGTGCAATGTGTAATAAGTGGGAAGAAATGTCGGCAGGCATTCCGACCGCTCATAGCTCTAGGAGGTTGATGTGTAGGGTGTATTCGGTTAAGAACTATCTGCCCTGCACTGTATGAGTGTGAAGGTGCACTTCCCCAACTGATTTAAGGGGCATCAGTTATTAGAATCATGATCAGCACCGGTTGAAGGATAGGAACCCCAACACCGACGTTCTTGGGCTGTGTCCACCAAGTAGGGAGTCCTTAGCCCTCCTTGGCAAGGATAAGAATTTGTGCAGGCTGTGTCTGTGAGATATGTATATTGTACATAGCCATGCCTGAAGATATCACATGCGTAACCGTGTGTACTTTACCACATACGTGGCTGCTGCCATATGGCCGAGTAGCTGGAGATATATCCTGGCAGAGATCTGGGGGCAGGCTCATACCATGTATACAAGATCGACTATGGTCGAATATCTGTGAGCTGGCTTCTATGGCATCCAACTGTGCCCCAACGAACTCCAGGTATTGTACCACCATTAAAGTAGATTTCTCCAAGTTCACACAAAGGCCAAGATTCGTGAAAAGGTCCATCGTCACACGGATGGAACAAAGAGCATCTGTTGCAAATGGAGACTTGAGGAGATGGTCATCTTAGTGTGGAAAGATGACAACACCCTGTTTGTGTAGGTAGGCAGCAACTACTGCAAGGACCTTGGAAAATACACGAGGGGCTGCTGACAGTCTGAAAGGCAGTACTTTGTACTGATAGTGGTCAGTGCTCATGGTGAACTGAAGAAACTATCTGTGGGCAGATGTATTGTGATATGGAAATACGCATCATGGAAACATCGATGGCTGAGAACCAGTCTCCCTGTTCTCATGCTGGGATAATGGTAGAGAGAGTAACCATCTTGAAGCATTGCAGTTTGATTAACTTGTTTAAGTTTTGAAGGTCCAGGATTGGTCGCCACTTGCCAGATTTCTTCTGGATCAGAAAACAATGGGAGTGTTGGGAAGGGACCAGTTCTATGACTCCCAGTTGCAGAAGATGATCTATTTCTTCTCATAGAATGGGGTAGTGAGATGGGTCCCTGAAAAGGGACAGGAAAGGATAGTGGCGGGGCAGGATAGAACAGAAAGGGGTGAAGTATCCTTCCCTGATGATCTCTAGAACCCACCAGTCCGATGTATTTAGCCTCCATGATGGAAAGAGCGGAGCTAATCAGTTGCCAAACGGGTGGGACGTCAAGATGGTTGGTGTGACTGAAACAGGGGAAGGTATCTTGACCACACCTTCAAAATTGTTGTTTGGCTAGAGGTGTGTGAGAAGTAGCCCTGTCAAGGCTGGATCCCCACTTTGAACTTTAGGGTTCAAATGTAGGGGCCTGCATAAAAACTTCTAAGCTTATCTACCAGCTTAGCTTTGGTCCGCTGCCACCATCACAAGAATTCCCTCCCTGGGAAGCCTTGAGAAACCTTTCACCAATTCCCTGGTGAACACAGATCCAAACCCCCTTGGATCTTAAAACAAGGAGAAGTTAACCATCCCCCCTCCTTCCTTCCACCCTCCTTTCACCAACTCCTGGTGAATACAGATCCAAACCCCCTTGGATCTTAAAACAAGGAGAAATCAATCTGGTTCTTAAAAAAAGAAGGCTTTTAATTAAAGAAAAAGGTAAAAATCATCTCTGTAAAATCAGTATGGAGAATACTTTACAGGGTAATCAAACTTAAAGAGCTCAGAGGACCCCCCTCTGTCTTAGGTTCAAAGTACAGCAAACAAAGATACACACTCTGGTAAAAAGGTACATTTACAAGTTGAGAAAACAAAGTAAATCTAAGACGCCTTGCTGTCTTTTTACTTACTAGTTTGAAATAGGAGAGACTTGTTTAGAAAGATGGGGAGAACCTGGATTGATGTCTGGTCCCTCTCAGTCCCCAGAGCGAACCACCCGTTAAAACAAAGAGCACACACAAAAGCCTTTCCCCCCCCAAGATTTGAAAGTATCTTGTCTCCTTATTGGTCCTTGGGTCAGGTGTCAGCCAGGTTACCCGAGCTTCTTAACCCTTTACAGGTAAAAGGATTTGGAGTCTCTGTACACAGAGAGCTGTTACCCTTCCCTTTATAGTTATGACAAGCCCATTGAGGAGTTACCTGTCTGCATTTGGTAGGGGGCTTTTGTCACCAGCATTGAATGTCATAGTGCCACTGGGAGTGTACTGCAATGGTTGTGATCATGGGGGAAGTTGGTATTTCTGCAGGTGTCTCTTTGGCACTGATGTGTAAATACTGAGAGAGCGGAGAGTAGCTCAGGAGTCTTTAAGGGAGTGTAGTGAATCATTCATATGCTCCGTGAATAATTTGAGGTCCTCAAAGGGTAGGTCCCTCCACACTAGTTTGTACCTCCTTAGGAAGGCCAGAGAGGTGCAGACTATGGCAGTCACGATGGAATGGGCAGAAGTATCCACAGAGTCTAGAGTGACTTCTAAGGCTGTATGGGCCAAAAGGTGTCCCTCAGATATGAGCGGATGGAATTGTTCTTTCATGGCATCAGGAAGGTCTTGGCAGAGTTCCTCTATTTTAGAGTAGTTGAGGTAGTTGTACTTAGCCATAAGAGCCTCATAATCAGAGATGCAAAATTGGAGCATGGCGGATGAATAAGTCTTGCGTCCAAATAAATCTAATCGTTTTCAGTCTCTGTCCTGATGGGTGGATCGATATTGGCGTCCTTTTTCTTGCACCGTATTAACTAAGGAATTTGTAGTGGGATGAGAGAAAAAAAATTCCATATCTTTTGCGGGAACATAATATTTTTTGTCCGCCCGTTTTCAGGTGGGAGGGATAGATGCCGGGGTCTGCCAGAGAACTTTAGGAGGGGCCTTGTTAATAGATAGGACTATTTTGGATGAGGAAGATGTGTGCAGGATATCAAGTAATTTATGTTGCTGATCTTTCACTTTCTCCAAAGGAATCCGGACGAAGTTTGAAGTCGTCAGCAGAAGTAGAAGGTGGAGTCATGATAAGGTTATCAGGGGAAAAGGAGGAGAAATAGTGTTGGTGGAGCTTCCTCTTCCTGTTCTTCATCTGTTACTGGGGGAGGCTCAGTCTCTGGTGGTCAAAAAACTAATGGAGAAGGCAAAGATGTAGGTTTCCAGCTTTGCTCCACAAGAGGCTTCCTGAACTGTGCCCTGTACATGACCCAGGAGTCCCAGTATGGCCAACGTGGAGGGAATGGAATGTGGGGTTGCATCCACGGTTGTCCATGCCAGGGTTCTGGTCCAGGTATGGACTGTGAATAGTGAGGACACGCAGAGGAAGTTGCTTGCGCCTGTCTTGAGTAAAAAGACATGATGAAGCACTCCTCTTCTCATCCTCATCACTGGGAAAGGGAGGTGCCGTCCTCGAAGGAGAAAGGGAAGAATGGCATGTGTCTGGAGAGAAGGATGGGAGTGGGGAGAAGTTGTGTCTGAGCAATGATGACTCAGGCATGTCAGATACAAGTAGGTCTTTAGGGTATCTGAATTCCTGGGGAGGAGGAAGGCGCATCATCGGCACCAGTGCATGACTCAGTGCCGAGGGAGAAATACATTCTCCTGAGCAGCCAATAGGTGGAGCTGAAGTCTTGCTCAGTGCAAAGGATTTGATTGATGCAGAGGACTTGTTCAATGCCGATGGCTTCGTGGGTGCTGAGGTCCTGGTTGATGCCAAAAGAGACGTTGGTGCTGGCAGTTTTGTCAGTGCCGTAGCTCCCAAAGTTGGTTTGTCTCGGTTTCCAGAGCCAAGAGACGGTGCAGAGGGCTGTAAATCTGCTCAATTAGGGTCTTTAGACCATTGTTTCATTCCAGTACCAGAGATATTTGGACATCCTGGAGCTATGTCCTCTGTCCATGGATGTTGAGGCAACTGACCTCGCAGGGAATGGTGTTGTGGCAGGCTATGCCTCAGAGAGTGAGGAGGGAGCCTGTTTCTTCTCATCAGAGCGAGAAAGAGATGACTTTCCCTAAGAGAGAGACGTGGGGAATGAGCATCTGTGGAGGACATCCACAGGGCGTGAAAGCTACACAGGGGGAGAGTCCAGGCCGTGTCCGCTGCTGGTTGCAGTGATTTCTCCATGAGGAGAAGTCATAACCAAATGTTTTGGTCTTTTCTGGCCCTGGCTGTCAAGTCATGGCAGTGGGAAAACTTTTGTGGGACGTGTCCCTCTCCCAGACAGCGAATACACTGCAGCTGATTGTCTGCTACCAGGAAGGTGACCAAGCAAGAGATGCACCTCTTAAACTCAGGAGTTCTGGGCATAAGGGTGAGGGAAAAGGCTTCCTGGTCGGGAAGGGCAGGAAATGGGGAAAGAAAAACCTAAACTATGAAGTAATAATTAAGGCAAAGCAAAAACAAAACAAAAAAAAAAACATTTTTTTGCAGACAGAGGAAAGAAGAAGAAAGTATAAAACTACACTAAAACTAACAGGTAAGGCACTATCAAAGGAGGCAAAGGGAGAAGCAGGGTCTGCTGTGGATTCTCTCCCAGACCAAAGGCGGTAGAGAAGCAACTGGTGGTCAGACTGCACAGTGTTGTATATACGTCCCGCTCACAGCAAGAAGGGGGGAGGTGCGCATGTGTGTTCCGACGGGCACTACTGATGAAGATCTCCAATCCCAGACGCAGGGTGTGCTGCCGCACCTACAATGGAGTACCCATATGGACATCACTCAAAGAAGAACCATTGATAACTACTTTCTGAGTATGGTTTTCCAACCAATTGTTCATCTACCTTATAATAAGTTCATACAGACTAGTTTGTTTATGAGAAGGTCATGTGAGCCAGTATAAAAAGCCTTACTCTAAAGTAAAGAAATATATCACATTTTCTACTTCCCCCTATCCACAAGGCTTGTTACTTAACAAAGAAGGATATTATGCTGGTTTGACATTTTTTCTTGACAAAGCCATGTGGACTGTTACTTATTACCTTATTACCTAATAGGTGCTAAACAAACCGATTGCTTGATTACTTGCTCCATTATCTTTCCACATGCTGAAATTAAGCTGACTGGTCTATAATACCCTGGGTTGTCCTTGTTCCCCTTTTTATAGATAGGTATTTAAAATGAATATACATACAAGTAAATAGCCACTAGAAAAAAAAAATCAGACAAGTGCAAACAAGAGTCTCAAATCTCAATTCCCACTACAGTTAAAACAAAATAAATATTATATAGAAAGACCCTGAAAGCATAACAGAAGCTTGCTTAAAAATTCAAACAAGTAAATGTTACAGAAACAAACCAAAAGCAAGAAAATGCTTGCATATTATGTGGCAATGTAAGTCAGAATTTATATGGCACAAGAAAAATTCTCCCATTAAACCCAAAGCAATTTTTATTAAAGAAAATGTCTCTTCACTACATGATGTAATCAACAGGAAACAAACAGCAAGACAATAAATAGTTGGAAAAAATGAGACAGCATAAATGGAAAGCCCACTACCAATGTTTAGAGACCATTACCTAACTGAGTAACCTTGCATCCAATAACAGGATCTCTCATTCAAGTTATATGATAGTATGGAAACATTTGAAGCAATATGGTCCTTGCACTGGAACACACCAGTAATGCCATCAAAATACATATGGCCAATCTTGAATAAAATCAAATATGAAATATAATATTTCAAGACAGCATGACTGTTTCCCAATCTGTCCATAGATTTTTTTTATCCCTACAGTTATATCTGAAAAGAAACTTACATTGTTTTAAATCTGAATTAAGTAATTTTTCAAAAAGGTAAATTTTATTAATAAAAAAAGAAAGAAAATATATCTAGGAACTTAAGCTATTGCTAGGTTTAAAAAAAAACAACTACAAGGATTAAGCATCAAGAATAGCTTTCTTGAGGTCCAGCTTAAAGGTTACAAGCAAACAAAAGCTTTTGGGGGTTAGCACAGAGGAATCCACAAGCCATAACGAAATAAAAGGAATAAACCTAATCACATCTTCCTAGACATTTCCTGATCTACTTACATATCAGGGGTTTTTTAAATGAGCAGTTTCTAGGTATGATACTAATGATTTTCTTCATACTGGGCCCAAGCTCTTACAGCATAGCTCTGTCCTGTCAACCTCAACAACAGAACGACAGACAGACAAGACAAATGGGGAGTCGTTTCAATTTTTAAAAGTTCTAGCCTTCCCATTGGCTCTTTTGGCCAGGTTCCCACTCACTTCCTTTTACCTGTGCACAGCAGTGAGACATTTTAACCCTTTACAGGTAGAGCAATTAGAGAACAGCTACTAAGAGGGTTTTATAGCTACTGGCTGGCCAGGTGTCCATAAAAGGGAGCTACTCTCCCCCCCCCTTCATTTATCACAACTTGTGCCTCATGTGACTTTACACACATCATGCGGGAGTCAAAAACACTTGTGTCTCAGTACATCTATGGAATAGGTCTTCAAAAATTGTTGCAATTGTTCTGATTCAGACTGGGACCTCTGCAACCAGCCTATAGTTATCCCTTCCCCTGGTTTCATCCACAGGGCCATTTGTGAAATGACCATGGCCTGTGAGGATATTTTTTCATTTTTTAAAATCCCATTTTATTTTAATAATGTATAGTTCAGAAATATTAAAAATAAAGGTTACAACTCAGGTTATATTCCAGGTAGTGAATAACTTGGTTAATCAGCGTATCTCCACTTAAAAAATTGAGACAAGTTTTCTTGCTACGAGCACCATCTCTTATATTTATAAAATCTGATCTCAGGGAGGAACAGTCAACACATTCTGAAGCTGAACTCACTACCACCAGGAAAATGAGCTTTCACATAAGAAACATAAGCTCAGAGGTACTGAGTGCCTCAAAAGTCGCTTTCCACTGGCTTTGTCAGACCACATTAATAGGGCAAAGGAAGGAGAATGTGGGAGTGAGGGATGGGACATGGGGCAGTGGGATGAAATGGGGAAAAAAAGGAGATAGGGGAATCACGGTGGGAAGCGGGAGATCTGGATGCACAGGGGCTCGTTGGGGGGTTCCGGGTACAGGGGCAATGGGACTCTGCAGGGGATCCAGGTGAAGGTGGTTGGGTCTCAGCGGGAGGGGGGAGGGGGATCTGGGTGTGGGGGGCTCATCGGGGGAGTCCAGGTATAGGTGGGTAGGGCTTGTCAGGATGACGGTTCGATGGCCCTGCTTATCAGGGGAGCCCCGGCTGCTGCCGAGGGGATGCTGCATACCGGGCTCCCTGAGCCACCCGCACCCAGAGTGCCCCACACAGAAACCTCTCACCCCACGCCTGGATCCCCCCCACACATGGATCCTGCAGAGCTGAGCCAGCCCACCCACACCTGGTGCACCTGGCGCAGAGGGGCAGGGCCCCAGGGTGTTCCCGGAGCTGTGTCACAGTCGGGTGCAGCCTCACTGCCGAGTCCCTGTACCGGGGAGGTGGGAGCTTCAGGGTGATCTCTCACCTCAATGCAGCCAGTGACCTGTGCTCCCACTGCCATGCGCTAGAGCGACATTTATTTACTGACAAATAAAATTTGCAGAATGTTGCAGCATTTTAAAATATTGTGCACATAATTTTTATTTTTTGGCACAGAATTTCCTCAGGTGTAATACTCTCGACCAGAAAAATCTCTTTACATTAGCCTGAAGGCTTGACTATAAAAGGCAAGGGAGACAACACAGATCTGTCCCCCATTCCTTGGGAATCCTATTTTGGACCAGTTGGTAAAATAGGTTTGGAAGGTCCTTGCCTCAAATGTTGTTGAGAAGAGAAACGCACTGTCCTGTATAACAAATGAGACTATTTACCTCTGTCTGTGCACTTGATAAATGAATTATGACTGTTGAGTGGCTGTCCCAGTTTACTCCAAGGAATATTATCTTTTTTCTTCAGGACAATCTCCACCTTTCCCACTTTTTCAGCAATGTGTACTAAAAAAAAAAAAAAAAAAATTCTGGTGAAATTTTGAAGGAAGTTATTTTATTTAGTTTCATTATAATTAAGTTCAGCAAGGACTAGTATCTAATAACCTCTCAAAATATACAAAATTGTTCTGCTACATTAAAATGTCAAATTTCCTTGACATGCTTCAGTATATTATTAAAAACAATAGCTTAGTATGCATGACTAATAACGCATCTACTGTATATTTAGCAAGTACGTTTTGCTCACCTGGTCAAAAAGTTAATGCTCATGATTTCAGAGTTACCAGTTATTGATACATAGTACCACTTTTTCTGTAATGCATAAGAGACAAGCCCCTCTATTTTATGACTATATTTTAATATGCAGATTAATTTAAAAAACTAATTAATCCAATCTAATGCAAAGTCCTGTATGAAAATATACTACAGAACATGTTTCTAATTACTAAGGAACACATTTTAAAGATACCTCTGGGGACCAGAATAATGCTGACATTCTAACTTAAGTATTTCCAAGGCATCTAGATGTATTCACTTTAAAGCTTTAGCGTCCATTGTGATGACTCAAGAAAGCTGACAGTTCAGGAAGGCAGCTGGCCCTACCTGACTCTTAAATAGAACACTTCTAAAAAATTCACAAACACTATGTTCACTCTCCAACTACTTTACTGAATATTGGTCTAATTTTACGGAGAGTCCTTCATTATAAATGATATATGCATACATAAAAAATATGGAGGCTCTCTTCCAGCACACCAAGATTTTCCCTGACATAGTTATATTTTCTTTTGAACTACTGTTTCTTAGAACTATATTCTTAATATTGGCATGACATTAGTGCCATGCAGAATCTCTTGAAAATGATACATTCATTCCTGTGGCTTCAAATACAACAATACTGAAAAAATTTAAGTTTTGTTTGACTGTTCAAAATAGCGTGCTGTGTCAAAACATTATTCATAGGCAAAGGTATCATTTATCTGTTAAATATGTGCTAGCCAGATGGAGAAGGGCAGAACAAAGTAGACAGACTTAAGTTTTCATGTTTTGACATTAATGGGGTAGAGAACAGGGAGAAGAGGAGGAAACACCTTACCAGTAATGTCCTCTTGAACTGCATAACTCAGCTCTAAAATGAAGAAAATGCACATCCTCTTATTTAGATATAATTGGAAATCAAATTGCCTTCTCCTTCTATAGTTATCAGCATCTGTGACACTGACAGACCAGCCAACCTGTGTATGACCCATAACAACTTAAGAAGCATTACAATTGTATCCAGACAATTCACTTGTATGTGAATTTCAAAGAGATGTACTAGACTAGCAATCAGTAAACCATTCACTTATAGTAATAGAAATCCAGTGTAGATGCTAAGTGTATTTGTCTGTGTTTACCAATATCCTGTTAGAAGTTTAACAATGTAACCAAATTAGCTTCTAGATACTAATTCCCTTTCATGTCTTAATTGCCTGACATTATGTATGTGAATAGTTCAATTAACTTTAAGATCAAAGATGAGAGGGCAAAAAGTTAAGCATTCACTGTAAATTAATATTTGTAAGGTGACAAATATGTCACAATTTACTTAACTCCAGAGTATCAGGATATAAATTAACATCTTGTATGGGAAATGTAGCCAGGATAGCCAGAACAAAATCAATAAAGCCAGGAACAACTTCAGGAGCTTAAATACAGGCTGGAAATCATCAAAATACAACACCAAAACCAAACTTAAGATTTATCAGAGCTGCGTACTTTCAACACTACTTTATAGTGCAGAATGCTGGGGAATGAGGAAGTACATGTCCAAACTATCTTCATTCCATACAACCTGCCTCAGAAAAATCCTCCATATCTTTTGGCTCAGAAAAATCTCAAACCAAGATCTATTGACACAGTGCAGCCAAGAAGATCTGAGCACTATCATTTCCAGGAGGCGTTGGAGATGGATCGGTCATGTGCTTCAGATGGAAACTGATTCCATCACCAGAGTAGCAATAAGATGGACACCTGAAGGCAAGCGAAAATGAGGCCGTCTGAAAACATGGCAAAGAGCTGTGGAAGCCAGGGTGGATACATTCAATGATTTAAAAAAATAATAATAATAATAATAATTTTTTTATTTAAATCGGATTTTTGAGGGAAAAACCTATCTAAAGATCGTTTTAATTAAGATACATTATAGCTCAAAGATATCTCATCATGGAATAGGGATTATAAATTCTAATTCTATAGTATGAGACAATATATTCATGTAATGTTTAAGAAAAGTTTTGTAAATGAGTTCCAATAGTTCATAGATTAGGGACCCAATCTTACAGGGTTCCAGGGGCTTCTGTATAGATTATTTAGGTTAATCTTTCGATCTACCCAATGGGGCTCAGTGCTCAGTCTAGAAGATACCATCAGAGATACTTAAGATTTGCAGTTCTCAAACTGTGGATTTGTGTCTCCAGGAATAACATGCTTGTTAACAGCAAAAATGTTTTTAAATAAATAAGTAATATACAGAGGTGAGAAACAACAGACCTCAACTCTACTGTCCCTCTGCAAATTTGTGTACACAGAGTCAATCCCTTATCTCCCTCTAAAAGTGCAAAGTTTCAAAAAGTTCAATGAACAGGAGATCGTTGGGGGCGGAACAGATCTGGACAAAGAGAAGAAGTCTGGAGATAAATGTGAGAAGGGAGGGACAGGCAGTAGAGTTTGAGCAGCATATTCCAGAAGTCTTGAGGTCTTTCTGAGTGTAGACGTCATTGATTTGAGATGTACCATACCATTCTCTCACTAAAATGGAAAACCTATAATGGCAACAGGCCGTAAAAGAGACCCAGTTTGGGAATATTTTAATGAAGTTCCTCTACCTGTGGGTAAGACAGGCATGCGTGCAAAATGCAAACAGTGCAACAAAGAAATGCAAGGCCTGGTTGCCCGAATGAAACAACATCATGAGAAGTGTCCCTTCTCACGAGGAAGCTGCGTTGACAATGATGAAAGGAACGTGTCTGAACATGCAGGATCTTCAGGTTGGTAAACTCTTTTATTTCATACTTCTTTCTTAAGGACTGCCTGTCTTCCTTCTGGACTATTCTTGAATTCTCATGTTTGAGCAAAAAATATAGTTGTTACTCTATGGTACTATCATTTTAGATGCACTTGTGACACAAAATAAATAGCTGAAATAGGCAGATCTTCCTTTTACAATTTCACCTTTAATATAGTACTGGGTGTCAGTGAATGCAATGAGTAATACTAAATGAGCAGTACGGTAACAATAATTAAATAACTGCATTGACTTATTTTGTTTAGGAGAATCCATCCTCAATATACAGGATTCTGAAGACTATCCACCTTCAAGATCACCATCATTTTCTATAGTTTCAGAGTTATCTGCAATTATAGTGTTTCAGTCACATCATGTGTGACACATAGCCACAGTATATCACCTGTAGCAAAAAGAAAAAAAAAATCTCCATCATCCAGAAACAACCACAGATAAGTTTGTGATAAGCAGGGCCGGCTCTGGCTTTTTTGCTGCCCCAGGCAAAAAAGCCTCTCGCCGCCCCCCGGCGGGGAGTGCAGCAGGGAAGGGCGCCGAGCCCAGCCGCAGCCCCGTTTCTCCCCGACCGGCCGGAGCGCCGGGGCGAGGGCGGCGAGCCCGGCCGGGGCCCCGCTCTCCCCGACCGGCCGGAGCGCCGGGAGGAGGGCGGCGAGCCCGGCCGGGGCCCCGCTCTCCCCGGGTGAGTGCTGCCCCCCTCCAGGTGCCGCCCCAAGCACATGCTTGGAGGGCTGGTGCCTGGAGCCGGCCCTTGTAATAAGAACCAGCAGATTACAAAAAGAGGTAATTGATGAAAAAATTGCCCGGTTTGTTTATGCAACAAACGTTCCTTTCGGTATGATTGAGAACCCACAGTTCATTAACATGGTTCAGTCATTAAGACCAGGATACAGTCCACCCAACAGAGCAGATGTCGCAGAAAAACTGCTGGATAAAGTGCATGAAAGAGAAATTGAGCAGTGTGCAAAAGATTTAGAGCAGGGGTAGGCAACCTATGGCACATGTGCCAAAGGCAGCGCGCGAGCTGATTTTCAGTGGCACTCACACTGCCTGAGTCCAGGGGGCTCTGCATTTTAATTTAATTTTAAATGAAGCTTCTTGAACATTTTAAAAACCTTATTTACTTTAGATGCAACAATAGTTTAGTTATATATTATAGACTTATAGAAAGAGACCTTCTAAAAACATTAAAATGTATTACTGGCACATGAAACTAAATTAGAGTGAATAAATGAAGACTCGGCACACCACTTCTGAAAGATTGCCGACCCCTGGTCTAGAGGGTGAAATTGTTAACCTGAGTCT
This sequence comes from Terrapene triunguis, assembly GCF_002925995.2. Classification (NCBI taxonomy): domain Eukaryota; kingdom Metazoa; phylum Chordata; order Testudines; family Emydidae; genus Terrapene; species Terrapene triunguis. Next base: position 22,889,834 of record NW_020664393.1, read on the forward strand.
TGATGGGTGGAGCAATGTCCACAATGATCCTGTTGTATATGGCTTGTGAGACAACAGAAGAAGGGAATGTCTTCCTTACAGAAACAATTGATACATCAAGAAATGCACACACAGTAGTACTGACAAGAAGTAGCAGTAAAAGCTATAACAAACTGTGAAAAAAAATTCAAATGTCTAGTACGTAGTTTGGTCACAGACAACGCTGCAAATGTATCCAAGATGAGAAGAAATTTAGGAGAGTGTGAAGAGAGTCCCAAGCTAATAACATACGGATACAGTGCTCATTTGATGCACCTCCTAGCCAAAGACTTCAGTGTTCCAGAAATAAAGGCTAATGATGTTGAAATTGCAAAATACTTCCGTAACAACCACTTTGCAGCAGTTGCTCTGAAAAAAGTGGGAGGAACCAAGCTAACTCTCCCACCAGACGTGCGATGGAACTCAGTAGTGGACTGTTTGGAGCACTATATCAAGAACTGGCCTAATCTAATGACAGTTTGTGAACAAAATCGTGAAAAAATAGATGGCACTGACACAGCCAAAGTTATCAACATTGAGCTTAAGAGAAATGTTGAACACATGCTGAGTATCCTGAAGCCTATTTCTGTAGCCTTGAACAAAATGCAGGGAAATAGCTGTTTTATTGCTGACGCTGTTGAAATTTGGAAGGAACTGAGTGAGGTCTTAAAAAGAGAAATATGCAATGACAGAGTTAAATTACAAGCATTAAAAAAACAAATGGGACAAGCACTATCTCCAGCTCATTTTCTTGCAAATATTCTCAATACTCGGTACCAGGGTCAAACCTTAACTGCTGAAGAAGAGGAGTTGGCTATGACATGGACATCCAGCAATCATCCCTCCATAATGCCAACTATAATAAACTTCAGAGCTAAGGGCAAACCATTCAAGAAATATATGTTTGCTGATGATGTTTTAAAGAAAGTCACACCAGTGAACTGGTGGAAGTCACATAAGCACTTGGATTCAGAGACGGTTGAAGTGATAATCTCACTTTTAACAGCAGTAGCTTCTTCTGCCGGTGTAGAAAGAATATGTTCTTCCTTTGGACTAATTCATTCCAAATTGAGAAATTGTTTGGGACCTGAAAAAGCAGGAAAACTTGTTTCTCTTTTCCAGATTATGAACAAACAGGAAAATGAAGGTGAAGACGACGGAGTTAGCTGCAGAAGCCAATATTTTATGTTTCTCATGTTGACCTGGCTGACATAGCCGATTTAATTTTTTTTTTTAAAATATTTAACTATTTTAGTTAAAAACAACTTTAACAAAAACAAACCTGATTTTAAAAAACTTGAATGTTTAGATTCAAAAATTCATATGCTTGTTTTGTTAAAATGTTATATGTTTGCTGCCGAAGGAAAAAAATCCAAAATACATAACGTTGTTTTAGTTAAATAAAACAACTTAAATGTCTGTCTGGTGATGTTCTCCTCCTAATTCAGAAAGGCAAGAAAATCCTCAATATATTAATAATTAACCTGTTGAATTGGAGATAGTTGACCTCCCAATGACTTCATAAATATCTGCTTCAATTACCTTTGGTAAATGAAATAACCAAACAATCATTCATTTTCTCATATAGCTGTAAAACTAATCTGAAAAGTTTTAAAAAAAAATCACTGTTTAAAAATGTATAGTGTGTACCTTCTAAAAATGAAACCTACATCTATCTCTGAGTTGTGAAGAATATGTATTAAGGTTATAACAACCAACAAAAATGCACTTTTATGGTAGAAATCCATGATTAAATCGAGTCTTCCTGACTAGCAATTTAAATCAATTTGATTTAAATCAAATCCATCCTGGTGGAAGTCGAGCTGAAAAACCTAGGGCACAGCTGGGGAACCACTGAAAGACTTGCCAGAAACAGACAGGCGTGGAGGAGCTTTGTCACTGCCCTAAACGCCAGAGGCGTAATAGGAACATGACGATGATGATGGGAAATGTAGAAGCATAAGATACAAAAATACACAAATGCACTAACTACTAGATTGGGGGCAGGGAGAGAAGGAGTAAAATTAAACTAATGATAGAATTCAATGTTAATGTTTTTCAAAGCAAAACTAAAGCACTTACCAATATGCAAGAGATATGAATAATCCCTCAGAATGCTGTCTATTCTCAGTCTACCATCTTGATGGTCAACTATCACCATTTCTGAATTCATGCCCTTATATAGAAAAGGAAATTATTTCAAATACTTTTTGAACATAAGAACAATGCTGAAGAACTCACAGAACATATCTGGCGACATTCACAGTAAGATTTCATGATTTCTTCTCTTTTGATAAAATGCATTTACCTTTTGTTTAGTATATATGACAACAGTGACCAAATAATCTGTTTGGAACCAATCATAGCTGTAAAATATTAAGAAAAAAAGGAATTATTCTTGCGAGCCAATAAAAAATACATTTAAATGGCAAGAATTTCCAAGCTGACCTTTCTATGAAATAATATACCAAATATATATTTTTATATCCTGACGAGAAGTCTAAAACTGATTATTTTAAGAAAGGTTATTCAACATTAAAAAACAGGAACTCTAGTTATCCATCACTAGTTAGCAAATAATAGTTAATCATATTATTAGAAAGTACGATTAGGCAAGAATGCGCATAAACTTTGTACTAACTGTATGAATGTGTATACAATTGCACATGACTGGTTTAAAGAAACTGGTTATTGATTATAGACATTTGCGTAAAGTGAGCAGTTCATTCTTTGGATGAATAGAAATCATTTAAGAGGACTCTTTTGGCCATGTGGAATAAATATTACTACTCTCACCCCTATTTTCATTTCCATGGATCCTGTCCCCTTTCTAGGATGGATGTCTCAGTATTAGATATACAGTATTTATGTTCGGACAAGAATTTGAGTTTAAATCTTACATTATCGTACTCATCTTTTAGACTAACGGACAAGAAAGCAAAACCCTGAAACTTACTGCAAATGAGAATGTTTGCAAGTAGATTAGTTCTTTTTGTAGTCTGTCTGAGTTGTCCTCTCTTCCCTATTTACCTCAGTCCCCATACCAAATGATAGGATTCACAACTTATTGCACAAACCCTGAGGTAGACTAGGAAAAGGGGAAAAATGAAATGGTTGTGGGAATGGAATCAACCCCAACTGGCAGACAGTGCACAGGACATGCAAACAGCCCCCTGCAGTCACTGTTCCTTGGGCTTTTAGCAATTAGATCAATGTAATCAGAGTCCCATTGGCCACTTCATGTATATTCCATTGTATTCTGTTCCCACACTACACTAGCCTATATGGAGCCAATCTTCCCTTGTGCCACAGAACTGCATCAGTACTGCTACACAGGGAACCTCCAAAGCATCATACACTGGTGGGTATAGTTCAAAGTGTATATTGCACTTACCCATCATCCTTTAAAAAAATGTCATATCAGAAAATTCCATACTTTAACAAAATAAATACTGGATACTGTTGAATTTTTCTACATTTGAAGTAAATAATATTTATTGCACTATAGAAAAACACAAATAGGGAGGAATCCTGAATCAAGAACTAACTTTATATTTATGTAGGAGGCAGCATAGGGCAGCAGCTAGTGCAAAGTCACTAAATATACATTTTATTCTCCCTCATTTCTACAGACTCATTGTGGGACCTCGAGCAAAACATTTAAGTTAACTGAGCATGAGTTTCCCTATCTGTAAGATGTGATAATGACACATACCCACCTACATAAAGCACTTTGAGCTTTATGGATTAGCGTACACTCTGTATTTGCTAACAGTATACACTATTTGACAAAATGTGTACAAAAAGTGTACTATAAAAATATAGATCAATACCTTGGAGTTAAATCTTTGGAAGAAGTATCCAATACTTTATTTTTAGGAAGTATGCCTAAAAAAAACCCAACAACAACAGAATTTATTAACACATTTGCATTGATTGTCACCCATCCAAGAGTGTTAAATCTATTCCTAGTAGGAATGAAATCCAGAAAGTTTTAAAATTAAATGCATGCAATAGCTATAGCTCCTTGATACCTGGTGTTTGCATTTCCATTGGTAATCAGGAAGTCACAAGCTTTTTAGCCATTGTCCCCCTGAGAAATGAGTCCCAAGCCCCCCAAAAACTAACTTCCACTTCACATACTTGAGTTCCATGCAACTGGTACACCACAAAACACTTTGGTGTATGAGCTTTCCAAGTTACACTGGAATTGGCATGTGCTCTGGGAAACCAGTGGAATGTAATTGTAGCTATATGTATAAGCATGTTCTTAACTACCTCTTATATTTTACTTTATTTAATTTTCGAAGCATTAGAATGCTAGCCCCAGATAACTTACCCAAACAAGACTTAGACATGTTTGTTTACAGAGTTCCAAAAATAAAATAAAATAAAATAAAATAAAATAAAATAAAATAGTGACTTTCAGGTATGTAACTTAATGTCATACACTAATTCAGCTTTAACCTCAGTAAGCCAAGCAGAGACTTCCAGGCATTTTAAATCTTGTTTTACACTAAGCATCTTGCTAGAGATCTTTGTAGTATTCAGCTAGCTGCTTTTATAAACAGCTTTCATTTTAGTGTTTTTCTACTTTTTAATCACAGTGACCTTGACCAAAGTCTGAGAAACTAATAGTGAGAACAATCACCATTCAGTTTTCTTGGAGAGCAACAATACTGATCTCTGACAGAGAGAATAATATTCAGGCAACAATCTGAAATGAGAATATAGGTTAAAGTGATTTCAATTCTCCTTCCTAAACACTGATGCTAAAAAGAAGCTGAACTGCGTCATTGTGGGCACGGCGAAAAATGAACAGCCTGAAATGTTATGTGGTCCATGACACCAAGTGGAGGGCAGGATTTCTAGTGGAACAGACTAGGCAGAAGGGTAACAATAGAGTTGGGAAGGAATGGTTATTGCTGTGGATGGCTGTTTATTATCAAAACAAGAGCAAGGATTTTATGCCAGCCAAGGCCAATCCCCTGAGCAACCAATGTGATGTTTTCCTAAAATTAGCTTGATGCATAGCCAGTACTTTCTTACGCACTTTCATGATAAGAACAAAGATTACGTTGAACAGAGCGTGCTCTGATCTATCATGCTTCCTTTCCAGATAGAACTGCCCATTTTTTAATTTCAAAATCAGTTTCAGATGCATTAAACAACAAACCATGTGAACCAGAGATGGTTATGCATACCGGACAGGGATAAGTAACTAGGGAATGTATTCATTTTCCCATTTAAACCAAATATCATGTAACAGGTTCTCTAGTTCAACCAGATATTTTGGGCTTGATGCAGAAGTTGCTGGGTGAAATTAAGTTGTGTATGTCATGGAGGAGATCAAACTACTAGATCGTAACAGTCTCTTCTGGCCTTACAAACCTATGACTAACTGAGGAGGGAACACCATGTGCGAAATAAATGCAAATCATTATGCATTTGCTCCTGAACAGTTTATATATCACAGGTGATACAGCAGCTGCCACAGCAGACTGGGGCTAAAAAATAATATTCCTCCAAAAGAAGAACCACCACCCACTAAATCTGAGGCTTGCTCCCCAACTGAGGCCCTCATGGAAACACTGATACCATATTATTAAAAACTCTGTATCTAACAACCTATAAATTGGGAAGGTGGGGGGGGAAATCAGACTCTAGTTATTAAAGTTAGAAGCATTTCCTATTTAGTTTAGAAATTATATCATTGTAAGGATTATATATACTCCAGCAAACAAGATAACAATTCTGGTGTGATATTTGTGGGTTCTGTAACTCCATGCATATATAACAAAAATGAATTTGTCTGGATTACAAATGAAGCTACAGCAAGAACAGAACTTTGAAGATGATCTAAAAAAAATTACTACCATGTTAATCTTGACCTTTCTAATTACGTTTATGGAACACAGTTTTTATCCAAAAGAGTTAAATATCTTACAATTGAGACTTATTTGTAAAAATGGAATTTTCCTTGACAACTCTGCACTTCACATGCTCTAAATTATCCATCCACTTCTATCAAACCCCACTGCCCCACATTTGCTAATACTGACTAGTACTTTACTCCACAAGTATTGTAATGTAATAGAATTGTCTTCAATGGGCCTATTCATGGTGTAAGCTACTTTTCCACATGTATCAGGGTACTGCAATATATGTAGTGTATTAGTGAAGTTGAACCCCTTAATGCCTTAGTGAAGTCATTCGAGATGTCTGGTATGACTTTAACAAGCAACAATTCACAGTTGGCAGAAGGTAGTGCACAGACAGAAGAGAATTTGGATCACTATAGCTGTACCCAAACCTGATACTCCAATGAACAAAATGGGACAGGAAAGCTGATGAACTGTTAAGCGGGACATTTCTCACATGATCGCTAAAACTGGGGTTACTCCCTTTTTCCACTTCCAACTTAAAAGTCCCACAGCACTTTCTAACAAGAGTTGTTGATAAACCTTATGTTCCAACCAACATTGTGTCTCAGTAAAACAGGTTCCAAAGGCTGTGAATAAACTAATTACTGCAGAATGCATACTGCCTGTTCCATTTGCCTACAGAGTCATTGCCCTACCAAACTCATCACTCTGAACTATTTTGGAATATTGTAAGGCACTTTATAAGACAATATGCAAATCAGAGATGACAAATGGAAACAGGAGGACAGAGCATCATTAAAGCAGCAAAGCAGGCAAGAGCAGATGAACTCATCTTTGATATCATCTCAATTTAAGACTGTATTTGTATAGCCGTACTCAGAATTTTAGAACCCAAAAGCAAACTTCTCTAGGGTGAAACATCTTTCAGTGCTAAATTCACAAATCCTACCTAAGATTTTGTGAATTGTAATTCTCAGAGTTCTCCAACAGTCTCTACTGCAGCAACACCATAGATTGAAAAGTATAATGCAGAGTTCACCAGCTAGCTGTGGTTTTCAAACTTTCTGTATTGGTGATCCCTTTCACACAGCAAGCCTCTGAGTGTGACCCCCCCTTATAAATTAAAAATGGGGTGTTAATTTAATGGGGGTTAGGAGCTGTCAGCCCCACGGAGCTGACAGCTCACGACTCCCATGTAACCATCTTGTGACCCCCGAAGGGTCACGACTGCCAATTTGAGAACCCCTGAACTAGATGTTTGCTTCTCCTATTAACTTCTTTGGATATTCCTTAGTTTAAGTTTCAAATTCTTACCATCTGAAAACTTACCATTTAAGAGTTTCTTCTCTTCAGGTAGAGCGCAGCAAGTCTCTGCAAGGATGCAAGAAAGCCAACAATGACCAAAATACTAGACAGCTACTACGGTTAAGACACAGTACTCAAATATGTTTGACTAAAAAAGCTTTGGTCATGGAAAACTAAATAAGAATCAAGAATCAAGTTACAACACAATATTCAAACAGATTAACCAGAATAACATTTCTTAAAGATCAAGAAATAAAACAGCCAAAACGAAATGTTCAGTCCTTTAGCTATTTTATATATTGCATGCAAAACACTACGTTTAGAAGAAAATTAAGGTTTCACAATCAATCCCTCAAAAGTTAGAAAATGTCAGAATTATGGTTGCCAATGTACTAATGAGGCAGAGATCCCATGGAAAAAAAATGTGATCGTGTATTTAAAGACTTTATCATAATGCATATACACAAGGGGGCTGAATTATGGTTGCACAGGCAATTACAGGGAAAGTCCTGGGATGGAGCATATTTAGCGCAGATGGAATCTTCAGAGAATTTCGCTGCCAAACTAACAAGGCTCTACTAAGCATGTGTGGAATCAAATTTTTTTTGAGGCTTTAACTTGGACAAACATGCAGTTTTTCCATGGAAAAAGCAAAAGGCACCTCCCTGCCACAAAAGTGACTCCCCTGCCCAATTTCAAGTCCTTGATCCAAAGGATGGCGGCACTAGAGCTTCTCAACAAAATGGTTGTAAGAATTTTTATCATGTGCAAGACAATGTATTTTTTCTCTAATTCTCAGAAACAACTACGTGATTTTTGCTGAAACTTTAAAAAATGTAAGCCTGAGGCAAACACCTAGCGTTGAAAGTTTTAGCCCAAACTGTTAAAGTTTGACAAAGTTATAGATAACTGAAAACACTATCTTATAATGGGAAGTGTCGAGAAAGTTAAGTATAGGCTGATAGTGCTGCCTATAATAAAGATACGTATTTGGATTAAACATTCAAATTTACAGTCCTTATTCTAAATCTTTTTAAGGATGAAATATAGGATTCCAACATCACAACCTACAAAACAAGCATTTCACTGTTGAGCACAAGTAGAAAAATGCTCTTCTCACTAAAAACATTACTTGAGCAAACCTTAGACAACTGTTTTCCCTATTCATTTACATTTTCACTATATGACATCTACAGAGACATATTAAAAATGTAATGGCTTTACAAGTAAAGGATACAAAACAAAATGGTCCAGGTAGGTTCTGGTCATATACTTGCTAAATCATAACACAGACAGACCATCTTTCATAAAAAACAGTATATGTAGTCATCTGGGGAAAGTGTGTTGTTTACATTTGGAAAACAAATTTGGTCCTAGAATTCAAGTACTGATTCAAGGATAAGGGTGCTGTTACTTATATTGTAATAGTTAAGGAATGTTAGGCACTGTAAAATCATATAGTAAGATAGTCTGACTTGAAGAGTTCACAATCTAAAGAAAAAAGTGAAAAGGGAGTGGGGAAGGAGATACAACATAAAAAGAGGTCAGCTGATGACTGGCATGTGTATTTGTTAGTCCCATTTTTAATATATTCAATATTTAATGTATTAAAACTATCCCCAAAGAGCCTCTCTATGTAGCATCATTAGTTGGTTTTTTCAGAAAAATGTAATACAGACTATTGATCATGACTGTAGCTAACCACCTCAGGTAATACAATTGTCTAAATCAGATCATTTGTTAGCTTCTTTGAGAAAATATGTCAGATAGACTGATCAATTTTAAAACAAGTATACTCCTGTTTGTAATTCATGTTTCTGTTTCTAAGACTATCAATTTGTCTTCTAGGAGCATTCTCCATTATTGCTCTAAAACATTTCAGATGAACTCAAGATTTTCCAAAGTCTTTTATACTTGATATATTTGTTGTATTTTATTATTTCAAATTAGTTCAGCCATTGTCTGAGCATTCATCCTCCACCCTCTGTCACCCATTTCTCACCATCAAAAGGAAACTGATCAAAACAGCACACAATGTCATCTGAAGATCCTATGCCACACTATATTTTCTTCTACAATCACTTCATATATCACATGTATTGCTATGTAGAATCAGGGTATATGCTACAAATAGGTACTATTCCTTTTTTTTTTTTTTTTTTTTTTTAAGATGGGGGGAGAGAGAAGTACTGAAGGAATTTACCAATTCTACAGTATAATTTAATAAATTAGTGCTAATGTAGCAATTTCAAGAGCTGGATAAATATTGCAAACGTGTTCTGCTAATATTAGTTCACATTTTAAAATTAGTTAATTTCCCTCTCCAAGAGCATTTCTAATAGAAAGCTGATTCTAAGAGATGTTCCATCAGGGAACAAAATCAGACCATGTTACTTAGGTGATCAAACAGATCAGATTTCAAGTATGTCATGAACTGCTCACAAACAAGCTACCCAACGAGAATTATTCATGAAAATTCAGCAAGTAATTTTACTGAATAACTGCAATCCATTAGCCTATATTTGTTCATAAGTGTTTAATTTTTATCCCATCTGCGAATACTCCAACACCCCTTCAGAACTGTGTAATACACACAATAGATGTCTATTTTATCACTATCTAGAAAACTGGGATAAAACCAGGAGAAATTTTAATATTTGCCCTTTGCTGCCAAGGGCTAGCAGTACTTTCATTACTCATCAAACTGTGATCACAACTGAACTCTAAACAGACTAGAAAAATATCACCAACTTCACAATGAAAAGGTTTTTGGCAAGATAATTTTCTCAACTATATATTAACTTTCAGACACTTTAAGGCCTAAGATATTCTTGCTAACTTATTAATTGATGAGAACAGCAAAGAAACCTTTTGCTATGGCATTCTGCATTAAATTATTTTTTTCCCCCTGAAGGAAATTGCTCCTTCTGAAAAGCTTTTATTTTATGTTCACTTTTAAAAAAGAGAATATTGTCATATTTCAAATGTCAAACATAGCCTTGACTGAAGGGTATTTATCAGAGACCCTAATATTATATGATTATAAACAGCAGCAGATTGTGGAAAGCAGACCTGTTAATGCTACTTACTTGTAGTGATAAACATTCAGCAAATACACCTTGATCCATTTTAAAGTAAAATATTTAACATTTTATTCTTTCAAATAAATAAATACATAAATTATTCATTTTCATACTGCTGGCCCACTGCAAAGTGAAGTCCTATGTTGCAGATATTGCTAAAAAGTACAAGCTTTCAGCATGCCATGGTGGAGTAAGCAAGAAGAAAAGCCAAACAAACACAGGAAAGAAATGGCACTGGAGCAAACAAACGAGTGGCCACAGCTGTTTAACACTGCATCCCATAGATTGTAATTGATTCAATAGATACCACTGAGTTTGGTTTATTTTTAATTATGCCAATGTACTTCTGAAAAGGTTATTAATGTAAGTGGCAGCAACTCATCTGTCACAGCTCAACTGCATTAGCTTGGAAGTTGGTTTTGTTTTGTTTGGTTCAGTTCGTTCATAAATTCCAGCGTTTAAGTACAAAATTTTACAGTGGAATTAGCTGCATACAACACTGAAACACAGTCTCCTGCTTTCTCCTCTGTAAGTGTAGATATAAAGCACACAGTCAATTAAACAATATGGCCCTAGAGATGTAACTTAAGTAAGGTCTAGAAAGGACTAATCACATCCTGATTACAATGCCTGTTAGCATTCCATACTAGGAGATAGAAGTGAGAGATTCATTGCTTAAAGTGACAGAAAGTCCTGTGGCACCTTTAAGACTAACAGATGTATTGGAGCATAAGCTTTCGTGGGTGAATGCCCATTTTGTCGGATGCATGGGACTAATTGCTTAAAGTGTAAATTAAATGCCACTTAAAAACTAAAGTCACAAAAAAAATCAGTTTTACATATTAATTCTGTCATTGTTTCCATACTACTTTTCTCATATTTACTACTCAAAAACAGTACCTGCTGTTCAGCAATATTTGGGGTGGGGGAGTGTGAGGGGGCTATTACTAGCCACTTGATCATTACTAGAAGGCAAAAGGAATATAACAGACTTTGAAGCCCCTGGGAATCCACACCAGCACTTTTTAAGACTATTTATTTATCTCATCCAGTGATCCAAAGCAGCAATGATCAGTTTTGGATTTCTGTAAGCAAGCATTTTTTAAGCAGAACAAATAGTAATATCTCCAATATGTTTTTCCATATAAAGACCAAACAAGCCTCAAAGCTTGAACTAACTCCAAAAAGCACAGGTAGGGAAACACACTACCACCTAAGTAGTTAGCTTATTCAAACTGCTTAATAAAATACAAAGCATATTTTAGGAAGTGTGAGCCCATAATTGACATCTTGGGCTTTAAACATTATCTAATGGAAATACCACATGAAAATGAGTTGAGGCTTTACAAACTGCTCTAGGTTATGCAAAGGGAGTACCCCAGCAGAGCTGGCACAGGATGTGGGGCAATTAAAAGTAGCATCTTGTGATAAAAGGAGAAGACGATCTGTCTGAACTGCCTGCTTCCCAGTGACTGACAAACTGGAGCTAAACAGAGGGATACTATGTATAGAAGCCTATGTTTATAATATAGCTCCATCAATAGACAGATGGCTTTGGGAAAGTCTGATATGGGTATCTAAATCTTCTCCCTCACTTCAGAGGGCCAACTCTCAAACAACCCGAGGGTTTCAGGTGTCCCAAGACTTTCAAATAATCTAATTTCTAATTTATTTAATTTTAAAATATTCCATTTTATAAAATGTACCTATAGTAGCAGCAACAGGTTTGAGTGCCATTCTTCCAACAAGGCATTCCTTCAACATGGATTCATAATTGACCCAACGATGAACCTGCATGGAGGAAAAGATTAGTTTTCATATATTTAAGAATATTTATAATTCTGACTGCATGTGAGAGACTATACAGTGAGAAAATGAAGGTCAGTTTTTATTTTGGGGACTCAAACACGCTGGTTAAATTTTGAGATGCTACATCAGGGTTGGCCAAACTACAGCCCATGGGCCACATCCAGCCCATCAGACGTTTCAATCCAGCACTCGAGCTCCTGCCAGGGAGCGGGGTCTGGGGCTTGTCCTGCTCCACACGTGCCATGGCTCTGCGCAGCTCCCAGAAGCAGCGGCATGTCCCCCCTCCAGCTCCTATGTGTAGGGGCAGCCAGGGGGCTCCGCACACTGCCCCTGCCCCAAGCGCCACCCCCGCAACTCCCATTGGCTGGGAACCTGGCCACGCCTCCGCATAGGAGCCGGAGGGGGGACATGCCGCTGCTTCCCAGAGCTGCTTGAGGTGAGCGTCTCCCTGAGCCTGCACCCCTGATCTCCTCCCACGCCCCAACCCCCTGCCCCAGCCCCGAGCCCCCTCCCGCCCTTTGAACCCCTCAGTCCTAGCCCAGAGCCCCCTCCTGCACCCCAAACCCCTCATCCCACCCCACCCCAGAGCCTGCACCCCAAGCCCTCACCTCCCCACGCACCCCAACCCCCAGCCCGGAGCCCCCTCAAACACCTTGAACTCCTCATTCCTGGCCCCACCCCAGAGCCTGCACCCCCAGTTGGAGCCCTCACCCACTCCTGCTCCCCAACCCCAATTTCGCAAGCATTCATGTGCCACCATATAATTTCCATACTCAGATGAGGCCCCCGGGTCAAAATGTTTGCCCACCCCCGTGCTACATTAATCAACACAGGCAGGAGCATCAGGGCCACAAAGGTATTAGTACATATCTAAGGGCCTTTTATTAATCAGAGTTTGATTTTTTTACATGTTTATTTTGCTTCATTGTCTTTTGTACTGGAAGTCAACTGGTCATCTTTCTTTCCCGGACCCTCGGAAAATGGGAGATACTGTAATTTGTACACTATATTTCATGCTTTGCAAATATTTGGATTCAGCAGTCTTTAAAGTTACTCCTGGATTCTTTGAATAGTTATTTACTGTAATTTTTTATTATGTTTACATGACCTAAGTCAGTGTGCTAGGTATTTTGAAGGACAAATAGGAAATATTGCTCCCGCCCCAGAGAGCTAAAACTAGCTTAGAGGTGATGTGTAAGAGTAACAAAGAACAGGAAAGGGGATGGTGAAGAAGTAGAAGATATATAACAGTAAGATCATACAGTTTAGGTACATATATATGATCATGGCTGAATTACGTTCTTGTGGGCATCAGAGAAGCAGTTAATCTTAAGGAGTCATATGAATGAAGAAAAGGCAGTGATTTATCAGACTGGAATTGGGACAGTTTCCATGATAAGGAGTAGTACAAAAAAAGGCATGAAACCATTGTCGGACAACTGGACAAACAGTGCATCAAGACCAACACTGTTGGTGGAGAAGAGGAAATGGGGCGTAACATGATAGAAGTCTAGAGGAGATATGTAGGGCTTTGAAATCAAGGACAAGAAGTTAAATGCAGTGAAAAAAGTGGGAACACAGTAGAGGATAATTAGTCAGATCTACAAACAAGATCAATAGCAAGTTTCCTGCTATAAAAGGATTTGAGAAACTAAGGATTTTTAATTTTCAGTGGTTCTTCAGAGCTTTAGCCATGAGAAATACTCCAACTCTATAGTCTAAAACACCAAAGTGGAAATGGAAGAATGGTCAGGCTTTACTGTATTGGAACCCAAGTCCTGAACATGTTTTAATAACCTTTTTCCCCTCTCCATGCACCGAATGCCCTAAGAAACTCAGAAAATGTGCAATTTTCAGAACACCTTTTAACAAAGTGAGTGTAATTTCCTTCCAGTATTCTTACCTGATCAAAGAGATCTGTGCCATCTGTTCCTGCCGCTCGCATTAGCTCATCGTCACCACCAGGGTGATACTCCATATATGGAGTGACGTTATACACAAGTCCTGCATCAAAGAATGGAGGTATAAATCATAGCAAAGAATTCCCTAATTAAAAATGTGTATTTTAACTTATTTGGAGAAAACAAATTTTAATTTTAAGGTATTTCAATGTTCTTCAGTCATGGGAAACAGCAGAGAGATCTTGGCATAAAGAATATTATGAAATACTACTGCACTATACTTCAATCCTCAGTAATACAATAATGAACAAGGAGAAACATTTTAAAATGAAGCAGACTGGAAAATTCCATATCGCTACATGTCATACAACAGCTATTTTGTTTAATTAAATGGAGTAATATCAGGCAGCCTAAAATCCCAGTCCTGCGAAGACTTAAGCATGAGTTGTCCAATTGAAATCAATGGGTCTACTCTCATGTTTAAAGTTAGTCAACTGCTCAAGTCTTGGCAGGATTAAGGCAGGATTAAGGCCTAAAGTTTAAAATCAAGATACAACAGATGACTGTTTTAGAATATTGATTTAAAAGTGACTAAATCTGTTCTGTGCCAAAAATATGCCTAGCTTAGAAGAATGCCTGGAAGACGCCTTTACACAGAATTTAATTTTTCTAAGCTTTAAAAGAACAAAACAAACTGACCTTCTTCATGCCCTCAGCAACATGACATCCTGCCCATGTAATAACCTCACAACCTTATTTAACTACAGCCTTATTTAACTACAAAATACTACCCCATTCACCACTCAACCTGTGCAAATAATAAAGCAGGAATGTTGAAGAAAATAAGTTACATGTGACCATGTATTTAAAGCTATTATAATACATGCAGACATAACTTTGCCATACCCAGATTTGTGAGTGCTTCAATTCACAATCTTAATGTTTTTTAATGGAGGTTTTATGTATGGCGTTTACTAGGGTTTTTTACTAGGAAAAATTACAAAAACAAAAGAAATTCATGTATGTGCAGCTACTTGCTTAACAATAGAATGCTCAGTCCTGTATGACATGCACTCAGTGAGGCAAGGGATCCTCCAAAACATTTCCAATACACCTTTTACATTCACACACATGCTCAGAGCCAATGAACTCTTATTCAATAAACATTAGTTTACATGTACAGAACACTGTTTAAACCCCTGTAACTTTCAAATCTACGTAGAGCTTCAGCAGACCACCAATAAGCACACTTTCAACCTAGGGCCTGATTTCTAGAGGTCCTGCCCATCCATTACTCCAGATCACCTCTGAAAATCAGGCCCTAGGGTCCCTAACAAATTTAAAGTTTCCAGTCACTCCCTGCTAAGACATCAAAGCTGCTCAAATACAGATCCTCTCAAGAGACATTGTTCTACTCCTTGTCCTCAACAACTGAACCATTTTTAGCTCAAGTTTATTTCCAAGATTTACACCTGAAAGATATGTCTACAGTGGCAAGTTTCTACGCCACAAGTTATACCACTTTTATTAAGACACTGGAATTAAAACGCTGTTGCGTGTTCACATTGCTCCCTGTGACGCTGGAGCGCATCCACATTAGCAGCTCTTGCAACAGCAAAGACAGCAGTGCATTGTGGCAGCTATCCCACTGTGCAACTGGCCGCAGAGTGCTTTGGGAAGGGTTTGCAATGCCTTATGGGGAAGGCACAGCATCACATGACGCAGGTTTCCCAATCCCATTGTTCCATGGGCATCCTACTACATTGCCAGCTGCTTTACAACTGAAGTGTGGGGAAGAGAGAGTGTGTGACAGGGAGTGGGTCTGTGTGTGTATGGAGAGGGGGAGAGAGACAGTGTGTTTTGGGGGACAGAGAGTGTGTCTGCAGGCTGTCTTGTAAGTTCAGTCAGCGGCAGGAAGCAACCAGTCCTGAGGCAGGGGGTGGGGGAAACCCCGACATCAGCCCCTGCCTCCCTCCCTGGGCTGTCTGCACAGCACTCTCTCTCTCTCTCTCACACACACACGCCTCTGTGTTCAACAGCACAAGCATTCCACGTTAATGGTTTGCTTTGTGTCCCGGAGCAGATCAGCACAGCATGCGGCTGTCAGAATTGGTGCTTTGAAAGGGGAGGGGCGCATCTCTCCAGGGCAGCCAAGTTCAAAACAATGAGCAGAGCGGCCACTTGAGGCATTATGGGACAGCTCCGGAGGCCAATTACAGCGCAGAAAGCAATCAAGTGTCTACACGGGCAATAGAGCGCTGGAGCCTCTGCGCAAATAGCCTTACGACTCTCGTCCAAGTGGTTTTTTTGCAGGGCCGCAACTGAGGAGTTTCTGCGCACAAAGTTGCTTGGCAGTGTGTACACGTCTGCAGTTTGAGCGCAAAAAACTGCTTTACTGCGCAGAAACCTGCCAGTGTAGACAAGCCCACAGAATGAGTATACTCACTTTACGAAGATGCTAAGGTTTAATTAATTGAATATGTGTAAAATGGCTTGCAATCCTTGGATGGAAGGCTATATATAAAAGCAAAATAGTATAAAGTATTAAATACACATGCCCATATTACTGGTTCCTAACTTAAATTACATTTCTTCTGCTGTGTGCAAATCAGTGTATGTTAAGGGGGGGGAAGCTCCCTCTCTCAAGTACCAACCATATTACTATTCACAGTGTTTAGTATTTTATACTTTGCTTTGCTTTGCCTATCAATTTCAGTGACAATATATCAAGAGGTCTGCATACAATGGATGCTTCTTGCATAAAATAGATATAGAAAAACAGAATGCTGTCTATGGATAGTTTGATAAAATTATAAATTCAATAAGCTTAAGAAAACTGATATAAGTGAAATGGGTGAACAATGAAAATGCAGAACGTACACCTTGATATTTTCAAGTTTATAAAAGATGATTTTTCTGCTGGATTTGCTAACTACACCATCTTGTGTGCAGTAGTGAATACTGCATACGAGGAGGACATTTAGTCAGCGAAAACCCAGATTATTAGGACATTATTATTATGAGCTAGATGCTGCTGCTACATAAGAAGTCTACTTGGGATGTTCAAGGTAGCATGTGAACAATGGCTACCACCTGTAAAATTCTGAGTCATGCATGAACATGTGACTTGCCCATGTGACTCCAGACTTGCAGCTGGATTCTTCACAAGAGAGAGGAGGGGGGTCTCCACCCACAAGAGAAAGTCTATTTAAGCCCCTGGGAGATCCCTCCATTTGGTCTTCAGCTGACTCAAGAGATAACCTCTCCACCCCGAAAAGATACCTGAAAGAAACTGGAACAAAGGACAATAACTGCAGGGGTGTGACTGATTGCTACACCCAGAGTAGAAGGAGGCTAGTCTGTAAAAAGAAGCTTATTGGAACATCTGTGAGGGTGAGATTTCATCTGTAATCATTTTCTTACTGTATTAGGATAAGATTTGCATGTTTTACTTTATTTTGCTTGGTAATTCACTTTGTTCTGTCTGTTATTACTTGGAACAACTTAAATTCTACTTTTTGTATTTAATAAAATCACTTTTACTTATTAACCCAGAGTATGTATTAATACGGGGGGGAGGGGCAAATAGCTGTGCATATCTCTTTATCAGTGTTATAGAGGGCGAACAATTTATGAGTTTATCCTGTATAAGCTTTATACAGGGTAAAATGGATTTATTTGGGGTTGGACCTCATTGGGAGCTGGGTACCTGAGTGTTGGAGACAGGAACACTTCTTAAGCTGTTTTCAGTTAAGCCTGCAGTTTTTGGGGGACGTGGTTCAGACCTGGGTCTGTGTTTGTAGCAGGCTAGCATGTCTGGCTCCAACCAGGTAGGGTACTGAAGTCTCAAGCTGCCAGGGAAAACAGGCTCAGAGGTAGTCCCAGCACATCAGTTAGCAGTTCTCAAGGGGTTTCTGTGATCCACCCCGCCACAGTGGCGTAGTCGAGCAGGGTCTGTGCACAGCTGATTGCTCTGAGATACTGATAGTGATTTTAAGTGAATTTTGGGCGTGGTGGCTGGAGAACAGAAAGTGGTTACTGGTTTGTTATTTTCTGTTTGCTTATTTCGGGTAAGGGAAATAGGGACAGAAAAGTAAGCAAAATAAGTAAGAGTAAAGATCAGAAGAAGCTAGAACTGCACAAGTTGCAAATTGCCCAGAAAGGCTGAACACTGGGCACTGGGAAAGTCTCTGTTAACTAGAAGCCCCTGAGCTGAGTGCATTTCAGTTTCAGTGAACAGCAGAGGGGTGTGGTCCAGCACAAGAGAGCAGGAAAATGACTACCAGCGAGGCAGCTACTAAACTAGAGCTGGCCAGACTGGAAGTAGAAGAGAAGGCAAAGGACCATGAGTTTCAATTGAAGCTCAAGAAGCAGAGGAAACTGCGCACAGAAGGGCTATAACAGCAGAGGCAGCCAGGGAGGAATCTGTCCACAAAAGGGCTATGGAAGCAGAGGCAGCCAGGGACAAAAGAGCCCTGGAGTTAAAAGACAGAGAAATACAGGCCCAGATTGAGGCCCAGAAGCATGAACTGGCTGTTACGGAGTGGAAGAGACACTGGCAGCTGGCTCTACTTCCCCAAAAACCCACAAATGGGAGTGACTATGTCCACAGTATGATGAATCCAGCGATATTGCTGATTATTTCATCACCTTTGAGAGACTCTGCACCCTCCATGCTATCCCTGAAAATCAAAAGATGACCACCTGGATAGCAAAACTGACTGGAGAGCTCTGGACATATTCAATAAGATGCCTATTAATGATGCTTCAAAACTATGGTAAATTTAAGGAACTGATTTTGAAACAGTTTCAGATTACACCTGAAACCTAAATTCAGGAGTCTTAAAAGGGGATCTGGCTTGAGTAATGTGGCTTATGTAAATGAAATGAGAGTCTTGTTAGATAAGTGGGTGAGGGGAAAAGTCATTACAAGCTTTGAAAGAATGTGAGATTTGGTTACTCAGGAACAATTCCTGAATATGTGCAGTGATGATGTAAAACAGCATTTGTGGGACAAAAAGGTGAATGCAGCGGGAGAATTAGCTGAGTTTGCAGACTCTTTCGAGCGGTCACAAGCTGCAATTAAACATAAACCACTGGCAGAGGGGTATAGGGTTGGTGGAAAGCACAATTACTGTTTTACCCCTGGGAAAAAGGAGGCTGGGTGTTCACCTCCCCATTCCCGTTACTCGTCACAAATCTCCTGTACAAGCAGAGGAGCCCAAGAGGTGCTATCATTGTAAGTCCACTGAGCACCTGAGGAATAAGTGTCCCTTGCTGAGTGGGAGCAGGCAGCAGGTAACACATGAAGCTGCTGCTTCTCAGAGCCAGGCTGCTGCCTCTTTCCACACAGGATTTGTAAAGGTTGCTTCTACACAACCGAGCAGTGAGCATATGCATGCTGTTAAACTTAATGGGAAAATGCTTGTTGGTTTAAGGGACACGGGTGCAGAGATTTCTGTGGTCAGGAGGGACCTGATCCAAGAGAAGGATTTGTTGCCAGGGGAAATGGCAGAACTGGTGGGAGGTTACAAAATCCTTGCACCTTTAGGTAAGGTGCACATGGAAACTGGTTATTTGCAGGCTGAGCTGACGGTTGCAACAGTGGCACACAATTTTGCACTGTTTCTACTGGGGAATGATTTCTCTGATGTGGCAGAATCTGTACCAGGGTTGGTTAGCAACGAGAAGGAATCTTGTGCTAAAAGCCCGGGGGAGGGCTCAAGGCAAGTCCCTACAGGAGGGGCTGGACAAAGCCAGCTCCTGTCCCATGATCATCTGCCTGGGGGAGGGGAGAATTCCACCTTGTAACCAGGAGGCCATCCCAGCTGCTGACTGCCAGGAAGTTGCAGGTCAGCAGGGGACAGCGCCTGCCATGGGGTGCATAGAGACATGTATCCCGAAGGTGGAAGTTGGGGTCCTGATAACCACTGTGGTGGGAACAGACCCCAGGGACTCTGTAGCAGGAAGCAAGCCCAACCTGAGGGAAAGGGGGGGATTTTGCTGGCCAGTGAAGGGTCTGTCATAGCTGGTAGCTGTGAGCCCACCGCTGGACCAGGGTCACCTTCCCTTTTGGAGTTCTACTGACCAAGGGGGGAGCCCAGAGAGGGAAGTCCAGACAGAAGGTGAGGGGGGACAGGAGAGTCTACCCACCTTTTGTAGGGAGGCTCTTTCCCAGGAGGAGGGTGAAAAATCTGCATTTAAAATGTCAGACCCCTCTCCTGTGGATCAGGTTTTAAGGGAAGACTGGGGGTCAGATCTCCTGGAGGGGGAATCCATCCAGCTGACCTGTTGGGGGCAAAGAGTGGGGTCTCCGAGGGGATCTTACCGATCCAAAGCACTCCATTAAAGAATGTTATTCCTGCCACTCTTGTAAAAAATAACAGTCTCTTCAAGGCTGGGGGAAGAAGAACTCTGCTCTTGGGAAGCTCCACAAGGGGGTGAGGTCCAACACAAAGAAATTCCAGAGGGAGGGGCCGAGGGCAGGCATGGTTGCAGTACACCCTTTCCTTGCCAAAGCCTCAAACACATGCCTAAATCAAAAGCCTTCTCCAAAGAGGCAGAAGAATCTGCATCAGGGCACCGATCATGGTACACAAAGGAATTGGAAAATGTAATAGACACTAAACAAGCTAAATTGTGTGAACAAAGCTTGTCCGCCATAAATTTGCTGTTAATCTTGTGTCTTTTACTACTTCATCTATGGGTCAAAACAAAGGAGTTAATTCTAGTGGTAAACGCTTTAAAGATGTGGGACGTACCTGATTTGTGGAAAAAACTTTTGTACATGCTAGGGATGGTGACAACTTTTCAGCTTATACCTGTAAACAGGCTGGAAGCTTGGCACAGCAGCAAGAGTATAACAGGCCCACGCTGCTGTGTGGAAGGGGAAACTGAAGCACATCGCCTCACAGCATTGGTGGCTAAATGCCAAGACATCTACACTTTAACAGATATTGCTGTTTGCATTCTGTTAGCAATACTACACCCCAGCCTGTTTTCAGGCACCCAGGCACCAGGAACCCCAAACCTTGCTAGAACACCTATGAATGACATCATACGGTTTAAAGGTACTGAAAAGGGGTGTGACCAGAGACAAACAGGAATTTTAAGTATACTGCCTCCGCCATGGGCAGTGTCCAAGTCTCCGGCAGTAAGTTCAGGAGGAGGGTGTGACGTTGCACCCCATAATGCTTTATGGAAATATGCTTATGAATGTATATGACATAACTGGAATATGTTTTATGCTACATATGCCATGTAACATCTCTCTCTAAAGGTTATGATCTACTGAATATATTCATCCTATTTGTATACACGTATCATTTTTGTATTCCAAGTTATGAATATTGGCTGTGTACTTGTTTGATTTTAAGTACCCTTAGTAAAGCATTTGATCAGCTTCTTAAGAAAGGAATTTGCAAGTGCCAATTAAGAAACACTTAACAGACAATGGAACCCTGGAAGACTCCAATCCACATAAGAAGTCTACTTGGGATATTCAAGGTAGCATGTGAACAATGGCTGCCACCTGTAAAGTTCTGAGTCATGCATGGACATGTGACTTGCCTATGTGACTCCAATACCCCAGCTTGCAGCTGGATTCTTCATAGGAGAGAGGAGGGGGTCTCCACCCATAAGAGAGAGTCTATTTAAGCCCCTGGGAGACCCCTCCATTTGGTCTTCAGCTGGCTCAAGCGAGAGCCTCTCCACCCCCAAAGGATACCTGAAAGAAACTGGAACAAAGGACAGTAACTGCAGGGGTGTGAGTGATTGCTGGACCCAGAGTAGAAGGAGGCTAGTCTGTAAAAGAAGCTTATTGGAACATCTGTGAGGGTGAGATTTCATCTGTAATCATTTTCTTACTGTATTAGGATTAGATTTGCGTGTTTTATTTTATTTTGCTTGGTAATTCACTTTGTTCTGCCTGTTATTACATGGAACAACCTAAATTCTACTTTTTGTATTTAATAAAATCATTTTTACTTATTAATTAACCCAGAGTATGTATTAATACCGGGGGTGGGGGCAAACAGCTGTGCATATCTCTTTATCAGTGTTATAGAGGGCGTACAATTTATGAGTTTATCCTGTATAAGCTTTATACTGGGTAAAATGGATTTATTTGGGGGTTTGAACCCCATTGGAAGCTGGGTACCTGAGTATTGGAGACAGGAACATTTCTTAAGCTGTTTTCAGTTAAGCCTGCAGTTTTTGGGGAACGTGGTTCAGACCTGGGTCTGTGTCTGTACAGGCTAGTGTGTCTGGCTCAAAGGTTCTGAAGTCTTAAGGTGCCAGGGAAAACAGGCTCAGAGGTAGTCTCGGCACACCAGGTGGCAGTCCCGAAGGGGGTTTCTGTGATCCAACCCGTCACAATGTTATAGCAAGGGAATATCTGACCACACCCCGTCAAGAGCTAGGGAGGCTTTATAGTTTCATAAGCACAAAGCATTCTGATACTACTGTTCAAGCTGCACACCTCCTCCAAGAAGCTCAGCAACACAACATGCATTAGCTCTGTAAGAAGCAACTTCCAGGGTTCACAATTTGCAAGCCACAGTTAACATGAGAATTTACCATGACAGCAGTTCTAGTTTTGGAGGCCCCTTTTAAATGTCTTCTGTTGAGGAAAAATCTAGAATGGATTTGGAGGTTAGTGGGCAGAAGAGGGAATAAGGTAAATGGGTATCCCTGTAATTTGTGCACTAAAAATCAGATTTCACTCCTGGCTTAAACAATTTAACTTTTAACTTAAAACAGAGCTATATCCACTTATGCCAAAAGTGGATTTGGCCTAAGTTGTAAAACATGCCCAAACTACCAACTTATGAATGAGAAGAAATGACACACACACTGTCACACTGTCTATATGTATTTTTTGTGTGAATAACCCACCTCTTATACATATCCAGCAATCATCTTTTTTACTGTGTTTAGCAAGCTCTTCTTCAGTCACGTCAATTAATCGTCCTTTCAATCCAGTTAAGTCTTTTCCACTTTTAGTTAGTCGAATCCAGTCCATAAGACTTCTGCCTGGTTTTAAAGGGACCTAAAAAGTAAAATATATGCTAACATTGTAAAATGCTAAAGGAAAAGTGTGAGACAAAGTGGGTGAGGTAATACCTTTTATTGGAAAAGTGCATATTCAAAAGACTACTTTGTTTTGTTTTACAAAGAGGGTATGGATAGAGTGATGACACTCTTGTTTGTTTTCTCTACTGCTATTGGGAACCCCCTGGACCAAAGCAAAACTACTTAGGACAGCTACCTACTCACTTGAGGCAAGTGACATTCTCCACTCTCTCCTTGCCCACATTAGCACCCACTGGGAGGATATCTGTCCACAACAAACTGGACTGCAGACACCAAATCTTCACTGCAGTAGTGAAGAGTCACATCAGTTTCATTCTGCTGCTGGCTGGTTAGTCTATGAATAGCAAAAGAAATAGAGCTATTCACAGAAAGAAGGGAGTCAAGAATACAATTTAGGGAGAGAGAGTATTACAAACACACCCTTCACATCAGATAGAGGAATCTCCACCAAACTGCATAGCAGCTAGGAGGCTCAAGAAGAGATAGATACACCTATTCCTCCTCTATTCAAGCACCCAAAGAAAACACATCTCCAAGTTTACCGGTCATTGACTGACCAAAAAGAAAACCAAAATCCCCAAGCAAGATCCAGGGATACCATCCTAGCAGGACTTTCCCTTTCCCAAAAGTTGGAGGTGAGGATGGCATCTCACCTGGGCATTGATCTTTAACACCTTTAATACTAATCTGTGCCTAACAGGTTTAAACCAATGATCAAATTTTCAAGCCTTACATATGGCAAAAGAGGTGAAAAAGCACGTGACTGTACAGAAGAGAAGATGAAGAAAAAGGGAGGACTGGAGAATATTGCATAGGGAATTTAAATTTGACATGGTCAAAATTTTCACACAGCAGATGCCTATAAATTAGGCTCTTAAATAAATTGAGCCTTATTTTAAAAACACTGAACACATCCTGCTCCTATTGAAGCCAACAGGAGCCAACTGTCCTCAGGGCTTTTGAAAGCCAGGCCCAACTTATTTAGGAACCTAAACAGAAGAGCTTTATTGGATATAAACATCCTCATGTAGAGTTTGAGCTGCAAAATGTGAAGTTAACATCAGCGGAAGAGCTATCCTTTATAAATTCTGAGATAACCTAGAAAGTCTAACAAGGAACTGGTAACTGTCCTCTTTCTCTAAAGAGACATACAGATTATCTGGAACCATAAGGCTGTGCAGATACCTATGTAGCAATCTGATCTTATCGCTGCCACCCATGTCCTTCCTACCACTTTGCTATTATTAGAGTGTAACAAACTTGAAACAAAAATGCAACAAGCAAGCATAAGCTCCTAAGGACAGTGAATGCATGTTCTTGAATGTTCGTACAGCACCCAGCACAACGGTTCCACCAATACTTGCCAACTACATAAAATTAAACAAGAAAAAAAGCATTAACGCAACATTAAAGTAAAAAAATTAAGTCAGGAAATTCCAGAAGATAATTTTATAGCATATACATTGATAAATACTACATGTAAGTTTAGATTTAATAAAGAAAATTAACAGGAAATAATACATATGGGTTATGGTTAACACTGGACTTGCCATCAGACTGGCAATCTATCTAGTCCTGCATTCTATCTCTGACAGTAGCCAGCACCAGATGCTTCAAAGGAAAGTGCAAGAACCTTCAAATGGACAATTATAAAAGTCAGCCCATAGGGCAAGTGTCCTCCTTAGCTTCGGCCCTGAAGCACAAGGAGATAGATCCTTTAACCTTATAAAATTATTAAAAATACAACAGTGTAATTGTGGACTGTCTTCATTATATATAAAGATGCCAAATCCTGCTATACTCATGGAATGTGGCAATGAGTCCCATAGACCAATTATACCACGTTTCATTAAGCAGAGATTTTCCTTGCTGCACCCCCATAAGTGCCACTTTCCTTTTGGAAATTCTGGAGCTGTTCTTGCCAGTCCCTGACACTAACGCTGCACTACAGCTCTGTCTCTTCGCATTGAAAGGAACTGATCCGCACTCCGCACGCTTTCCCCGCTACACGCAAGTGAAGCGTGTGAACAGGCGAGAGGTGCCCGATCCCCAGGGCATCGGTATGAGGACGCAGCTGGTTCCAAACACGAGGCAGGAGAGCAGCCCAGGGCTGCCTCCCAGCCCCCGGGGTGACAGCCCCCGCCTGCCCACTACTCCGGGCCCAGCTCGAGCGCACACAGCATCTCGGCGCCGCTTGGCTGCTCCCTGCCCGGCTGCTGTGGGGCCCCCGTGGTGCTTCACCGGCCCCGGGCAGATCCGGGCGACACCCGCCTGCGGCGGCACTGCCCAAGCTTCGCAGCCGGGCGGCAGCCCCGAGACAGGCAGCGCCCCGCCACCGCCGGGAAAGACGGGGCCAGCCCCCCTGCCTGCCCGGCCCCTACCTTGCTGCGCCCCCCCGCGGCCGCCCGCTGCTGGGAGCCGGACGCGGGGAAGGCCTGCGCCGGGACGTTCAGCATCCTGCTCCGCTCCGCGGCCGCGCGGCGCGCTCACTCCCCGCGCGCTTCCGGGCTCGGCCTGGCCGCGAGGGGACTGCGCAGGCGCGGGGGGCGGAGTCCGCCCAGCAGCCTGGGGAGCAACCCCCCCCTCCTTCCAGAGCCGCGCGCGCCACCCTCAGGTGGGACCGGAGCCTCGCAAAACAAACCCGCGAACCGGCTGCAAATGGGGGCCGGTGCTGACGTTACTGCTCCCCCCCGCAAGACCTTCTCCTCCCCCGCCGCGCTGTGTCGTGGGGCACAACTTCCACGTTCCACCCTGCTGCGGTTGCTGCACTGGGGCCGCACACCTGCCCCCCCACCCCATTGGCTTGTGCCTTGATCCGCCTTTCACCCTGGCACTGGGCCTTGGTGGCAGGGGTGGCTCTAACTTTTTTGCCGCCCCAAGCAAAAAAAAAGAGCGCTGCCCTCCATAGCGCCGCCATAACACACACCCTCAGCACTGCGCCGCCACCCCCCCCCCCCCCCCCCCCCCCCCCCCCCCCCCCCCCCCC
>NW_020664393.1:22916013-22931221 GCF_002925995.2 Terrapene triunguis
CCGAGCGCCGCGCCGCCAAACACCCCCACCGCCGAGCCCCGCTGCCGAACCCGCCCGCCGAGCGCCGCGCTGCCAAACACCCCCACCACTGAGCCGCGCTGCCGAACACACACACACACCCCGCGGAGCACCCCGCCACGCCGCCACACACACCCCCGCGGAGCGCCGTTGCCGAATCCCCCCCCCAGCACCCCCAGCCGCCAAAACAAAAACAACCCCCCCCCCCCCCCGCGCCGCCCGACCGAATCCAAAAAAAAGAAAAACCCTGAGTGCCCCTCCCCGCCACCCCCAAGATTGGCCGCCCCTTACCAGGTGCTGCCCCAAGCACATGCTTGGTCGGCTGGTGCCTGGAGCCGGCCCTGCTTGGTGCGCCGTTCCGCGGGTTACCTTTTTGTCGGGACACCACTGACTCAGATGGCCCCACCCCTGGCTCTTCTAAAACAGCCCCCGGAATCGGCTAAAAGTGGCCAAGACCTCCCACCCCTCCCTGGAATGGGCCATGGATATGGTCTCCAAAGAGTATTTTGAAGTTTAATGCATTACTGTTTGTAAAGTGCTTGAAATCCTCAGATTGGAAGTGCCCTATAAGTGTACAATATTGTTATTATTAAAATATTATCACGAGTGAGATGTCATAAGAAAGCTAAGCTTGTATACCCTTAAGAGGTAGAAGAAAAGAGCTATTTGCATTGATCTGGAGGAGAGAGAAAACCTGAGCATGATGCAAAGACATTCTGCCTCGAATCAAATTTAAGGTCCACAATTAGGCATTGTAACTTTTCAAGTGACCTTGAGGTACAGTATAAAACATAGAAAGAACAGGGTGTCTGCTAATAGGCTTGACAGTTTCCCAAACTCTTGAAAGAAAATTAAACCAATCACACCCAACTTCAGCACAAAAATGAGCGGTCAGTAAGGAAGAACTATGCAATCTTGCCTTATAGAATACTCCTTTCTTACATGCTTAGATGAACAGTACAGTTGTTAATGTTGAGGTATGAAGTATCATCGTTGACATCAGAATTAGCACACACTGAAATCAACCGAGTAGTTCAGATCTCATATTTATTGTTTCAGGTTCTCTTGCAAATTCAGGCAAATGCAGCCAGGTCACACATTGAAGGTTTTGAAATGGAGAGAATGGACCAGTTGTGAAAAAAAAAAAAAAAAATTTAATCAAGTGTCTAATTCTGCTATCATTGCACTGTGTTGTACCTTACTCTGTGAGTAATTTCAGGGGGAATACTGACTGAGCACAGAACTACTCATGAGTGCGGGTGGCAGACTTGGACCCCAAATGGTTATTCGGCTATAAATTATATATTTATAATTTATAAATTATATTAATTTATAGCTGTCTTCACATTTGCAGGCATGTATTACTGTATGTCAGGCCAAATTCTACTTGTAGGTGTAGCAGTGAAACCCCATTAGTCAGTAAGAGCACAATTTTGCTCCTTACTTCGTGCTGTTGTCTGGTTTACATGCATGATCGGTAACTATTTTTATATATCCAGCAATATAAGCCCATGTATCTGAGAGCATGATTCAGTTTGCAAGCCTAAATTCTGTCTCCAGTTTCACGGGTGTGACTGAGAGCAGAATTTGGTTCCCTATGTTTACACTGAAAAAGTTATGTTGTTTGTCTTTTTTTTTTTTTTTAAACTGTTTCCATGCACATGTATGCACTTCACAGGGGCGGCTCCAGGCACGTGCCTGGGGCAGCAAGCCGCGGGGGGTGGCCTGCCGCTCGCCCTGAGGGCGGCAGGCAGGCGGCTTTCGGCTACATGCCTGCAGGAGGTCCGCCGTTCCCGCGGTTTCGGTGGCAGGTACGCCGAAGGTGCGGGACCGGCAGACCTCCTGCAGGTATGCCACCAAAGGCTGCCTGACTGCCATGCTTGGGGCGGCAAAATACATAGAGCCGCCACTGGCACTTAATTTCATCAGTGAGTGTATGATCTAAGGTTCATAGAATATCAGGGTTGGAAGGGACCTCAGGAGGTCATCTAGTCCAACCCCCTGCTCATAGGTTATGTCTATTCTACCCACCAGATCGGTGGGCAGCAATCGATCCAATGGGGATCGATTTATCGCATCTAGTCTAGACACGATAAATCGACCCCCAAGCTCTCTCCCATCAACTCCTGTACTCCAGCGCCGCAGGGGAGCGGCAGCAGTCGACTCACCGCGGTGAAGTCACCACCATAAGTCAATCTAAGTATGTCAACTTCAGCTACGTTATTCATATAGCTGAAGTTGCATAATGTGGATCGATCCCGCCCCCACCCCACCTCCAGTGTAGACCAGGGCTAAGAATATTTGTTCCAGATTAATTACTTGAACTGCTTCACCTAAACTATAAAGAAAACTTTCATTACGTAGCCACTCTACTGGGCCTGTTTTTCCACACAGTTGCACCATTTTTACTCTAGTGAAGTCAATAGAGTCACATCATCATAAAACTGGTGTAAAGGAAGGAATAATCAGGCAACTTGTTTCAAAATTGCAATCTGGGAATGTGTCAGTTATGGACTACAAAGTCCAGGAGCTAGAATTTTTTTTTTTTTTAACTCTAATATATTAAATGTGTCAGGCTTCATGAGAATAAATTATTCAGCTGTTTTAAGAAATTCAAATGTGTACCTTTTCTCCCCTAAAAGCAAAAACAATCCTTAGACTAGAAAAGACAGACAAATGTACTATAACATGTACAAAATATTTCAATTTTTTTTATTACCAATAACTTACATTCAAATAAATTATCTTTAAAAATACTATGATACATTTTTACATCAAGTTTAAATTAGAAAGTTTTAGAGGTGGTATTAGCACTCCATATAGTTAGCAATCTGATTCTATTCCCGAATCTTGCTCCAGTTCAACATTGTCATCTTCACTATCTGAGTCTTCATAGAAGGAAATTGTGGCTTGAACTGGGAAGTTTTTCAGAAGTGCTTCAGCTTCTCGATATAAGTAATCATAGCACCTTGACTTGGGCCAAAATAGTCTGAAACAAATATACAATCTATTATTGTTAGATATTATCCTTTGTGTTTGTCGGTCAGCCTCCGGGGCCAGGAAAGTCTTCTGTGTTTCTAACAGACACCAACTCTTCCCCCCCAACCTACACAAGAATCATTTGCTGAGTCAGCACTAGAAAAGGTTTCTCTTTTATCTGAATATCTGATAAATTTTAAATTTCAAAATACCTGTCAAAAATACAGATCCAGTAGAAGCCTCAAATATACTACCATACAAAATGTAGCATCAAAAACTAACCTGAATCCTGAGATTGAAAGAAAGCATTCAGAGCAAGAGTAATTTCTCAGGATGAAACTAAAACCTATATTTTCTTCCCACTTGTGGACTACATGCAACTCGTATCTGGTGCATCTAGTTTTTCAAACTGATCTCCCATATTGTGCCCACAGATTATAAACACCAGTGATGACAATTAGACTTTTTTCTACCTTATTGGCAGGGACATCCAACTAATAGTGTAAATCATAT
The DNA here is from genome assembly GCF_002925995.2 of Terrapene triunguis. NCBI lineage: Eukaryota > Metazoa > Chordata > Testudines > Emydidae > Terrapene > Terrapene triunguis. The sequence goes on from NW_020664393.1 coordinate 22,919,524, forward strand.
CAACTAATCACAACAACAAATTGCAAGCAAAAATGGGAGGTGAATTTAAAAAGCAAAGAAATGAGACACAAGTTTCCAAAGATAAATGGACACTAACCACTTTGTCACCAGCACCATTTAATATATTTCCCTGTGCAATGATTCATGAACACTGGTTACATATCATCCATAACAGAAACAAATTAAAGATATAAGAGGAGGTTTATTTACTTATTCAAAAATACTTTCTAAGTCAGTTGTAAATAACAAATTATACTAGGCTACATCTTTCTTCTGAACAACATATCTTTTTCACTCAAATAGTCAGTATCACATTTCCTGTTCACTTTTAGCGTGTAAAGCCACAATCCTGCAGAGACTCTCACACATGCTTGCATGTAAGTAGTCCCACCAAGGTCAATACAATTACTCAAGTGCGTACAGAATCGGGGCCTAAATTTGTGAGCACTTTGTGTCCTACCTAAAATACTAATTTGTGTAATTACATTCCACCTTCCTAAATCACCTGGATACCATAATGACTAGCTCTCATTACATGCAACAGATAGATCCCCTACAGCTTCAGCTATAGTAATCTTTACTTCCTGACCTGAGCTGTTAGTGGTGTGTGCTATCAAACAGCTGTCAAGTTCCACCTCGGGGATGGGTGAGGAGAGTTCTGTTTGAAAAGTGTAAAATGCATTTGGATCCTCTGGAATAAAAGCAGCTTTATAAATGCAAGTTATCATTACTATGATAGTTTTTAACATTTATTTTGTTAGGCCACAATCCAGCAAAGCACTTAAGCACCTGCATACCTTTAAACATGTGAGTACTTTCATTGATATCAATAGGACTACTCACACTGTTTAAAAGTAAGCAGGTACTTAAGTGCTTTGCTGGACAGGGGCTATAATGCACAACACATTTCTGGAAAAGGTTACTGTACTCTTTGCTCAACTGGTTTCGGACCATCTAATGTACATACAACCACAAATACATTTGGTGATATGGGTGGAGACTAAAGCCCATAAAGTCTGCTTCAGAATCATGACAGCTGTAAAACTAATTATCAGAGGATTAATAGAGATGTTATTCCTTGAATAGCAACTTACCTAACTGGATGTGTATATTGGGTAAGTTTTCCTGAGGCTTCTGTCATCCCATATGGACTATACAGCTAGGAATTAAAAGAGAGGAGACAAAATTTACTCCACAGGTGTTAAATATAACCGGGCAAACAGTACAGGTTAATTTACTGCAGTATTCAATATTCTCGGTTTATTAAACTACACATTGCCATTTAACCTCAGAAATGCCCTTCACTACTGCTGCACAGATTATTTCCCAAACAGACCTTGTTTGGGAGATTGATAGTTTGTTGCTTTGGGTTTTTTTTTTTTTTAAGTCAGACTTGCACGGTACCCTGAACGTGTCAGATAGAAGAAAACCTGCTTGGTCCTCTCCATCTCCCTGCCAGGACAGAATTATTGGCAGATCTGAGACACTTACCACACTTTGATTTCTTCTCAGCTGTCTCTCTGCATCTCTTTGGGTGGGGATCCAAGGCCTCCAGAATTCCCCGGCCCTGCAGAATCAAGGAAACAGCCTGTTAAATAGAGATGAACACTCACCTAACCCCAGACTGGCTGCTCAGTTTCCACAGCGCGATGGGTGGAAGAGGCATGGGGAAACCAGGCTCTGATCACTAGTGCAGTTGATCTGCTGGAAGGAAGGCGCCGTGGGTGCGCTGAGCTGGAGGAAGTGCGGATACCCGTGTTGTCCTTTGGAACATCTGCGGGAGCTAAACCCCTGAAGTGAAGGGCGGCAGCAGATGTGTCCGCTCTCCATGCTCCGTCGCTACAGCACGAGATCCGACGAGGGAGTGGTACTGCTCTGCCGATGATGATCCTAAAGTAGATCAGTTCTCCCGCTAGCCCGAGGCTGAGGGGCTTTTATAGTCCTCGCCTAATGACTATTTAGGAGTCCACCCCCTCCCTTTCATTTGTTAGTCAGATAAACAAAAAGGCTACGCGTGAAGGCACATCAGGGTAAACAAGGAGCGTGGACGCGTGCAAGTCCCAAATGGCCCAGGGAGAGATTTGGCAAGTCAGTGTTAATCACACTTGAACAGACACGACTGCTGTCATGAAAAAAACCCCACGCTTCTGGGCTGTGAAATGGCGAGTGTGGGAAAGACTAAGTGACTCTCCCAGTTTCGTGAACTTTTTGCAATAAGGGTTGGTGCTGGCAGGCACTGAAGCACTATCCTAGCTGCTAACACTGAGGGGAATAAAATACCCACCACTTCTGGGGCAAAAATACTTGTCTGCTTGACTAGGAGCTTTACTTACTGCTCAGGATCTAATCCATGCTGCCCCAGCAGAAATAAAGGAACATAAAATGAAAAATGAGGCCTTTAAAATTGTATTTATTTATTCCCTTAATAACAAAACATACTTAGAAATTATATCAAATGCTATCTCTTCTACAAGTCTCTGATATATAAAATATTTCAACCCTCATGATTTGATTTACTTTATGTATTAATTTATTTTTATTAACAGCTATCCCTTTCAAAGCAGCTCTCACATGCAAACTTCCAGCATGCAATCTTATCTAGCCACAGTATAGCTTTGTAAAAAATAAACTTTTTAAAATTGCATTTTGACCATTTCATGGGCAGTACACAGTGCTGAGAGGCAGACAAAGGAACTTCACATAGTGATGGTGGAGAAAGTGAAATGTCCAGTGGGAATGGCTTTGCATTGTGGTACAATCCTACTGCACGTCACCTATTATTAGTGAATATTTACCTTCTTAACCAAGGGAAAGAAAATATTTTGCACTTTATATATTCTCCCATTGGATATCAACAATTCTTTTAATTTATGGGAGTTTCTTAAATTATAGGATATATCCTGCCCAACCACCATCCCCAAGGCACTGCATGCATCCAGATTATTGATTCATTCTCTTTCATATGGCAATGATGCTTTATTCCAATGCACAGCTACAAATACCTTTGAAAATGTATGCTGTGCAATAACAGCACGTGGTACTAAATGGCCAGACTTTTAAACTACAATCCACATCATTTCCCTGCTTCACAGGGTGTTGTGAGGGTGCATTCAATATTGTGTCTGTGTGTTACGTGTTCTGATGCTGCAACCAATGAGCATAACAGAAGAGCCAGTAAATAACAACACTTTTTGGGGATTCAAACAGCAGGAACTCACAGTTCCTCGTGGGTCTGGGATACATGCTTCAACAGCAGCTTTGCCACCCTCTGAAAGGGTGTAGCATGCATTCCTTTCTATATTGGGTCAGCCCAGCTGACTGGAGCACACAGCCCCCAAAATAATGAAATATACTCAGTGACACAACCCAGAGGCATGTCTGCACCCTTTGGGGGAAACTATTGGCTTTCTGGTGCTAGTTACAAGCAATGTTCTGCCCAGGGGCAGATGTGGATAGAAATTTCCTTATGCATTTTCCACCGTACCATGGGCACAATGCAGTTCACACTATTTAATTCACAGCAGCATATGTAAAATGTCCATATTGTTAGCTCTGTGGTAAGTGTAGTCAAATTAGTCAATGTTTGTTAGGTCTGTAACTTTTTTTTCCAGAGCTCCAAGTCAGAAATGTGGATAAGACTTAATATCTTTCTGCTATTTAACCAGTGAGAGAAGAAAGCAAAGCTCTTACAATGAAAGAGAAATAATTATCGAATCTATGCGTTTAACCCTCTGCACATTTGTGATGTGCTCTGCCCAGATCACCTTCATGTATTGGATCACTAGGTGTACACCATCTGTAGCTTGGAGCTGTTCATTGGCTTCTAAGAGGGGTATGAATGTAGCAAATTTTGAAGCAAAAGATGCTCTCAGTGTAAAAAATGACACAATGGATCATACATAGATTCCAAGGCCAGAAGGGACCACTGTGATCATCTGGCCTTCTGAATAACACTAGCTTTATAATTTCCCAATTTCACTAAGGATAAGAAGTCAAATATTTAAAGTGTAAGATTCCCATAGTAACTCTGCTACACTGCAACATATGTAGTTATTTGAATTTTTTCCCCTCCCATAGTGGATGAAGTTGAAGTGATTAAAATAGATGGCATTCACCCAAGAGTTCTAAAGGAACTCAAATGTGAAATTGCAGAACTACTAACTGTGATATGTAACCTATCATTTAAATCAGCTTCTCTACCAAATTACTGGAGGATAGCTAATGTGACATAACCAATTTTTAAAAAAGACTCCAGCGGCAATCCTGGCAATTACAGGCCAGTAAGCCTAACTTCAGTGTCAGGCAAACTGGTTGAAACTATAGTAAAGAACTGAATTATCAGACAGATAGCTGAACATGATTTGTTGTGGAAGAGTCAACGTGGTTTTTGTAAAAGGAAATCATGCCTCACCAATGTACGAGAATTCTTTGAGGGAGTCAACATGCATGTGGACAACGGGGATCCGGTGGATATAGTGTACTTATATTTTCAGAAAGCCTTTCACTAAAGGCTCTTAAGCAAAGTAAGCTGTCCTGGGATAACAGGGAAGGTTCTCTCACAGATCAGTAACTGGTTACAAGATAGGAAACAAAGGTTAGGAATAAATGGTCAGTTTTCAGAATGGAAAGAGGTAAATAGTGGTGTCCCCAGGGGTCTGTTCTGGGACCAGTCCTATTCAACATATTCATAAATGATCTGGAAAAAGGGATAAACTGTGAGGTGGCAAAATATGCAGATGATACAAAACTACTCAAGATAGTTAAGTCCAAAGCAGACTGCGAAGAGCTACAAAGGGATTTCTTTCATCCAACTGGGTGATGGAGCTACAAAATGGCAGATGAAATTCAGTGTTGATTAATGCAAAGTAATGCACATTGGAAAACATAATCCCAACTACACATATAAAATGATGGGGTCTAAATTAGCTGTTAGCACTCAAAAAAGAGATCTTGGGATCATTGCGGATGTTTCTCTGAAAATATCCACTCAATGTGCAGCATCAGTCAAAAAAGCTAACAGAATGTTGGAAATCAATAGGAAAGGAATAGACAGCAAGACAGAAAATATCATATTGCCTCTATATAAATCCATGGTACACCCACATCTTGAATACTGCATGCAGATGTGGTCGCCCCATCTCAAAAAACACGTATTCGAATTGGAAAAGGTACAGAAAAAGGCAACAAATATGATTGGGGTAAGGAACAGCTTCCATATGAGGAGAGATTAGTGAGACTGGGACTTTTCAGTTTGGAAAAGAGGCGTGGGATATAATAGAGGTCTATAAAATCATGACTGGTGTGGAGAAAGTAAATAAGGAAGTGTTATTTACTTCTTCTCATAACACAAGAACTCGGGGTCACCAAATGAAATTAATAGGTAGCAGGTTTAAAACAAATAAACAAAAGGAAGTATTTCTTCACAGAATGCACTGTCAACCTGTGGAACTCTTTGCCAGAGGATGTTGTGAAGGCCAAGACTATAAGAGGGTTCAAAAAAGAACTAGATACATTCATGGAGGATAAGTCCATCAGTGGCTATTAGCCAGAATGGGCAGGGATGGTGTCCCTAGCCTCCGTTTGCCAGATGCTGGGAATGGGGGAAAGGGGATGGATCACTTGATGATTACCAGTTCTGTTCATTCCCTCTGAAGCACCTGACATGGGCTACTGTCAGAAGACAGGATACTGGACTAGGTGGACCTTTGGTCTGACCCACTATGGTTGTTCTTATGTTCTTAAAACTAAACTAGAAAAAGTGCTCCTACTACATTGTAATAGATACCTATCCTGTATCCTCAAGCAGGGGACTGGATAAGATGAGGGCATAAAGCAGTCCGTGCAGTTATCTGAGTGTGTGATCATAAGCCAAATTCTCTTATTTCTCTGTTACAAATTGTCAGCATGGAACAACCTATAGTTAGTGCATAAAATCAGATGCCTAAAGACTGTCTGATGGTAGAATACATTTTTGCATGACTGAAGTGAGAACCAGTTTTTGTAGCTCACACTTAAGTTCTGAGAAAATCATCAACACAAGCCTTAGAACAGAATAAAGAGATGGGCACCAGGTTGTCTGTAGAAGAAAAATAGAAAAGAGTCTCTGTCAAAACAGCAGAGATGAACTGCCACAGCATAATTTATTTTGTAATTTACCAAGGTGAGCCACCTTATCTAGAGAGAGGTTGAAGAGAGGATGCACAGTTCAAATAAAAAAAAACAAAGTTCAGTTCCTTTGCTGGTGACCCTTAGTTGCCCCAGAGTTTAGAGGTCCTTTTAATACCTATCCTGTATGAGAAAAACTCTTGAGAAAAGAGTGACTTATCACTTATAAAGCAAACTGAAACACAGAGGTGTTGAAGAGATGAGGAGAAAATAATGACTAGCAGCTGTTGTTGCCACTGTGTGCTTACATGCTACATGACTATTCATAGCCTTGTAGTTTTGCAGTGAAGTCCCATTTATTAAGAGAAAGTTATGTTTGCAATACTTTACTATGACTGATCTAGTGGCAAGAAGTTCTACCTAAACTGGAGTATGACTGGGCATTGTTAAACAAAGTATGGAAGAATAACTTCATTTCCTGTCATAGGCCCCTTTGCTTCCCTCATTTGTGTAGCACAGAAGGAAGCAAAGGAATGTTAGCTAGCAATGCATACATAGTACAATGTATTGTCTATGCTAGACACTAACCCACATTAAAACCATGCTACAACCATTTAAGAAATAGTGGTCAAGTATGATTAACAAAATAATACATAAATAACCTTTTTTAAATTTGGTGGGAGCTAGTATAGTTCTGACTGCAGTGTGAAGAGAATCTTTGTGATTGAGGCTGTCACTCATTAATTCTTGCTTAATCAATTTAACACAGTTTTTCTCTTTGTATGCCTCAGATACTAGTTCTGTGTCAGATATTTGTAGCTCAGCTTTTTAAAAATACACAATATGAATATTGGACTAGATGTTGCTCTCAATTACACTTATGTAACTCCAGGGTAAGTCTAATAGAGTAATTCTAATTGTCATGATCTAATACATTCTGCTTTAAAAACAGAAAGGAACAGAAACTAACAAATGAGGCTTTTCTATTTTTTTCATAAATAACAACAAAACATACTCAGGGATTATATTAAATGTCACATCTTCCAAAAGTCTCTAATATACAGAATATGTCAGCATTAAGGATTTATTTATTATTAACAGCTATCCCATCAAAGCAGCTGCACATGTAAACCTACAGGATTCAGTCTTATTCAGCCACAGTGCAATTTTTGTAAAAAATACTGTTAAAATTTAATTTAAAAAAATGTCAAGGGCAGTACAAGTCACTCAAATAGAGTTACTCTGGATTCACACCAATACAACTGAGAACACAATTTAGCTCTGCATATCAAGCAGATATTTATCAGGAGCAAAGGGTAATTCACTCACTGAAATTGATTTGGAGTACTTGTATACCTTTTAGCAGTTCAACACCCAGTAATGTAATATACTTTTAATAGGACACATAGAAGAGCAAACACAGAGGTCTGGGCAGATGAGTGTGCTATTACAAACAAGGAACGTGTTCCCAAATGGCTCAGAGCAAGATCTGACAACACAGTGCTAATCACACTTGGACATGGGAATAGCTGGACTGAAAACATTCAGCTGGCTTCATAGAAGCCTCTCTGTGAACAGCAATGGATACCTCTTGGTTATTAATAAAACATAAAGCATTATGTAAAATATTCTGTACCAGTTTACATATGAAACGTATGGGCCTGATCCTACAGATCTTATTTATATAGTCAGAGTCAGTGGTACTGGAACAATTTTTATAGTGGGGGTGCTGAAGGTAGAAACCATGTGTTTGGGTTGTTATTATTACTTCAAGTCACGGGGTGCGGCAGCACCGCTAGTTCCATCACTATGGTCATAGATCTATATAAATTTAGAAATGAAGGATCAGGTCCAGTGTAATTAGCTTGTCACTTTTCTTTTGGCTAAGACTGTGTCAGCTGGGGAAATCCTGATAACAGGGGAAAACACTTTCTTAGTAATTGGTAGTTTATAGCCCAGTTCCTTCTTCATGTTGCCAGTTTTGATAAAATTTTACAGACATATTTTGAAAGTCAGGTGTCTGCCTAATTTATGCATGCAGCTATCCAATGTGTGTACACAAATAAGGCATTTATTTACACATATGGCCAGTTAGGTGGTTAGTCATGACTCATGAGTGCATACAAGTTCTTGATTCATTTGCGCATCTGGGATTTGCATGTACAAATGAGGTGTATATAAATGTATGTACGCAATTACATATGCCTGACTGAAAATCTGGTACTAACTGTCTTTAAAGTACATAGCATCAGATATTTTTTTTTATTTGCAGATATGGAAATAAATGCAGTTTTCCTATATACTTTGAAAACAAGATATGCATTTACAAGAACAGCACACAATGTGTTGCCAACTCTTCCACCCTGACAAACATTTTGTATGGATGAAAAGTTTCCAGAATATTATTAAAGTATCCAAAACTGGGCTAAGGTCTAGGTGGTGCTCAGCATTTCCTCTGAGGTGGAAGTTTTATCACTAAGTACAATGAAATCATGTTTTGGCCCTATATACATTAATGAAACTAAAAGGTAATTTTGGTTTTGAAAAAAGAATAAGACTCAATCAACAAATCAATCCACTCAAGTTACTTATGGCTGTAAATTGGTGCTTTCCCTCTTGTAAGGAGCTTACTTGCCCTCTTGCTGTTGTCATATTTTCTCCTACTAATGTATGACTTTGACAGTGCCCTCAATAAGTCAACACTTGTTCCTGATTCAAGATATCTGTTTATGCCCTTTGACTTAATGTAGCATAAACTCTATCAGTGAAGACCTCTTGTTTCCATACGCCTGCGACTGTTAGTTGGAATATATTGATACATCAAGAATCCATTATAGTTTACATATTGTTTGATACAAACGATAGAAACGCACTTTTATGTATTTCTTTGAAATATCTAGTATATTTTTCGGGTCCGGAGGATAAGACAGAGTTCATTTTATCTCATCATGCTTTGCAATCCTCCAGATAAACCCTCTAGACTTGAATGCAAGCTGCTAACCTAAGTAAAACCCTGAGCTGCTGTGTTCTCACTGTTATTTTAACCTGCATTAGCTAACGCGACTTAAGAACACACCCTTATTGCAGTGAAGACATACCCTTTAGTTATGCAGCATCAACATGACCATTACCCATAATAAAATAACTTCAATGCACTACCCAATTGTATGCCTTCTGTAGAATGGTGAGTGGTGTCAATTCCCATTGACATCAGTGGAATTTGCAAGTGCTCAGTATCTCTTGCAATTTGTCCCGAGGTAATATATAAAGAGATCTAATAAAAAGTCTTATTCTCATATTCTCACTGACTCATGTTTGCAAGCACTTACTCACATGAGTAGTCCTATTGAAGTTAATGGGACTATTTGTGTGAGTACAGTACTCATAAGTGTGTGAGTAAGGGTTGCACAGTCTATCCCTCAGAGTGTTAGAGAAAACCTCGTCACATATTTTCTTTAACACAGACCATCTGAGAAAGCCTAGTGCTTCTCCATTATCTGCTAGCACAAGAATGTTCCCTTACTTTGATTTTCCATTGGTAAAGATGCTTATTTTTAAAAAAATTAACAAGTTTAAAGCTTATTTCTAAAGTGCTTGAGAGGAAGGATGGTCTAGTGGTTAGGGCAGTAGCCAGGGATTGGGAAATATTAGGGCACGTCTTCACTACCCGCCGAATCGGCGGGTAGCAATCGATCTATTGGGGATCGACTTATCGCGTCTAGTGAAGACGCGATAAAATCGATCCCCGATGGCTCTGCCGTCGACTCCAGAAATCCACCGCGGCAAGAGGCGGAAGCGGAGTCAACGGCGGCGTGGCAGCGGTCGACTCGCCGCCGTCCTCACAGCCAGGTAAGTCAACCTAAAATATGCGACTTCAGCTACGCTATTCACGTAGCTGAAGTTGCGTATCTTAGGTCGACCCCCTCCGTCGTGTAGACCTAGCCTTAGTTTGATTCCTTCTTCCACCACAGACTTCCTTTGTGAGCCTGGGAAAGCCACTCAGTCTTTCTGTGTCTCAGTTCCTTATGGGTAAAATTTGGATAGCAGCACTTCCCTACCTTGCAGGGGTGTTATGAGGAGAAATGCAACAAAGATTATAAGGTGCTCATTTACTATGGCAATTGGCATCTATAAGTACCAGTAACAGAGTGGCACAAAATTTGAAGACATAATTCTGAATACAATGGACTAGATTCTACACTATTAAAATCAACTGGGAGTGTATGGGAGCTAACCCATACATTGATTCACATTTAGGGTCTGAATCAAAGCCTTTTGATCTGGGCTTTGGATCAGGCCATTGGGACTACTAATGTATGAGTAAGGGCGGGCCATTAATTAAACAAAAAATCCAATAAACACAACACAATTTATAGTTTCTGATAACTGGGCAGTGCATAAGCACAGAATTTGGTTATGAGCTGTAAGCTGGCAGGAATAACAAAGTATTATTATCTTAAGTTAGAACAGGGTATGAACAGGTTTAAAATTCAACTTCGTGCAAAGTTTTAAAAAAATTTAGCAAAATATGAACAAAATGTACATTTTGTACAAGATATAATTGTATTACTATTATGGCCCTAATATGCTGTTTTCTTACCACATAGGATGTCTGTATTGGTTTAAAATTGTCACCACAGTATTTTGATAGCAAAGGACCTGATCCTGCATCCCCTCAATCCTATGTTATATTGTCCTTAGACAATGTAAAAGACCCCACCTGGATTTTGAATTAGACTGTAATATTATTTAAAGTCTGTCTTTTTTTGCTTAAGGGGCAAAAATCTGTTCTCCCATCTACTTGGCTGGTATGAAGGGTTGCAGGAAAAACAAAACTGGTGCAGCCCTGCTGCGTGGAGGAGAGGGGCAAATTTTCAGGAAGCCACATATCCTTGCACCCTCTTCATGCCATAGAGCCAAGTTCCATGGGGATCCTTGAGTGCAATTACACAGGATGGGTAGACTGGTAGATAGAATACTGCATGGATTCACTAGCCCCATTCTGCACAATAGAGGTGCTAAGGCTCAAGAGTCTACTCCAGCAATAAATATGAAGTAATATCTACAGAGTGATTTGGCTCTGCTCTGTGGAACTGCGGGGAGGATTCCTTTTCCAGCATGCCCCTATGGATATACCTAGTAGTTGGAGATACAAAATTCTCCTTTGTGTCTTGTGAATCCCTGCTCTACAGTGTTTTAAACCTGTTGATCACCTGAACATTAAATGGTGGTCACGTTGCTACTCTGGGTATCTGGCCAAGGACTGCAGAGAGTGTGTGCATGCACTGCAGGCCCCTCAGTGCACATGTGACAGGATGTGACTCCAAACACCAGATTGTGTGCCCCCAGGCACACTCTGGCAAATGGCAAAGACAACGCATCCAGACGAGTAAGCAGCACATTGCAGAATGTTTAATGCAACAAACCACTTTTTTTTAAATGGGCATATTATTTGCTATGGGATTATAGGTTTCAGAGTAGCAGCCGTGTTAGTCTGTATCCGCAAAAAGAACAGGAGTACTTGTGGCACCTTAGAGACTAACAAATTTATTAGAGCATAAGCTTTCGTGGGCTACAACCCACTTCTTCGGAT
>NW_020664393.1:22931621-23019060 GCF_002925995.2 Terrapene triunguis
AAGCATTGGTGCTGAATAGCAGCTAAGAAAATCTTGCTTGTTTCTGACCTTTTAAGATAATGAGTGTGGTGAAATACTGATGCATCACTGGTGTTGGGACCTCAGCAGAAGTGTCTGGCCCACCACACAGTGCAATCAGACTGTATTTGCTGCAATCAGGGCCCTCAATGCCTGCAGTGTGGCATGGCAGACTTTGCCCCATAGTCTCTAAAAAAGTGAGAAAGTAGACATGTTAAATGGAGCAGAGATACATTTAGTTCTAACACATCAAATACAGTCAGAAAAGAATAAGAAATTAGATAATAGAAGGCACAAAGAGAATAAGTGACTTGCCCAAGTTCACACAAGAAGCCTGTGCAGAAAAGGGAATTGAACCCCACTCTCCCAAGTATGAGGCTAGTGCCCTCCTAACAATGGGACTACAGCTTTTGCTATAATAGCTTCTCTGAAGGAGCCATAAGTGGAATTCTGGCAGAGTTCCCTGGTGCCTTTGCTCTTTCCTGCCTGTTTCCGCACAGAGAAGGAGTTGATTCAGACCACTGATATATATCCTCAAGTTCTAAAGTCCATCACAGCAGAATTTCAAAGCTTATTTGCATGCTCAAATCCCAGAAACCATGAGTTAAAGCATAATAGAGACAAGGAATGTAGAACAGTTTAGTAGTAGCCTACCTGTCCTAGTTAAGACAACTGTGTATGGCCAGTGTACCTGAGATAATTATAGACACAGATGGTTGCACTGCCTATTATTAAGGTTGCCAAATACTTCCCATTATGAGATCCTGCTTTCAGTAGCTTATAATTTTGCCAAACTTTGAAAATTTCCATGCTAGGTGTCTGCCTCACACTGAATGTTTTTGGAAAATTTCAGCCATTTCCAAGAATGAGGCTAGGGGAAACTACATTGTTTAGCCCATCTTAAAAAATTCTGGTAACCTTTTCTTCAATAAGTTCTTGTGACCCCGTGCTTTAGAATTAAAATTTGGCAAAGGGTGGCATTTGTTTTGCTATTTCCTTAAAAATCCACCCAAATTTAGCTAAGTTATAAGCCTTTGAAAAATCACAGTTTGCACATATTCAATAGAGACTTCTCCTAACATTTGATCTATACTGGGCATGCTCCAACTCAGCGCTGAGCAAGACTTTCCCTGCAATTGCAGCTCTGGGCTGCTGCAGGCTTTGCTGGGTCCAGGTCCGGACACCTTAACTGAGAACAAGAGGTCTGTCTCATGTGTTCTCATCTCCCCGCCCCCCCACCACACACACACCTGCCACTGGGTCCAGACAGTGTGGAGGAGGAAGCTGCCTGCCCTGATTCAAATGTGAAGGGGACAGGGAAAGGGTCAGAGGAATAGATTCGGAAAAGGAGCCTGGATTGGGAGGCAGGTGGAAACTGGGTCTGGAGGCTGGCAGGGATGAGGAGAGAGAAACTGGGACTGGGAGTTGGGGACAATGGGACTGGCTGGACAAGGAGATTCAGAGCTATGGCAGAGACTGAGAGTAGGATCCATGGATAAAGAATGGGATTGGCTGGGCATGGAAATTGATGCTAGGAGCCAGAGAGGGGAATAGGAGTCAGTAGGCAGTGTGGGGAGACTGAGATCAGATGAGGAGCAGGAGATGGGGTGGAAACTGGAACTGGATGAGTGAGTAGACTGGAGACACAGAGCTGGGAGATAGAGGACACTAGAGAAATGGTTGGGAGTGAGGGTGTGGCCCATAGAGCTAGCTTTAGCATTTTCTTTTACTCAGCAGTAACATAAAGAACCTACAGGCCTGTCCTGTGAGGCATGAGTTTAAGAACCTAACATAAGGCTTAGAGGCCTATGAACTTTGTCACAGATAGATGGCCTGACAATTACCGTAAGTTTTAGGGAACTGAGAAAGGTGTGTTTAAGGAGAAGTTTGTATGAAATGATACCAGGTACCCACAAGATCATTGAATTAATAGTAGGCTTAGATATTTTAGGATAAAATGTTGGCAAAAGCTTAACCGTGAACTTTTCTTGGCAACGAATTGACATATATGGTAATAAGCTAAAATCATTAATATACTAACCTATAGGATAAAGGTACCCAAACATTTTTAGGGTGAGGAAGTTAGATATGGACAAGGGAGCTGACCCTTTGAATGAATACTCATGACAGGCCCGAAGCCCTATACTAGATCAAACCACCATGTAAGAAGGATCGTCGGTCGATCAGTCGGTCAATCTTGATCTGGATCATTTGGGCCTGTTTGGAATGCCAGAGACAGAGTGGGACTTTTGACTCTCACCATCAGATCCCTAACACAGCGTGTAAGTATATATGTGAGAAGGGTATAAGATACTGCATTAATTCTGTATTTGTACTATTTTTTGTGTGGTTTGGAGAGTTTATGTCTTTTTTGTGCCAGGGGTAGGCAACCTATGGCACACGTGCCAAAGGCGGCACGCGAGCTGATTTTCAGTGGCACTCACACTGCCCAGGTCCTGGCCCCTGGTCCGGGGGGCTCTGCATTTTAATTTAATTTTAAATGAAACTTCTTAAACATTTTAAAAACCTTATTTACTTTACATACAACAATAGTTTAGTCCTGTGGCACCTTTAAGACTAGCAAAAGGGTAATGGGAAAAAAGTACTAACTGCTACGTCAGTCTATCTGGGCCCAGCAGGTAGGCTCCTCTTTTCTCAAAAAGGCTTCTGCCACAACCCTCCTCAAGAACTCCCCCAGGAAGGCCTTCTCCCTGCCTTGTCAGCCCCCTTTCTGAGCTGTCTAGCTTACTTTTAAACTCCACCTCCATCTGGAGCATGCTCTGCAGGTGTGGCGGCACCGTCTGGGCCCAGAGTTGCTCTTTAACCCCTTCAGTCCTAGAATGGAATTTATATTCACCATAACACCTCATCTGCATGCCCAACTTGAGACCCTGAGGTTTGATTTGTAGAAGTCCTGCACACTCACAGCTGCAACTGAAGTCAATGGGAGCTGTGTTTTGAATATATAAAGTATATAATGCCAAGTTCCCTGAAGAATCAGGCCCTAAGCGTCTCAAATTGGGCACTCAAAATGAGTGGATATTTTTTACTTTAATTTCTCTGTACCTTGGTTTCCCATCTGTAAAATAAGGATAAGAGCATCCCTTCAGGCCACTGGGGTGTTGTGAAAATAAATTAATAAAGCAATCAGATACTATAGTGTTGAGCACCATAGAAAAGCCCATGAGGAAATTAATAATTCTGTCTTTGTAGCAGGGTTTGAATAGCATGCAGTAAATAAGACCTGGGACCCACACTGAACAATGAGAAGAAAACAAAATATTGAATAACTTGGTGGGGAACAACAAGCTGCTCATTAAGTAAACACCATCAGTCTTGTGACTGAATGAGGCAGGGCTCATATGGAAAAATAATATGCAATCATGTAATTAAAGACTGTATCATAATTCATATACACAAGGAGTCAAAATTAAGGTTGCACAGTCCACCTTAACTCTGGCATTTCCTAACTTTTGAGTGCTTTACTTTGTAATCTTAATAATGTTCTTTTAATGAAATTTTGTGTATGTACATGTGTGTGTTTGTGTATTCATATTACAATCTACCTTTCATATTTGTAGAGGTACATTGTAAAATTCTGCCCTTTTTATTTCTCTCAGAAGTGTGTATACCTCTCTAATGTCTGTGTATTATTTCCAAATGATACCAACCTAGGTTCTCTGTTGTTTTTATTATTGTTGCTCTTGACTGGATCACTGTCATTTCTATACCCTTTATGTAAGGTGACTAGAACTATGCTTAGTATGGTATCTAATGTTTGGACTCAATATTAATTTACACATTCAGATTATCACAGTGATGAGTGGAAAGGTAGATGCCAGGTAGATGATATATAATGTAGTTCCAGGAAAATTTCCTCTGATAGGCATAAATAATCTTAATACATGTCAATTTTTTAGACTTGATGAGACCTATCATAGAGATTTTAAAGCTGTATCCTTTACAATCACAGTGGCTTTCCTCCTATCAGTGTTTCATTGAAAGTTCTTTCCTTTCCAAATTGTGTCCACAGTCTCATTATCTTACACAGAATGCTACAACTATAGCTCATGCTCCTATATATACTTAAATCATTCTGATTTTTTCCCTATTCTTTCACATTTACTTTTCCAACTTTAGATTTTCATCATCAGTACATTTAATCAATTCTTCATGGGTTCCTCTTTCCAAGATTTTGTTGTGACAGTAGAACAGTAGCACCCTCATTACATGTAATTTGTGAGTCCCCTAATCATCTCTGTAGCCTTTAGGCACTAACACAAAATAAATATTAAACATCATAAAAATAATCCTGAAGTTTTTCCATTCACAAGAACTCTCTGTCTTCTTGAGTCAGTTCTTTACCCATAAATTCATAGATTCCAAGGCCAGAAGGTACCATTGTAATAATCTAATCTGAGCTCCTGTGTAACACAGGCCATAGAACTTCCCCAAAATAATTTCTAGAGCATACATTTTAGAAAACATTCAATCTTGATTTAAAAATTACCAGTGATGGAGAATCCACCCTGATTGGTAAATTGCAATCCAATGCAATAGCTCACTTCATACTATAAGTACTGACTTTTGCACCTTTTTTTGTTGAAAGCTGTTTTAGTGTGAACTCTATCTATCTATCTTCCTACTGTTAATTCTTTTTCTTATGACCACAAAAATTTGTCAGCAATATTAGGAACGTGATCCCCTTTACAGGAGTAAATGCTGACTATTTTCAATCTTGCACACAACAAATGGAAAACCTCATCAGAGATATGAGCTTTTCACATTTTCATTTTGGAGCAATTATGAAGCAATAATTTTTAAGCACATGATATTTTCAGCATATTTTCTGTGTCATCACAAAAGTGATTATCTGGGGTGGTCATTAGATCAGCAACGTAAGAGATCACTCTTACTGTACATATCATCAGCATTAGATTGATGCTAGAAGATAAAGTATTGTTTAAAATGCCTGTTTGTCTAAAACAAGTGGTTTGAATAAAATTAAAACCAATTTACATATGTATATTTAAGGTTGCCTTAATTCATTTATTTTTTATGCATGCAACATTTAGAGTGTTAGGATTCAGAGGATTTGGGCATGGAACATGGAAATTTACATCTTAATTCAGCAAGGTAATTAAGCAAGTGTCTAATTATAAGCATGTCAGTAATTCCATTGGTTTCAGTAGAACTGCTCATCTGCTTCAAGTTAGACATATGGTTAAGCACCTGGCTGAACTGGGGCCTTTCTCACTTTATCACTGTGAATTTGGCCTAGATTTGTAATGACTGAAAAGTAGTATCATTTAATAGCTGTGGAGTGGCTCATCTGAAGTCGGTTGGTGCTTCAGTCCATTTGCTAGTGGACAGGTATCTTTGTCAGAAAAGTCATCATAATTGGCACCATCTTGGCAACATACAAGGGAGTCCAAGGATGGAAGGTGGATGGAGCTGTAGAGCCTGACTCAACTCCCATTGAAGTCAGAGAGTCTTTCCTTTGATTTTAATGGGATCTGAATCAGGCCTAAACTGCCACCTCACCTGTCCCTATAGATCAGTGTTGTGATGAAGCTCACATTGGCACTGCTAGTGCCGCACCTGCTTTATGGACAAATATAAAATATCAGGCTCCAAGGCTACCACTAAATATCCTTTTAGTTATGTTTCAAAAAGAATGTTACAGCTTAGGTGCCTTTTGAAAGGATTGTCTATGGGCATGAACAAGAGGTAACAATGGAGGGTTACATTTGATCCCTCACATTGAACTCAGTGGGAATGTTGTATGCAGAAAGATTGTAGGATCTGGACAGCTGTGCTTTTCTAAAGGAAAATATTGCTATTTCCATTTTCTCTGAATAGTCCCTTCCTTTCCTCACCCTCTACTCTCCTTCATCACCAACTCTCCAAGGTTGAAGAGCAGGTGCATGGTGGACTCTTTGGCAGCTGAAGATGCTTTAGTACTATAATTATAATCAACATCTATTTGTAAAACACCCAAAGGCTTCTGGATGCCTAACACATATGGAAAGTTTTACACAGAGCTTTCAATTTCCCTCTTCGTAGTCATTATTTCTAATCACTGACAGTTCATATTAACTGAATAGTTTAAACATATTTTATTGAATATACTGCTCATGAAAAGTATTGGATTAATGGGGCTGAATTCTCCGCTGCATCCAAGTGCCACTTGGTTCAGGGGAATGGGGGAGGAGACATTAAAGAGCTGGTTATGGTGCCCTGTTTCAGCCCCAGAGTTATTTAGAGGATTCCAGGGGCTGCGCTAGATTATGCCAGTGGAGAATTGGTGTAACAGAGTGCTGCTGCACCATTATGGCCCCCGTCCAGCCTGTCACACTCTATTTTTCTGCCAACACACCCTTTATGCTGGGGAGGGGTGGCAGCAGGCACAGCAGCCAGTTTCTCTGCCTTCACCAATATTACAACAGTGTAGAATTCCACTGCTGTGGGCAAAGTGGAAAATAAGACTCTGGCCCACTGTCTTTTATTTTATCAATAGTTGAGGTAACAAAAGCACTGGCAGTGAAAGCTTCCTCACAACCCTACCTGGAGAACCTAGAAGTGAGATTCTAGTTCAGTTTCCATTGCCCATTCAGTCCTTGGCCTTGCTGCTGAGGCTGAATACCATGGCACCAGTTGGGATAATGGCTTAATGATGAAGACACTAGGAATTAGCTGAAATCAATTTACAATTCACAAGCCAGTGAAAATAGAGCTGAGAAAATAATTCCCAACAAATAATGTATTTGAGAACGTCACCTCTTTTTTTCTCTGAAAATTGTCTGTGAACAGATTATGAAATTCTTTGTAATTTGAAATTATGCACCAATATTTTGTATTATAATTCTTGGTCAGCTCATTGCAGTTAATTGTAAATGAAATCTGAGACGTGTTAGTTAGCTTTGTTTGGACACAATATATATCTGTGTTCCCTGTTTGTAAAAGCAACATTCATCCAATCAGGTTTCCAGTGCAAATACTCACATATTAATTAAAAATGTACTTTCCATGAGTATGCTCCAATATTTGCTTAACATTCATTGTTTTCATGAACATTCATGCCAATAAACACATTTGCTAGAATATTCTCAAAGAAAATGGAGAATGAGTCTGAATACAACTAAAGTAAATTTATTTTAAACTTACAGAGAATATTGGGGTTTTGTTTTTGTGGGGTTTTTTTGATGCAGCATTCTGCCCATCTCTAACTAACAGCCATCATATAGTAGTTCCTGGTCACTACCAACAATGCAACAGCAGCACAGCTGCAGCACTGCAGTTGCACTTCAGTGTAGACAGTCACTAGAGCAACAGGAGAGGTTCTCCCATCCTAGTAAATCCACCTCCTGGAGAGGTGGTAGCTAGGTCACCAGAAGAATTCTTAATTGACCTAGTGCTGTTTACACCGCTGTTTCACACTCCTGAGGGACGGAGCTAAATTGATAGAACCTTTCAGTGTAGGCCAGCCCTTAGGCAGGACTTAAAGTGCTAAACTAAAGTGAACAGCTCTGTGCCAACCACTGTCTCATTTAACAATATAAAAAAACCCAAAACCTGAGAACATGAAGTATTTGTTAGGTGCATGAAGAAAAAAAACCCTAAAATCTCTGACATTGATTATTTGATTGAAAATAAACTTTTTTAACCCACAGTGCACAGTGGGTTTTTTGTCAATGCACAGTTTACATCTTTCCACTTTACACACTATTCTGCTGCTCAGGAATGATACATTTAATTAAGGTTCTTAAGCAGCAGCATCTGAATTCAGTAAACATTAACACTTCCCTGGTATGTCTGAGCAAACATCAAGGACTGGCTTCAGCTCAGAGACAAGTTTCAGAGTGCTAATACAAACAATAGAGCTTAGACTTTTTTGCAAATGGTCCTGAGAGGGTTTCTAACAAGGAAGTGTTAATCACACTTCTTACTTGGGAAAATCATTTTACTCTGTTGCACTGTATTTTATTAATGGAATCCTTATTGTTTCTATAAGTTAAGCATCCCCTGCTTGAATTAAAAACACCTATGAACTATAAATCAAACATATAAAATATTTTCCATTGATTCTGAATGGCAAATTTTTAGCCTTAACCAGGTATCAGTGTCCCTTTAAATGAATGTGCTATGTATTTATATAAAATATTTGCATAAATATAACACATTTGTATAAAGGAGCACTGATAACCAGTGTGTGAGGGAAGGATCACAACATAAGGAGAGCCCTATATGGCATCATCTCCCCAACAAACCTGAAGTGAAATAACACTGACTGCCAGCTTTAATGCTCTCATTTTTCAAACCCATTTCAAGAGAGAGGATTTGAGGCCCAGATGTGGTAAGGAGACCATAAGTCCCAACATGACTCCCGAGGGAACAGTGCTGGTAGGTGAGTAGTGAAGAGCGGTGAACTCTGGACAGATGTCCTGGCACTAAGATGACATTTGCCTATGGATCTTGGGGCAGCTGTAGATTTGCAGCACTACATCCCCATTATCATCAGACAAATTTGACTCTTTAACCACAAGATGCTTCAGAAACTTTGAATTTCTATCTTAAATTGGCCCTTTCTGATTGTTTTTCTATGAAACAGCATGATATAGCCCATAGTTTTCCTATAACTGTTTGTGATTTCCAGTGTCTATGAAACCAATACAATCATACAAGCTATAGCTAGAGAGAAAATAAATTGTATCACCCATCTCTGCCTGTGTATTTCAGCGTTCATCTGCAGCATCCCTATTTTTCCAGTGCTGAGTGTACCATTCAGTAGAATTGTGTCAGATGCAGATAAATCTCCATGAGTAGATTAGTCTCAGTAATCTCAGGCTATGTCTACATTGTCAGAGTTTTTTCACTGAAAGTTTTACCGACGATCCAAAAGCCCTAAAAGAAAATCATTGTTACATGTTCAAACTGTCTTGCTCTGTTGTCATAGTGTGTCCACACTTGGGTCAGTAGCATCGACAGTGAGAGCAATGCACTGTGGGAAGCTATTCCACAATTCAGCTCTCCACCTTCTGCCACTAGGGCTTGTGGGAAGGCGGAGTGGATTGCAGTACATCATGGGTCCGGGCTTTCCGTCCCAGCATTCCATGTGCTTCCATCTTTGGTTCACAGCATTTTTCAGTGTCCCTTGATTTCTGCTCACCCGGACACGGATCCTGCGCTGCTCTCCCATGCTCTGCTAGCTGTCAGTTACACATCGCGAATAGCAGTGCAGTTTATCTTGAAGTTCCAAAGCCAACGGGAGTCACAGTTGCCTGACATGCTGTTCAACACTGATAGGATCAACATGAGATTGCTTTTGACGCTCATGGAGCAGCTGCACATGGTGAACCATCGCTTTTAGGCTCATGAAATGCACTGAATGAGGGGATTGAATAGTTATGCAGGTCTGGGATGACTAGCAGTAGCTGAAAAACTTTCAGATGAGGAAAGCCACTTTTCTGGAACTATGTGCTGAGCTTGTCCCTAAAGAATGAGAGCTGCCCTGTCGGTAGAGATGCATTTTCCTAACTGCAGAGGGGCGATAGATGACACGCATATTCCAATGTTGTCACTGGACCCCTTTGCGATGGAGTACATCAATAAGAAGGGTTCTCCATGGTGTTGCAGGCCCTTGTGGATCACCACGGGTGTTTTACTGACATCAACTTGGGGTGGTCGGGAAAGGTGCATGACACTCGTATCTTTAGGAACACAGGCCTATACAGAAAGCTGCAAGCAGGGGCTTTCTTTCCAGACCAGAAGATTATAGTAGGGGATGTTGAAATGCCCACAGTGATCCTGGGAGACCCAGCAAAGCCCCTAATGCCATGGCTGATGAAGCCTTACACCGGAAACCTAGATAGCAGTAAGGAGTGGTTCAACAATAGGCTGAGTAGGTGCAGGATGACCATAGAATGTGCGTTTGGCAGATTAAAGGTGCGCTGGTGATGCTTTTATGGCAGGTTAGACCTCCGTGAGGACAATATTCCCATGGTCATAGCCACATTGCACAATATTTGTGAAGGTAAGGGCGAAAAGTTTGCTCAGGGGTGGACTTCTGAGGCAGAACGCCTGGCAGCTGCTTTCAAGCAGCCAGATACCAGGGCTATTTGAAGGGCACAATCAGGGGCTATTTGAATCAGAGACGCTTTGAGGCAACACTTTGAAGATGAATACCAGTAATGAATGTTGCTATACTATGTACTACAATACTTAATGAAATTGGTATTTGCAAGGCAGCACTTGTGATGGTTGTGGTTTAGGATTTAATGTAAGCAACTGATTTTATTGCTTTTTTATTTGTTGCTGGCTTATGCTATCACAATTTGCTTGAAAGAAATTAAGAGTTTTTATAATTAAAAAAAGTGTTTATTGCACAAAAAATATTTCACAGTGTACACACACATACACACCCACCCACACAAATGCTTGGGGGGAGAAGGAGTACTAGGGGAGGGCTGACTTTCACAGCTGTGCGTAAGTCCAGCTCTCATTTAAAAATGTTTCCGTGGGGGTGGAGTGAGTGGGATACTGAGAAATGCCAGATAGCTGATAGGAAATGGCGGGTGGAGTTTGGGGAGGGCATTGGAGAGAGTTCTGAATGTGCTGAAGGTGAGGTCAGGCATGCATCTGCTCAGCCTGGAGCATTATGAGGGTCTGTGGCATGTCTGTTTGTTTTTCCATCACTTTGATCATACTCCGTTGCGGCCCTAGAGTAGGCCACATTGTCTGCTCTTTCCTGACTCTCTTTTTACCACCACTGCCTGCATTCTCTGTGTTGGGTCTCCGAGCAGTCCATCACCACCAGGAACATGTCTTCTTTGCTCCATCTTCGGCGCTTCCTTAGCTGGCGCAGGCGCTCTGCTGGTGTGTAGGGGGTGCCTATCAAGGGCACATCTGCAGAAGCACAAAGAACAATATACAGAAACATGATTGTTAAGTACACACACATCATTGAAACAGGACAGTAAAATACACTTCTACTAACATATCAATCACTTCCACACTGAATCTTGAGAAGCCCACATGCCGGCGAATACCCCAGGCATGGTGAGTTTCCCCTGGGTTAGGGGGCATTGTACTTGGGGAGAAAATCAATATAAAAGGATTACGGTGGAGTGGGCTAGGGATAATATTCTAAATTTTCCCACCCTTTTCAACTGACAGGGTTCATTGTGCCAGACATCTCACTCCTGAGGGTAAGCAGGGAGGAAAGGGAGCATCTACTACACGCTTGCAGCTTCCACCCTGCCCCCTATGCTGCTTGTGTGTGTGCTGGTTTGGTCCCTGCACAAGTGATTGCAGAATGGTGCGGGAAAGTTTCCTTCAATGGGGGAAGGAACAAAGCAGCAATTTGTTCCTCTGGCAGAGGATTGCCCAGTACCTCCAGGAAAGTTTCCTAGAGATCTCTCTGGAGGATTCCCATGAAATCTTGGTGTGCATCTGTAACCCACACACCTCTTGGGTGTGGTGTTCTGTCCCATCTAGTGGCACCAAGACCACTTAGAGAGTGAGAGAAAGATTAATGAGTCTGCTCTACAGCCTTAGCTAACAGCCATTTGCAGTAGAGGCTCATGCACTAAGCTCCAGAGGCCCCAGGTTTGATCCCACCTGCCGACGACCGGGGTCTGTAGGCATTATAAGTGGGGTTTCAACTGGGATGTCTCTGAAGCTCGGAACGCGCTTCCTCAGCTGGGGAAGTATGTAACCCACACACCTTCTGGGTGTGGTGTTCTGTCCCATCTAGTGGCACCAAGGCCACTCAGAGATAAATTACTGAGTGCTCTCCAGTCTTAGTTAAGGGCCCTAGGGCTTTTAGCTCATGCATTTAGCTCCAGAGGTCCCAGGTTCGATCCCACCCGCCGACGACCGAGGTCTGTCAGTGTTACACATCAACACCCTGTTCCACTGCACTGCCCAGCTGCACAGGGAAATGTCCAGCACACAGAAGCACAGCCAGCCTTGTACATTTCTATGACCTCAACCAACCTACTCACTTCACAAAGAAAAAACACTTACCGGGGTCCCCTCTCCTGCTTCTGCCTCGCTGGATTGAGGTTGCTGAGACTGGCTAGATACCTCTGAAGTGGAGAACAGCTCCTGACTGGACGCACCATCGGGCATCCCTGCCATGGGCTCCACGTCGTCCTCTGCCTCCACCTCTTCGTCACAGGGAGGTCCACTTTTCGCTGCCTCCACACCCATCTAAGTATCCACAGGGCTCTTCACGATGAAGGTGGAGTCAGCTGATTGCCACGGGCAGGAGGCAGGGGAGAGAGGGGGGAGCCTGTGTGCTGAGTCCTCGCTCCTCCCCCCTCCCTCCTGCCCCCTGAACGTTGCAAGCCAGCTGATTGCCGCGAGCAGGAGGGAGGGGGGAGTGGGGAGGAGCAAGGATGCGGCGTGAGGAGTAAAGGGGTGGGAAGAAGAGGCAGGTTAAGGGTGGGGACTTGGAGGAAGGGGTGTGTGGGTGGGCCGAGGGTTGAGTCCCCCGTCCCTGGTGCTTGCAGAGTAGGGGAAGCTGCCGCTGCTGCTGCGCAACATGCTTCTCCTAGCCTACAGCACCTTCAGCCTCCTTGCCTGCGTCATTGTCTCCAGTGCCAGTGGGCTGTGCCTGTGTGGGGTAAGGCGGGGGGACCTCCCAACTATAGTACTGTACTGTACTGTATGGCAAAAAAAAATGGCCCTGGAACCTAACCCCCCCATTTACATTCATTCTTATGGGGAAATTGGATTTGCTTAACATTGTTTCACTTAAATTCGCATTTTTCAGGAACATAACTACAATGTTAAATGAGGAGTTACTGTACATAAGTTCATGGAGGATAGGTCCATTAATTGATATTAGCCAAGATGGTCAGGGATGCAACTCCATGTTCTGGGTGTCCCAAAGCCTCTGACTGCCAGTTGATATTTGTCCTGTTCTGGTGCCCTGAAGCTCCTGGCATTGGCTGCTGTTGGAAGACAGGATACTAGGCTAGATGGATCACTGGTCTGATCCGGGATGGCCATTCTTATGTTCATTTTACAGCCCCATGGCCTGAGCCCCATGAGCCCAAGTCAGCTGACCCAGGCCAGCCGAAGGTGTTTAAATGCTTTGTAGACATACCCTTAGACTCACTGCTGTTGTTTTTTGCTCTGTGGACATACCCTAAGCCTAAGTGACCTGCCAAAAGTTTGTGCCAGAGTTAAGAATGGAACCCAGATCTCCAGCTTTCTAGTGTAAGGGCTTAACCACAAAATCATCCTAACTTTATTTTGTACATCAGTTTGTAGCTGTGTCATTGGGAAAATGGGACTAGGAGTGTCTCCCTAAGCATGTGACCCTTTGAGGCCACATCTTATAAGACAGGAGCTGAAGTTAAAGATAGCTTGATAATAGGACTATGAGTGAGTAAGTAAACTGTCTGAGGGCTTGTCTACATGTACGGTGCCCTCCCATTAACATAGCACTGTGTATACCGGGGGTTAGGTTGGTATAACTACGGCGCTCAGGAGTGTGTATTTTTCACACCTTGAGCGACATAGTTATTGCGATATAGATCTGTAGTGTAGAACTGGCCTGACTTATATATTCAGAGTATACAGATCAATTCCATTTGGAGTTGCTGAAAGGTATTGATACTGCTTAGATCACAAACCCCTCTTAGACCGGGTGTGAACACATCCTTCAATTAACATACTGGCCAGGATGAGTATATTAGCCCCCGACCTAAGACAAACAGCGGTGGTGAACTTGTCCAGGAGTTTGGACTGAGTGGGCGGAGGGCTTTTGCTGAGTATTGGGGTGTGTGTGTGTGTGTGTGTGTGTGCGTGCGTGCGCGCGTGCATGTAGGCAAAACACACAGAAACTAATATCAGAGAACAGAGACACAAAGACAAAAAGCAAGAAAGCCAAGTAGCAGCCTCTTAGCATGGTATGACCCTAGAAAAGTTAGAGAGTTTTGGGGGCTGGTGTTGGCTAAAGAGGCATGGAGCTGTAAACTAAAACACCTTCTTTTGTTCTTGGTTCTTTGCCCTGCGTTCGGAGGAGCACGATCTTGTATATTCCTTGTAAATAAACAAGATTCCATCAAAGACTCCATCAATTTCCAACTGGAACATCCCCAGGACTCCGAACTTTGACTAGCCGCTCAGGTCAAAAAGGAGTAACAGTATTCTCAGATATTTTCTTCACTTACAGCAATTATTTATTTATCTTCCCCCTTGTTTTTGAAAACTAGTATTTATGACCAAGACTATTTTGTATGAACATAAAAGTACTCTATTTTATAAGAGCAGGAGATGCCACAACCTAAAAAATCTTGTCTTCTTTATGAAATTTCTTTAAATTTGTACTTTGCAGTCCAACATGCTGTTGGCATTTTGCATCAAAATAAGCAAAGGCACTTTGCCAATTGGCAGAAGAAGACTTCGTATACATTTATGGGCCAGATTCTCCTTTTGTTAACACTGATGAAGATCAGAAATAAGGCCATCAGAGCTAATGGCATTTCACCAGTATAAAATTGGTATAAATACATGGAGAATCAGGCTGTAGGGGAGAGAGTGTCTCAAAGGCACAAACGACAGGCACCTAATTCCCCTTGAATGTAAATGGAAGTTAGGCACCTGTCATTTGTGCCTTTGAAACTTTCCTGCTATATTTTTTTAGGATTTCTTTAAATTCATTTTACAAGGAATGCCACCATTTCAGCTCAGTCTGTCTTCATTAAGCCCTATTGGCTTGTAAATAGCAACATATTCTATACTTTACTAAGTAGCACAACCCTTTTGATATTAATGTTTTCCTAGGAGAGTTTCTTCATTTATGTTACATCAATTATTCCAGTCCCTGCTGGCAATGTTTTCATGTCTCATACTTCCAAGTTCCAGATCTAACATTTTCTATGTCATAAAAATCTTCATTAGATGCTATAGTAAGCTTATTATCTTTATTTACAGGTACACCCATACATATTTGCAGTTCCTCCTTTCCCCCCAGTTATTTTGAAGGATAATGTCTTTAAAAGAACATGAGAATGTATACAGAGAGACAAACAATTTGGGGGCAAAATGTATTCCCAATGTAACTCTGTTGAAGACAGTTATACCAGGGGTGCATTTTGCTCTGGATCAGAAAAAGTTGCAAGAATATTAAGGACATAAACTTTCACAATAAAACATAATTCAATTCTGAATGTAACAAATCAAATGAAATCAGAATATGACCCAGTCAGAACATAGTCATTGATTGAAACTAGTCTTTCTTAATTAGTATTAATAACTTAATACCTTAAAAGGATTTTCCTGAAGGATCCAAGGAAACTCATCACTCCACAAAGAGTATATATATTCTTTCTCAGGTTATTCACTCAGTAGTCTATCACTTTTTTCTTTGGTGCTCTTTACATATCTTGTACAATCATTCATTCATTACTAAGTGCCTGTTACAATCTTTGCAAGATGTGCTGACAAAATCTCCTTCTACATCACCATTGCCATTTTCATTGTTTCCATGAGTTGCCCAGTCTTGATCTAAATCAATACAAATCAATGTAAAATGAATTGGATTGCACTCTGTTTGCAATTCCAATTCATCGGATTAATATCCCGTTTGTAATATGTACCTCACATTTACCTGCATTTTTGTCTTTCCAGTAGGAAAGGTAGATAAGTCTAAATGTCCTCATTAATAGCTTAGGGAATTATTCAGTGTAAATCAAATATCTAGTAAGTCTATTTCACTTCCCTTCAGAAATTCCCTTAGGTGAAGTACATTTTAATTTTTTTTTTTACTTACTTCAGATTAGCTCATCTTCACTCACAACAATATCACTATCAAAATAGCTCTTTGCTCTTTATATTACCTTATTCTCCCTGCTCACACATCTTCTATCTGTTAATTCCTGACTGCAGAATTTTTTAGAGTTTTATTTTTAAAATTCCACATGACTGCACATTCTGGTATTTCTCCAGTGTTGTCAGAATAACGTGCCTTTTCCTCAAAGATTCCCCTAGAGGAGAAATACACTATGTACTGTGTGAATCACTTTTCTCATTCGCTCTGCCTATCATACAAATCTTTCATCTTTTCTCTCCCCACTGTAAAACTGGAGAGTTAGTTTCTAGTATGCCCCAGGGCAGTACATTTTGAAACCTCTCCAGTTTTATGAGCTACTCTTGCTATACCATCCTCTGAAACAGCATTCAAAAGTAGGTGAGGAAAGTGTGGTGTATGCAGCTATGATTCTTTATATGCAAGGAGGCTCTGTTCCTATTTACTCGGGGGCATGTCTGGGAGAGGATTCAAGATGAACGATCTTTCAGAGTGAGAGTTATGCTCTGCTTTCTCTCTCTCATGGAGATTTTATATCTGTTCTGAGTTTGGGTGTAGTTTTCCTTAATCAAAAATAAAAATAAATATTTCAGTTTGAAAGTACATGTTTTGCTCTTTGCATGGGGAAAGCATTACAAAAAACCTGCAGATCGTTGTATCACAATCAATGCAGTGCAGTTTACTTTCTGCTCATAAAACAATTTTTGTCTATCATTAGGGGTGTTTTATGATTTTCATGTATTTTATTACCATATGTTTGATATTGCTCTTTTGATTTTTTTTAAATTGATAAAGAGGAATTGTGACAATTCACATCCATATACAGCCAAATCTTGTCTCTTAGCCAACTGCTGAATTACATGGAGTTGGTATGGCTGGGTGGGGCTCCATGAGTTTAGGAACTCTTCCCCCTTCTCTTCCCAGCTGCAGAATGGCATCACAGAACTACAGCTGTGCCCCACCAAGAGAAGAATTTGTATAATGGTGGAGCTGGCCAAACTCTCAGCATTTACTATGCAGCCCCCAAAATGCCACTTCACATTGCTATGGTCTAAGCCTCTGTGAACACTGCCAGAGCCCTTTCTCTGAAAGATTCTTGTCCCTTTCATCCTGGGCAAGATTTTCCTACTTCGGAAGAGCAAGATTTTAGAGCAGCCTGTTCTTTGGAAAGCTGTGTGATCTCCAAGATCATATAGCAAACTTAAAGCCCTGGACCAAAATATTCACGAGTAGCCATTGATTTTGGGTGCCTCAATTTTGGGGTGCCTTATGCAAGACACCTGAAAATTTAGGCCCTGGTGAGAAAACCATACTTTAGTGAATAAGGGACTCTGACACTTTGTGGAAAACTTTGAAAAATGTAATTTTGAGACTTATTCCTTTAAAGGATAGATTGTAATTTTTCTAATTCCCTTCTCTCTCTCCTCTATAAGGCTATTTACCTGAAAACTGGATTTCTCTTTCTAAAACTTATCCCCATTCAATATCATGGTCTTTTTTGTGATGTAATAGGGCCTAATTCTGTACCAGTTAAGTCAAAAGGAGTTTTGCCATTGACCTTCAGTACGAGCACCATCAGCCCATAATTTCCACAACAGATTGTGATGACAAACAGGATTATGATCTGTGGTATAAGGTAGGGAAGAAACAGCAGAAGGAAATGAAGTCTTAAGAAACAAATATCCTGTTTTCATAAAACACTTGAGAAATATAGAATGAGGCAATGTCCTGGGTAATGCAATTCTGCTGAAAATACTACGAAATGTAGGGCTTTGAACTCTAATTGTTCTAAAAGCATAGAGAGAGATTTCCCAGGCTCCAGCACCAAAACAAGAGCTTGGGCTGCCTGACAAGCATTTTGCCCCAGGCTTTTAATTGTTTAACACTGTCACAATGAAGACCGAAACAATAAAGTTCTGGTTTGCCTGAAGTTTAAATAGATCATGATATGTATTGTATTTGGTTATATAAAGTAGGAGAAATAAAGTATCCTTGAGTAGGGGAAACCTATTAACTGAATTTAAGATGGAAGAAGAAACAGAAGTCCCAATCCTGCAATTGGATCTGCGGTTGGTTGATTTCAGTGGGGCTCCACACAGAGCCAAATGAAATATTGGGGTCTTTGTAAATCATATCTAAGGTCACTAATTTTTTATATTTCAGTCTGATCCCAACCCTGCAATGTGATGCATATGAGTGGCCTGCTTTGCCACTGAGTTTCACTTCAGTGCCTTAACCACTAGACCTTTCTTCCACCTCCTCGAATTTCCATGAGATGCCTTCAACAGTGAAATTGGCTTAGAATAGCTGAGGACCAAATGGAGACATGAGCTCCCAGTTTGACGCTGTGACCAAAAGTGCTAATGCAATCCTTGGAGGATAAACAGAGAACCCTGAGGTAAGGGTGAAGAGGAAGGGGCTATGTGGGAAGTGGCCCAGGGAATAGCAGCAGGACCTATTATAGGAAGCAGCATGTAGCTGCTATTTATAGGTTCCCTGGGTTGTGACTCACAGTAGTGGCAGGATGGCCTAAGCCCCAAGAAGATGATAAGGCTTGTTTAGAGGCCCAAGTGAAGGGCAAGACTTAGAGTCTTGAGAGAGAAAGACCTAGGGGCACTACTCTATACCAGGGCACTGCTCCATACCAGAGCAGACATGGACTTAAAGCTAGCCCAGGAAGACTGAGGACTGAGCCTAGGAACCAGGCTAAAGACATTACTAAGGGCACAGGGACAGGCCCTATTGGATGTCTTGCCCTGAAATGGGTTTGTTCATTCACATGTTGACTGTGTGACTTGGTTGGAGGGCTGAGCCACTGAAGACCCACCTGATGAGGGCAATAGCTGATGGGGCACTCCCAAAAGAGAGGCAATGTGCAAGTTTGCACTCACCTGACAGTAGGATTGCCAGGCATCCAGTTTTTGACCAGAAAGCCCGGATGAAAAGGGACCCTGGAGGCTCCGGTTGGCACTGCCGACTGGGCCATTAAAAGTCCAGTTGGCGGCGCAGCAGGGGCTCGGGGCTAAGGCAGGCTCCCTATCTGCCCTGGCCCCACACAGCTCCCAGAAGCAGCTGCCAAGTCCCTGTGGCCCCTAGGTGCTGGGGCGGCCAGGGACTGGGAGGCTCTGCACACTGCCCCCAGCGTTGGCTCCACAGCTTCTATTGGCTGAGAACCGTGACCAATGGGAGCTGCAGGAGGTGGCGGGGCAGAGCTTACAGGCACGAAGGCAGCACATGCGGTGCAGAGCCGCCTGGTCACCCATGCACCTAGAGGCTGCAGGGATCTGGCGGCCGCTTCCTCAGAGCTGTGGTAAGTGCTGCCAGGACCCCATACCGTCTCCTGCATCCCAACCCCCTGTCCCAGCCTGGAGTCCCCTCCCACACTCAAACCCCTTGTTCCTGGCCCCACCCCAGAGCCCACCCCCTCAACCAGAGCCCCCCCCAACCCGAGTCGCCCCCCATGCACTCTGAACCCCTTGGCCCCAGGCCACAGCCCCCTCCTGCACCACAAACCCCTCATCCCTGGCCCCACCCCAGAGCCTGCACCCCCAGTCCAGAGCCTATACCCCATCCTGCACCCCAACCCCCTGCCCCAGCCCAGTGAAAGTGAGGGTGGGGAAGAGTGAGCAACAGATGGAGGGAGCAGGACCTTGGAGAAGAGGCGGATCAGGGGTGTTTGGTTTTGTGTGATTAGAAAGATGCCAACCTTACCTGACAGGAGGTGCTCACAAGAGATGAGTGTGCACTGTCACACTAGTGAAAAGTAATTATTAAGTTATTACCATGAATATATCAGAGGGGTGACCATGTTAGTCTGTATCCACAAAAACAACGAGGAATCCAGTGGCCCTTTAAAGACAAACAGATTTATTTGGGCATAAGCTTTCATGGGTAAAAAAAAAACCCACGAAATGCATCTGAAGAAGTGGGGGTTTTTACCCACGGAAGCTTATGCCCAAATAAATCTGTTAGTTTTTAAGGTGCCACCAGACTCCTTGTTGTTACCATGAATATAGTACTTTTGTTCAAATAAAATCTGCTGCAGTTTAGACACAACTACTATATGCTAATCCATTTAGAGAAGCCCCATCAAAAAAGTATTATTCTTAGAGCAATTGTCATATATTTCTTTACTCTCAAACCTCACTGGCCTTTAAGGCATTCCTGGGGATTCCTGTCTTTTCATGTTGAGATACACACTGAACATAGTATTCACATGCATTGTTAAAAAGATCAAGGGACATGCCCATGAACATTTGCGAGAACTCAACTGGAAATTGTGATCACCTGGCATCTTTCATATTTGTATATGGATTCTGTAATTCCCTGAATCATAACTGGAACATTTAGAACCTTCCTCGAGCTATGATAATTTGAAAGCAAACCACCTTTATTATGAGAAACTAAGAAAAATATACATTTTCAGAAAGCTGCAGTAAGTTTCAACTGATTTTTTCCACAATGTCTCATAAATGGAGGGGCTCTAATACAGAACAAACACAAACTAACAGATTTGCTTATAAAAATAAAGCTTTCTGGACAGCAGGGGAATTCATTATGCTTTGTACACACAAGTAACTTGCATTTATGTTGTCTCCAACTAGTCATTGCTTGTCCTAGGGAGCCTGTAATTGTCATGTATAAAGGGGAGTGATCTGAGAGGGCTCTGATGCCCTCCATAGCTGTTTTGATTTTATGCATTTGATACTCTAACAAAGAAATAGTTCAGCTGAAATCATGCACTGAGGAACAATGAGTGTTCCCTGACAGCAGGCGGAGGAGAATTCCGAGTTACAGAAAATGCTTTATAATTCCTCACAGTTCTTTGAATGGGTCAGAGTTGGTTCTTGGTCTTTCTGTTGACTAATCTACTTTTAAGTTAAGAAGGTAACTAAAGTCTCACCCACTCTTAAATTATATTTGTCCAAGTTAAGTCAGCGTTTAATTAAAACCTTTTAGAAATTTTCCTCATCTGTATTGGGGACAGAGCTATTAATTATACAAAATGGGTTCATGTTTAGTATTTCCCATTAGTATTATATAACATCCTGGAGAATGTGAGATTACTTAATGGGAGTGAAAAATTATACATGAATGCTCTAACATAGTGAAAATGGGTTAACCTTACACAGTTATGCAGTTTAAAGGATATTAACTTAAAAGGACACTGTCAGGTACATTATTCCCAAAATGTAGATTTTGTTAATGTAACACAATGGCTGTTTATCTGCTCATGTCTCCTCATGGCTGGCCAATAGATAATGACTACTATTACCTGCTTAGCTACTATTATAAAAACGTAGCAAGTGGGCCACAAAGTTTATACCAAAACCTACTATTCACAGAAATATGTTCATGACTTTTATTGTAAAATTTTAGTTAAAACAGTTTGGGGGTTTTTTTTAGATGTTTTTGCTGAAGTGTTTGCAACATAACCCTCACCGGCTTTCATACTGCATAAAACTGACTAGAAACAGACATGGAACTGAACAGAACTGTTCAGTCTTTACTGGTCAAATACAAGAAGCAAACAGCATGAATAGTGAACACCTGATTTTCAAAATTGGAGCCTAAAGTTAGGCTCCTAAATCCATAAACAGGCACCTAAATCAGCCACAACTGCCTTGGCTCTACCAGCTCCTGGCCTTGGCTCCCCCAGCCAGGCCAGGAGCTGGTAGAGCCAAGGCAGTTGTGGGAACTGTGCAGACCCTCCACTTGCCCATGGTGCAGGGGGCTTGAAAGCAGCCCCTACCCCATGTCCTTGCCCCCAGGGTCCCCTGCCCAGTGCAGGTGGAGGATCTGCAACATGGCTCCCCACAGCTGCCTGTGTGGCTCTTACCATGGCCGGGCTGTGGCTCCGAGGCCCCACCCCACCCCCCAGCCCGGTTGGGGTAAGAGCTGCATGGGCAGCTGTGGGGGAGTTTGGGTCCCTCCACCTGCCCTGGATGGGGGACCACTCCAGTATGGCCAGGAGTAGGGCCTTGGGGGGAAGAGGGATGAGGGCAGGACCCCTCCCCCCCCCCCCCCACTTTTGGGAAGGCTCTGCCACCCCTGGTGGAAAGATAAAAGCATTTAGGCCAATGGCTTCTATTCTCTCAATGGAAATTAAACATAGTGGTCAAGATGACTATAGAACCTGAGCTCCTTCCACACAAATAGATTGACTATAGCCAAAGTCCCTAGTACAGTTCATGGAGTCTCCTCCACCTCTTCATGCTTTTTCAGGTGATAGAAAACCCATCTGGGTTTCTTTTTTAGTGCAGGGGTGATAGTAATATTGTTCAGATTATGGTGGAAAAGCTTTGTGAAAGGGAAAGGTGTAGACTGGTGGTCCTAATCACCAGCTGGGGACAAATAAACAGCCATACCCACTTTAGTCTTTCTTCAGGGCTCTCTTTATTATCTTCACAAACAAAGAAAAGTGCAAAAGTAACACAAACTTCCATCTGGTGAAAGATTCAGACAGGGGCCCTCTGACCTCCAGTAGCTACCAGGAAGGGCTTTACCCCAACTGGGGGGGAAATCACCTGACCCAGACCAACTGCAGAACAGCATCCTGTATGCTGATTTCCTATACCCTCGCATAGAGCTGGGCCCTCCTTTATATCATCCAGCTGAGAGTGTGGGCCAGTCATGAGGTACTGTTCAGCTGATTCCCAGCACCTGTGCCCCCCTCCCTCCCTCAGCTATTGAAGGGGCAGACTGCCATTTTTGCAGTTTATTTATCATTATCAAGAGATCAAAGGGAAAGTATAGACTAATTCTCTATGGAAATTCTGTATGGAAAGAATAAAAAGCAGAATAAAAACCTACAAGCAGAAACCACTAGAGTGAACTAAATGATACAGAATCAAAGCAGCTCTGTACATCTCATTCTGACAGTTCTAATCAAAGGACAGTTTCTTCCAGGAAAACATTCTAGTGATATAGAGACTGACTAGAGTTAGCTTACAAATTCAGGCTATCAGAGACAGAACAATTAAGTGAGATTCCTATTTGTCATTTAATGTCATCTATAAGAAACAGATAATTAACTGCTGGAGTACTGAAAGCAAGCTACAGCTCTAAGTTCCCAAGACCATCTTCATTGATAATATGATTACTGCCATGGTTCTCCAGGGCAAGAAGAGAGAAAATGAGAAGTCTAACTCACCTGACACTACATGGATCATGAGTAATGACTATGGAGAGAAACCAGGACTGGTAATGGTGCTAGCATTAAGATGTACAGTAAATGCATTGCATCCTTGTAAACTGTATAAGGTTTAAATATTTAAAAGATCAGGATTAAGTGTTACAGAGAAAAAAGCCTGTAGAACAGGGGAGGAGTAAGGACACTATGCTAAAACAAACAGTGATTAGACTTCTAAAAAGCAGCAGGGCTCACTCTGTGGCTCTCTTAATGCAAGGGTAATTCATCTGGTGAATCAGATTCTAACCAGAATGTAAATCAAAGGGCTGAGAATCATGCAGTTAAGAGGAACTGGATTATGGCTACAGAGGGTCCTGTGGCACATTTAAGACTAACAGAAGTATTGGGAGCATAAGCTTTCGTGGGTAAGAACCTCACTTCTTCAGATGCTGTATCCCCAGAGGAAGATAAAGATGAAATAGTCACCCAGGACTGAGCAATGTGTCAAAGGACACTTCATGGAGATCTAAACTGGGGCCTGATTCTGCATGTTATTCCTCCAATTGCACACTGGTGTGACTCAATATGGCTCCTAAAATTTGCTGCCATAGGGAAAGTGAGGCTCAGAAGCCTCCATTGAAAAGCTCTGGCCAGCTGTGGGTGCCCTGAGGCCCACAGAATTTTGCCAGTGATATCAGGGCATCAGCGGATGGGGAGGGACAAGCCCTCTGCTTGCGCTGTTTGAGAAACATACAGTCCTGTGGAACAACTAGATGAAAACTTCAAGCTGATGATCAGAGTTTTCTGGCTTTTTTTGCTATAAGACAGAAAGAAGGACTGAAGAGGACTGTTTATTCCTGCAATTCAGGTAACGGTAAGGGTAGTGGCCATTTTGTTTCCTTCTCTCCTTTCTGTATTCTGTGCCGTGCTGACACTTGCTCAGTGAGGCACTCTGTTGATCAGTGAGGGAGAACTATAGTGCAGAGAGAAAAAAGAATGTGCTGTGTATATTACTGGAGGACTTACTGTCAGTGAATACTGGTGAGTATTTAGCACAGCATGCAGTAATCATATTGCCACTAGAGGAAATCCTAGACATGAGGACTTCCAGAGCATTTTGCTTTCTGGTAACTGAGAGAAATTGTGACACCTAAGCTTGGTATTAGTTTATGTATCCTCCATACAGTTTATGCATCTGCTTCAGTAAACTTTAGTGTTAGAGTTCTTGAGGCTACATTAGCATTACATACAACCATGCAGTCAAAGAGGAAAGAAAAAGATACAGAAGACATCAGAATGTCTAAGGAATTAGACATTTAATTATCACACCTAAATGCCCATGAGCACACTCTTCTAATGTTCAGATTATCTGTGAGTATATAGAACATAGGCCAAATCCTGCAATCTGTAGTTAACCTTTACTCAGGCTGTCACAAGGCGACCCTTGCCTTTTAAGAGGGAAAAGGATAATGGAACCATGACTGGTCAGTTGACCCCTGACCCCAGTTGGGTTAAAAGACTGTACCATGATCTGAGCCATATAAGTGGGGAGAGATGGAGGAAGCTGAGTTCAGTCAGGAAAGGGCAGGTGGAAGCTGCTTAGGAGTGAGAGATTAGCAGGCAAGAGCTACGAGAGACCAGGAAACAATAGGAAGTCCCTGAAGGAACCTGTAAGTGGTTCTGAGGGAAGGTTGAAGGCAGAAGAGCAGCAAGAGGGGGTTGCTAGCTAACCTCATCAAGCCAGAGAGCCAGGGCTGGAGAGGGCTGAAAGCTAGAGAGAAGCAGGGGGTGTTGCCTGCTGATATATAAGCCAGAGAGCCAAAAGCCAAGGACCAGATAGGGCCAAAGGCAAGGGCACAGCAATGGGGCTTATCTGATGAAGCTAGAGGGCCAGAGAAGGCTGAGAGCTGGGGGAGTGATAGCTACTTCCCTGATGAAGATGAACTCCTTCAGAAAGGACATGGCTGAGGAGTGGGGGAGACATTCCCTCTGGAAAGAGCAGGGGTTGCACTTCAGCTGGAAAGCTAGGGTGGCTGTCCTTGTAAAAGGACAGGAGGGGACTGAAGAGCCCAGGTCTGGTGGAAGATGCTGGAGTGTGGTGGTAGAGGGACCAGATGTCTTGGGATAAATGGATTATATTTTGGGACTCTTGTTATGGACTATTTACACTATGTTTTTGTAATAGACTGGCCCCAAGGAGGCATGGTATTAGGCAAAAGAGACTGGTATAGAATTACTGGGGACTTTGAAGGAGGGAAACTGAGGTAGGTGCACCTGTTGTGGTGATTTCTGCAGCTGGAGGGCTTTCCAGGCAGGGTGGCAGTTTGACACTGGCAAAAATCCCACTAAAATTATTTGATTTAACTGTCCACAATGGGCTTAATCCTGCCCAAGACAGAGACAACCCTGCCCTAAGGAGTTTATAATCTCAACAGGAGTTTTGTCCAAGTGAGAACTGAGTAGTGACTGAAGGATTTGATCCCTTGTTTTTTAAAGTCACTTCACTACCATCTTCAAGAGTCTAATTTTTGGTAGAAACGTCTCTTTGAGGCAATAGTTCGAGGAGCAATGTCGTAGCATCAGTCTATAACTTGGCTAGACCTGTAATATACTTCCAGGAACCACTTTGAGATAACACTATACCTTTGAGAACCATAGATGATGGTAGCCATTGAGTCTGAAATGAGTCAAACATTCAGATAAACCAGCCTAAGTGCACGTTTTCAATTCAGATGGACCCAAATCTTCATGGTCTGCATCTCCAGAGACTGTATTTAAATGTGTGAAGAAAATATTCTATGTTACCACAGATTTTAGGGTACATATTTGTGTTTCATGTGAGGCTGAAAATACTAATGTTCAACTTTTACATATTAGAACCACAAAGTTTAAATATAAATTTAGGAGTTCTCTTTGTGGATTAGGCTAATTTATTTTATACAAAGTCCAATCACTGGTACTTGCATTGCTATTGATTGAACACATCATCCTGTATTCCTTCTGGAAAAGATGTAGCTGTTCTATGGAATTGCTGTAATTTAACATGAAATAATAAACACTTATTGAAAAGTACTATTGATATTTCATTTCTTTATAGAACTGTATAAATATACTCTGAGCCCACAACAGAGAAGGGCTTTTGCCACATCTCCTGCAGCAAACCTCAACCATAACTCTCTCTGACAAAGACTTATCAATTTAATGAAGCCAGCAAGAGACTCAGACTGCACTGATTAAAAACATTACAGCATTTCCTAGTCCATGTTTAAAGATTTTTAAAGCCAGAAAGGACCATTATAATCTAGTCTGGAGTTAAGGGTACTGAATTAGACTGAGGAGAAAGATGGTCACTGGACTGCACCTCAATTTTCAGCTCTGCTACAGAACTTTCTGTGTGACCCAGGTCACTTTGCCTCCATTTTCCATCTGTAAAATGGGAATAATAGTACCTGTGCCTTTTTAGACTAAGATCTTCCAGGCAGGTATTCTGATAACATGTCTTTATACTGTGTCTAGCACAATGGGGCCTTGATCTTGAAAGAGACTTTGGGTGCTACTGTAGTACAAATAAATTAAATTCACCATATTTTAGGTGATTCAAGTATAAAATACATAAAAAAATGAGCCTCAGATATTTAGGAGAAATTATTGCATGAAATTTCTATTGTTTTATGACTGATGTAACAGTCTGAGATCTAAAC
Source organism: Terrapene triunguis (assembly GCF_002925995.2). Taxonomy (NCBI): domain Eukaryota; kingdom Metazoa; phylum Chordata; order Testudines; family Emydidae; genus Terrapene; species Terrapene triunguis. Next base: position 22,958,296 of record NW_020664393.1, read on the forward strand.
TGTGATGCAGAAGATGGCCAAAAATTGGATCTCAGCTCTCTAGCTCCATAGAAATGCTCTAGTCTAAACAAACTCATGAATAACTCTAAGCTAATGGATATTTGGCACCATCTACAGATGGATAATAAAACTGTCTCTTCTTGCTGTGAATTCTGCCCAAGTACAAAATATGTTAATAGCAGGAAAACAAGCATGCAACTGAGAGTGGGGATCAGTACTCTGTACTATGAGATCAGTGTATTTAATCTGTTGTCCTTCTACCAGGTGTTGGCAACAACAAGGGCTGGGTTCAAACAGCAAAGGGTCCCTCTTAAAAATAAACACCAGGGGCTACTCACCCAGAATTCCTGGGCCTACTAAATACCTTCCCTGGGCACCCTTAGTAGGCAATCCTTCCCCACTCCCAAGCAGTGAGCCTGCATGTGAAACAAGGAAAACTATTAGGGGCACAGGGGACATAACATCAATGTGGGAGAACACAGCAAAAGTCTATATTAAACACTCCCCATGGTAACTCTGGCAGGAGTCTGGTCATCTGGTTCCCTATTTGCCAGTATCAACATTCAATAGGCAAAAACCCCTTTATCACATCTTCCCTGTTCATCTGCTATACACATACCTTCAGAGTCCTGCAAACAGCCCACCCTCTTCAGTAGGCGGGGAACCAGTAGCACATAGTAGCTTTGGGTAAAATCTTTCCCACCAAGATTGTCCTTCTTGCCTCAAGACAGAAGACCTTTCCATTCAGTTCCCCTACCCAACCAATTCTGAATTGTGTACAGTTATAGTGACTCCCAAAGTGCCACTAGAGGAATTTGTATAGAAAGTGTATGCAAATAAAGCTCTCTCTAGCCATAATTCCCCCTATTTACCACTAGATGGGAGCAGAAAGCTCTTTCTCCCCTTACATTTTTCCATCTAGACTTCTGAGTACATAGTACAAGTGACTGGAAAACAGACTTTTCCTCCTGTGAAATTCTGATATTTTTTTTAAAGGTTCATCCCAAATTGGGATGAACAAACAACTTTAATTTTTTTGTGAGGTGGGGGAAAGACAAGAAAATCTGTTTCAGAAGAACCAAAATGGAATTTTGTTCAGCTTGCTTCCAGGTTGCCCAATTCTGCAGGCAGCCAGCTCCCTGAGAGGCATGAGGAGGAAAGTAGGTGAGCTGCAAGGTAACCAGGTAGCTTTCCATTGGGTACAGTATTCTAGCAGTTGTCCAATTCTGGTGTCCACAATTCAAAGACACTGACAAATTAGAGATCAGGGAAGAACCATACTGATTAAAGAATTGGAAAACATGCTTTACAGAGTCACTGAGCTCCTTGAGTCTATCTAGTTAGCTTCACAAACAGAAGGTTAAGGGCTGACTTGATAAGTTTATAAGCACCTACCTGAGGAACAAATATTTGATACTAGGTGTGGTGAGGTGGCTGCCCTACCCCCATGAGAGAGGGGGCTAGAGTAGACCAGAGCGGCTGCACAGGCCAGCAGCCAATTAGGGAAGGGCCTACTGAGAGCCAATCAGGGCCAAGATTAGAGCCAGCCAATCAGGGCTAGGCTAGGCCCTATATAAAGGCGGCCCAGGAAGGGAGCAGAGAGTTTGTTCTAGACCTTCATGGGGGAAGGTCTGTCTCTAGAGCAGGAGACCAGCACCTCGGACAGAGCAATGCTGGGTAGGCTCAGGAGGGAGCATAGTAGGGCTCCGGCCCAATACCTGCCAGACTGTGGGTGCTGATAGAAAGGGCCTAGAGGGTGCGAGGGGCCAGAGGGGAAGTGGCCCAGGGACAGTTGGACAAGGGGAGAGAAGGAGGGCAGGGAGGCTGCTACTAGAGGGTCCCTGGGTTGGGACCCAGAGTAGTGGGCTGGCCTGGGTCCCCCTCCTTGTACCGCACCTGGTGGTGAAGTGGCCAGAGCAGACTGCAACCAGCCCTTGAGGGGCTAGACTGTGGGGTTGCGGGTGGCCACTGCTGTTAACAACACTCCCCCACCCCGGAAGGGGGTGAGGCGGGACTAAGAGACATGGCCGGAGGGCAGTGTTCTGAAGAAGGACACCACCAAGCAGGGAGCCACGTGGGTCCGGACGCCAATAGAGGACAAGAGACAGATGGGACACTGCCAGCAGAGGGCGCTCCAGGGCTATTAAGAGCTAATTCCTGGACTGAACAGAAGGCGGCACTGCGGTGGTGAGTCCCAACCCCATCACACTAGGATTGTCAATTTAGCAGGCCAAGGCATAACAAGAATCAAAGGCTAGAAATTGAAGCTAGACAAATTCAGACTAGTAATAAAGCACACATTTTTAACAGTGAAGGTAATTACCGACTGGAACAACTCACCAAGGGTTGTGGTCACCATTGCTGTGTATGTGTTTGGATTTCTTTTTTTCTAAACAACCTTGATTTTAAAAAAAAAAGTGCTCTAGCTCAAACCAAAACTATTTTAGGGAAGTTCTCTGGCCTGTGTTATACAGGAGGTCAGAACAGATGATCACAGTGGTCCCTTCTTGTCAAAATCCACTCTTCTCAGCAGGGTATTTTAATTGTGATGAATTGGCATTTTCAGATGGGAAAAATGTTCTGCTGGAAATGTTCTGACCATCTCTACTAACAGATGAAGCAACTCTGTGGCCTTTCTTTCCCCTGTTCATGAACTTTGGGCCACAGGGCTTACACATACTTCATGTTGTCATTTACACAAGTGCAAATTAATACAAAATGGGTGTAAAACTCTGCCAAATCATGGTAGCATTTTGCACCACTTTGCTATCAAAGATGCATAGCAATTGTGAACTGGGTTCTACAAAGCCACGTAAATCTAATGTAAGCTAAATATTTAATAATTTTAAAAGCCCCCACATTGTACAATTTTACTTAGAAGATGAAATAGCTTTTTTGGAAATGAATAATGGCATTTTTGCTATCTGGTCTTTTAATTTGGAAAACATCAAACGGGACCATCAGAGGTCAAACTATTGCCTTGGCAATTGGCAGTGTGAGTGAACAAACAAGCACAGGAAATTGTTCAGCTAGAAAGGCTTAAAATCCAAGACAAAATTTAAAGGATCTATAAGTTGCTCCCAGATTCATGATATGCACTTGTACTGAATCTGATAAAAGCAACAGAGTTGGTATAAAATTAAAGTCAAATCCCTTCGCTGGAATGGAGGGACAAAACAGGCAGAAGTTTTTTGTTGCTGTTGCCTTCTATATACAGTGAAGATGTTCTGAATATCAAATATAAGTTTTTAATATAAGTTTTACTGAGTACTTAAGTGTCCTAGTGCTCTTGTCTGGTCCTGGCTAGTTTTTGTGTGTTACCTGAGGTTCTGAGAAGGAAAAATTCCTGTGATAGTCTAAGTGGATAAAGCATTAAGGTTATGAAATGTATCCTTCTGTGGAATGAGGATGTGCATGTTGGGGAATAATGTATCTACCATACCAAAAAAGCCAATAGACACTGATATTTAAAAGGCTTTATCAAAGATAAGAACTCCTCCTACTACAGCATACAGTATTTAGGACCTTTTCATAGATGGCTTTTTTTGTTTGTTTTGTTTAGGGCCAGAAGAAACCATTGGCTTATTCAGCATGACTCCTGTAAAATACAGGCCATTGAATTTCATCCAGCTTCTTCTCCTTTTGTTGAGCCCAATAATTTGTGTTGTCCTAGTCAACTGTAGCCTCCTCCCTGGTGCTTGTTACTCGGAGTGGCTTTTCCCATCTCCTCACATGGGTTGGGTCTAAGGCTTTTTTTATGATGCCTGGTGCCTCCACCCAAGGTGACTTCTCACTGTGCCCAGGACACAACAGGTGCTGTCCCTGGGGAAAATGAATAATGCTACTATCTGGCAAGGAGTGTAAAACCCAATACACAGGAAACAGTAAAGTGTATCAACACAAACCCCAGCAAAGAAATGACACACCCAAAAATAACTCTAACAAAGGAGACTTTACTGGGAATAGGAAAAGAGATGGGGAAGGAAAGTATTAGGGTTAAAGTTCCAAACACTTCCCCATGCTCACAATCCTTCCCAAATCCCTGATTCCCTCCAACACCTTCCCTAGCTGAGAGCGAGTCCAAAAAATAGTGCTGCTGCACTGTGAACATTGGCCGGCTTAAACAAAACTAGTCCCCTTAACTGTGTCTTTGTCCCACATGGGGCAGGGTCCTCACCTGGCTCCCTGATCCAGAGTCCTGTGGAGGCTGTCAGTTGCCAGGGTCAGTTCAGATCTCTGCCGCTCTGGATGCTGATCTCTGCAGGGCTGGAACTGCCTGGCCATGCAACTTTCCCCCTACAGTTCAAAGACTTCCTTTGTGGGGAGTGGGCGGGAGTTTATCAGACTCCCTGAGGCATTCTGCTTCTCTGACACAGCTCCTAACACAAGCTCAAAACCAAAACAAAACCTTGTCTCTGAGTCAAGCTGTCTCCTCCCACTGAGGGACTGAGCAGTCCTGGCTCATCATTGGCCCAGCAAACTGCTTGTCCATATTACACTGTGCAGAAGCCTGCCTAGTGGTCTCAGCAGGCATTTCTAGTCCATTTTTGTTCACACCGTTGACAACAAGCATAGTGGAAAATGGTGTCCACAGGCTCTGGTACTCGTGACCGTTGAAGTCCTAGAGGTTCAGACTGACACTCCAGGCACTGGCAAACTGAGTTGGGGGAGAAGGGATTACACAATTACTATCTATTTTCAAAGGTGGTGAGGCAACATAGATTTGTGTATACTTTTTTTTAAAAAATATTAAATTTGCAAGCACACTGATGTTTTGAATACAGTTACTTTGATTTTTCTATTAATTTGGACATGTATATAGGTTTGCAGGCAAATTAATTCCTATGGACCCAGTCCCAAAATCATAACTCATGCAGGAGGCACAATGATTTCAGTGTGATTTCTGTGGTACTAGTTGCGTGAGTAAGGGCTGTGTGTGTTTGTATAAGAGTTGAAAGATCAGATCCTATATTTGTCCGTACATTTTGACTGTATATATGAAATCCTGGCCCCTTTAAAGTCAATGGGAGTTTTGTCATTGACTTCAGTGGAGCCAGAATTTCACACTATCTTTATATTTTTTTTAAAAAAAGACTTATAACCCTATTCCACACAGCCAGTCCAATAGTTTGGTATGCTTACTTTGCAAAGTGGTCATGTGGGTGTGTGCATTTACTCTGTTACAATTACAGAAAACAATTATGTAAGTAAGATATTACTATCAAGTATTCAGTATTGACTGCAGTCTGGGTATTGTAGATCAATGATGATTATCCAAGAAATACAACAATACTCCTTTTTGTTTGTTATTTTTTTAGTTTTGTATGTATATCCTTTTCATATAAAATTCCAAACAATAAACAAACATAAGGGGGGGGAACTGATAATGCAAGATCACTGAGGAAGTAATTTTAATGCGCTTAAGCAGTCAAAGGAGAAACACTGTACATCCAGCGCACTCTTTTTATGGTGTGCAGATTATATATTACACCTGTGTTTATTAAGAATCTTAATGGCCTCTGGTATAATAAAAGTACAGGAGATAGGATTGAATACAGTCATGCCAGGATTGGCTGGCTGGTTTTTGGCAAGTGATAAAAACTATAGCAAAAATATGTATCATTCTGTAACTAACAATCAGAGCAATTGCTTAAGAGAACTCTAGCTGTTGTGTCCTCCTATTTTTCAGTTCAAACTGGAGACAGAAGTAACATTTGAGCAGACAGGTCTCCCATTGAAATGCTGTCATTTTCTGCCTTCCCTTGGATCTGAGAGAAGAAAACTAATGAAACGCCTGCACCAAGGCCCAAATCCACAAAGGAACTTGGGTGCTTAAGTACCTCTATGGATCTGGGCCCAAGTGCCCATATTTTTTATTTTCCTGAGTGATTACTGTGGTGGTTAAGCATTTCTGGAGTACTGCATGCTTTGGGTATGGTGTATGTACTACAGAGAGAGGCTAGTGGCCTTGTAATATACATCCTAATCAATTAGGCATCTTTGAAGAAATAAAGACTTTTTTAAAAAGTGAGTACAGTGACTTTAGGGATGGTCAAACTTAGATACATGTATTCTCATACCTTACCAGGCCAGATTTTCCAGTGGCTTATATAGAGCTGGAATTTACACCAGCTGAGGATCCAGCCCTTAAAATGTAGTTCCTAAGAACAGTTTGTACAAGATGAGAAAGATAATGAGTCCAAACTAAGAGACCCTGTCTCAGCCAAATCGAGAATGCAATGGCACTCACAGTGCAAATTTCAAGTATGGTCAGCTAATTGTTCAACAGCATGAGCTGGCATCTAAATTGCATATAGATGGATTAGAATATCAATCCAATTCCAAGGCACTTATAATAAAGTAATCGAAAAGTTCATTGCAATTTATTCATTAACATTCTTACTGACTCTGTGTGAATGGGTATACATACCCAGTCCTGGGGTTAGAAGAGGGAGAGAAACAGTCTTCTTGAAGAGAGAAACTGCCACAGCTGACTGTCTTCAGGGCAGAGACAGCCAGAGGATCTCACCATGAGCAGAATGTGGTTCTGTTCATGTGGGAGGGTACAGAACAAGGACTAGGCTTGAACTGGAAATTCTTACTCCAGCAAACCTCCTACTGATTTCTGAGATGTGCCTGAAGATTTTATAATTGGGTCCTCTGAGAGAAATGATATTGTGAAAGTCACTCATTCTAAGCTAGATGCTTGACCCTGTAACAAACCTTTTCAACAGTTTGGGTTCTTTCAGCCAGAGTTCCAATTTTATTTTTCCTTTCTTTGTTTGAAACACAAATCCATGTGTTCATCTTCTCCCCTTCACTGATCTCTGCTTACCTGCTGTGTCATACTCTGAAATAATTATTTTTGGCATATTAAGATTGACATTCTTAAATAATAATACTTGGGTCTAATATAGCCCTTTCCATTTGTAGATCTTGATTCACTTTTCAAAACTAAGTATAATTCCCATTTTTACAGATGGGGAAACTGAGGCAGAGATGTTAGATGACTTTCCCATGGAGACAGAGCAAGTAGTGGCAGAGACAGGAATATAGAACCCAAATTTCCTAACTCCATTTTTCGTGAAAAAGCTTGTAGACTGGCACAGCAAGCAGCAGCTTTGTGTAAAATAAACAATAAAAGTTAAAGAATGAAATGTCTTCCTTTCTTTATTCCTGTCATAATTTATAGTTGTTTGCAGTGTTGTTGTAGCTGTGTGCTGGTTATGAGAGACAAGGTGGGTGAGGTAATATCTTTTATTGGATTAACTTCTGTTGGTGAAAGACAAGCTTTCAAACTCTTGTCTCTTTCACTAACAGAAATTGGTCCAGTAAAAGATATTTCCTCACCCACCTTGTTTCTCTAAATTTATAGTGTCCAATAAGTTACCCATGTCTGGGATCTCCAAAAAATATTAACCATTTCTAGTAAAGCTGATAACAAATCTTCTTTCTGCAGTAATTTTAAAGTATTCTAGCAAATTCTGAGTGATGCTATGGAAGAGTTTATCCTGGTTTCACAAAAGATTACTGTCCCCTTTTGACTCAGTAAACTGTTGTTGTTGTTGTTCTCTTGAAAGTCTGTAATGTCCTCACAAGTTGTGTTTCAAGGAGAAAAATGAATTCACATGTGAACATAGGGTCAGACTGTATTCTCATTTACAGCAGTGTAAATCCAAGGCAAATTCACTAAGTCAAATTAGTAGTTCTTCTGTGGACCTACCTTATGATGTGTACATCCTTATGGACCACAGGGTGAAACCCTTAGTTGTGCTAGTGAGCAATAGTGGCTTGCAATTTGGCTCTATTGAAGTAAGGGGCCAAAATCTGACACAATATTCCAGCTGCCTCATAGTTGTACAATGATATAACAAATTCCCATGTCTTGTTTTGTTTAATCTAGTCTAGCCGCCGATCTGCTTTCTTTATTACAAAAACTATGTATTCCATTTTCATGTGACTATAGATCTGAATTCTTTGATTGGAAATCAGTGAGTTCACAGATAGAAGGATGATTGATATTTACCAGCCCTGGATGAATAATTTGTAACAAGTAACTTATTAAGCAATTATGCCTGTTTTGTGTTTGTGACATGCACACAAAGTCGTGATATTCTTGAATGTAATAGTTTTGCAAAATTGATGGTAAATTTGTGAATAATTATTCTGAGAGGTTCACTGGAAGTATTTGAGATTTGAAAAGTCTCTTTTTAGAAATATCTTGTTCCATGATAATTCTGATCATGCATAGATTTTGGTGTTGTACAGAACAATATACTTTTGATGGCCACTTTGGAATAAATGTACTGAATATTTAAGTTGTAATTTGTTTACATCTTAAATGGACCTCTTCCAATTTCATGAGCAAGTGCCCCAAAATGTGAATAGTCTTATAAAGTAAAATATATGCAGAGAAACTAAACATAGCGTCTACCTGAGATATCCCAAAGGGACAGTATATTGAATCTTGATGTATTTTAGCTGTAAGCTCATAATTCCTTCAACAGCAAGTGTTGTAAGTACCCTCCCCATGGAAGGGGTTAAATGGAAGCAAGCAGGCATGTAGTATAAATAGAAGAAATGACGTATTTGAAGATCTGCAACATTTGAACATGAATTTATTAAAAGAAACTAGTATATAGCCAGCAGCTTCACTTCTGGCAAGGCATCTAAACGCAGCTTTACAAACATGCCAGTTTCTGAAGTTTAAGCAATAGTCAACTTTGGTGAAGCAGAAGAATCTGTCATTTCTCTTGGCTCTTTGACAGAACTGTAGTCCTATCTGAAGCCTAGAATTATCTACTTTTGTTAGTGCTGTTTCTCTTCAGTGAGATCAGATGACCTTTAACTTGCCCCAACTTTTGCTTTCTTAATATGTTAAGTTCTTTCAGAGAAGGAATTGAGCTATTAATATTGAATTCTGTATGAAACCTGGAAAACTCAGATTTCTTCTATCATGCTGATTTCTACATCATTCTAATACAGTTGGATTTCATTACTGAATTCTAGGATCACATGTTAAAAATTTACTTGAGCATCTATCTGCAAAAATATCATTCTTAGAGTCTGATAAAAGAGAATTTGCTTTACTATTGAATAGGAAAGTATCCTCAGATGTGCCCAAATGTTAACTTATACATATATTATAGGCAGTGTAGGTAGCATACATTAAAAGAATGTTAAGGTGCAAAGGCAAGCACTCAAGTTAGGAAATGGCAGCATTAGGGTTGTCTGTGCAACCCTAATTCAGCCCCCTTGTGCATATGCATTTTGAGAGTCAGTCATTAATTACATGATCATATAGTATTTTTATCACAGTATCCTCATCCACTGCACAGGATATACAGCTCCTTGCATAGGCACTGACTCCGGGGCTGGAGCTACAGATGCCAACTTTCCAATGTCCCGGGGGGTGCTCACTGCTCAACCCCCTGCTCTGCTCCAGGCTCTGCCCCCACTCCACCCCTTCCACCAAGGCCCCTGCCCCTTCCCCCAAGCCTGCCATGCTCTCACTCCTCCTTCCTCCCCCGCAGAGCCTCCTGTGCATGCGGAACAGCTGATTGTGGCAGGCAGGAGGCGCTGACTGGTGGGGCCGCTGGCGGGTGGGAAGTATTGGGGGCTGGAGGGCAGGAGCTGTTGGGGGGGGGGGGGGGGGGGGGGGGGGTGTGGGGGGTTGGGGGGGGGAGGGCAGGGGGGGGGGGGGGGGGGGCTGCTGACATATTACTGTGTCTCTTTGGCAATGTACATTGGTAAACTCTGGCTCCTTCTCCGGCTCAGGTTGGCTACCCCTGCTGTAGGCACTTAAACTCGTGTGGAGCCTACCTTTCCCCCCCTCCCCCCCCCGTGAAAGTTCCTTGGGTGCCAAAGTTTCTGCCTCTGGGCATGCACGCTGCTGCCTCACTCTGGACACCTATATCATATCGAAACCCTCAAGGCAGGGGAAGATAGGTAGGGGAACACCTATCTTACCTGCAGGGCCCAATCTGGTAGGCCTGCTCAAAGCAAGCCACCAGATCGGGTCCCATTCAAAATCACAGAATCATAGAATATCAGGGTTGGAAGGGACCTCAGAAGGTCATCTAGTCCAACCCCCTGCTCAAAGCAGGACCAATTCCCAACTAAATCATCCCAGCCAGGGCTTTGTCAAGCCAGGCCTTAAAAACCTCTAAGGAAGGAGATTCCACCACCTCCCTAGGTAACCCATTCCAGTGCTTCACCACCCTCCTAGTGAAAAAGTTTTTCCTAATATCCAACCTAAACCTCCCCAACTGCAACTTGAGACCATTACTCCTTGTTCTGTCATCAGGTACCACTGAGAACAGTCTAGATCCATCCTCTTTGGAACCCTCTTTCAGGTAGTTGAAAGCAGCTATCAAATCCCCCCTCATTCTTCTCTTCTGCAGACTAAACAATCCCAGTTCCCTCAGCCTCTCCTCATAAGTCATGTGCTCCAGCCCCCTAATCATTTTTGTTGCCCTCCGCTGGACTCTTTCCAATTTTTCCACATCTTTCTTGTAGTGTGGGGCCCAAAACTGGACACAGTACTCCAGGTGAGGCCTCACTAATGTCAAATAGAGGGGAATGATCATGTCCCTCGATCTGCTGGCAATGCCCCTACTTATACAGCCCAAAATGCCGTTAGCCTTCTTGGCAACAAGAGCACACTGACTCATATCCAGCTTCTCGTCCACTGTAACCCCTAGGTCCTTTTCTGCAGAACTGCTTCCTAGCCATTCGGTCCCTAGTCTGTAACAGTGCATGGGATTCTTCCGTCCTAAGTGCAGGACTCTGCACTTGTCCTTGTTGAACCTCATCAGGTTTCTTTTGGCCCAATCCTCTAATTTGTCTAGGTCCCTCTGTATCCTATCCCTATCCTCCAGCGTATCTACCACTCCTCCCAGTTTAGTGTCATCTGCAAACTTGGTGAGAGTGCAGTCCACGCCATCCTCCAGATCATTAATGGAGATATTGAACAAAACCGGCCCCAGGACCGACCCTTGGGGCACTCCACTTGAAACTGGCTGCCAACTAGACATGGAGCCGTTGATCACTACCCGTTGAGCCCGACAATCTAGCCAGCTTTCTATCCACCTTATAGTCCATTCATCCAGCCCATACTTCTTTAACTTGCTGGCAAGAATACTGTGGGAGACCGTATCAAAAGCTTTGCTAAAGTCAAGAAATAACACATCCACTGCTTTCCCCTCATCCACAGAGTCAGTTATCTCCTCATAGAAGGGAATAAGGTTAGTCAGGCATGACTTGCCCTTGGTGAATCCATGCTGACTGTTCCTGATCACTTTCCTCTCCTCTAAGTGCTTCAGAATTGATTCCTTGAGGACCTGCTCCATGATTTTTCCAGGGACTGAGGTGAGGCTGACTGGCCTGTAGTTCCCCGAATCCTCCTTCTTCCCTTTTTTAAAGCTGGGCACTACATTAGCCTTTTTCCAGTCATCCGGGACCTCCCCCGATCGCCATGAGTTTTCAAAGATAATGGCCAATGGCTCTGCAATCACATCCGCCAACTCCTTTAGCACCCTCGGATGCAGCGCATCCGGCCCCATGGACTTGTGCTCATCCAGTTTTTCTAAATAGTCCTGAACCACTTCTTTCTCCATAGAGGGCTGGTCACCTTCTCCCCATACTGTGCTGCCCAGTGCAGCAGTCTGGGAGCTGACCTTGTTCGTGAAGACAGAGGCAAAAAAATCATTGAGTACATTAGCTTTTTCCACATCCTCTGTTACTAGGTTGCCTCCCTCATTCAGTAAGGGGCCCACACTTCCCTTGACTTTCTTCTTGTTGCTAACATACCTGAAGAAACCCTTCTTGTTACTCTTAACATCTCTTGCTAGCTGCAACTCCAAGTGTGATTTTTGCCTTCCTGATTTCACTCCTGTATGCCTGAGCAATATTTTTATACTCCTCCCTGGTCATTTGTCCAATCTTCCACTTCTTGTAATCCAGCCAGAGGAGGAGGTGCCTCCCTTACAACTTTGTAGCCCAATAGGTAGAACATTCAGCTGAGATGTCAAAGACCTGGGCTTAGTTTCCCCCTCTACCTGATGGGGAGAAAGATGGGAGACCTGTGTTCAAATTCTCTCAGGAGAGTGTCTTAACCACTGGGTTATGGGATATTCTGCTGTGGGGCTCCCTCAATCTCTTCTGTTGAAGCTGTTACACTTTAGTTAAATAATTAGATATTCATTGGAGCAGGGGGGCTGGGCCCTGGGTTCCCACCTCCTGTGTGGGTGCCCTAACCACCGGGCTCTAGAGTCCTTTCACTTTTTTTTCTTTCTGGGCCAATGACTAATTATTTATCTGAAATGGTTAAATTTGTCTGCAATTTCTTTGAAGAAACAGCTTAGGCACCTAAACTGTCTGACTCAAGGACAGATCTAGACACCTAACTCCATGGGAGGGACAGGATTTAGGACATACTCCACCCTCAACATCTCCTGTTGGCATCTTAGGTGGCTCCCTATCTAGTATGCTGGGTCTTGTAGATACCATTCTAAGCTACCTATCTGTTCACTTACATTGTATAGGGAGTCTAGGTGCCACTCTGCCTTTGTGGCTCTTGTTGTTCCAGTGATTTTTTTTTCTAGGTGCCTAAAAGTTAGGAGTTGCAATGCTTAAGTCCCTTTGTGGATCCAGGCCCCAGACACTATGAAGAAAGCATCTTTTAAAAGCCCATACGGAAGTTAATAATTTTGTATCTAGTGCAATAAATAATAAACACTGAATGATTAAAATAAAAGAAATATAGACTAGCTACTCAGTAGATGAGCACTGTCCAGGCTGTGCACCTAATGAGACAGGGGGTCCCACTGAAAAAAATGTGATTGTGCATATGTATTACATGATCTTTTAATGTAGTTTGTGTGTGTGATATATATTTAGTTGATTGGCAGAGGCAACAATAGCAAGTTGTTCTCACAAACATAATTACTATGGAATGGAGTGCAGTGAATTTGTTATTTTAAATGGATGAACTCAAATTGTTATAAACAATCTATCTTGAAACATCAAGGATGGATTATAAGCAACAAGTCTCCATTGTTTTAAACTTTCACTTTTTCTGTTGGCTGCCTGCCTCTCTGGGTCATTTAGCAGGGGGTCACTTACAAATTTTGTTCCTGAGAAGCTGGGATAATTTCCATATGGGAAATCTTTGGCCTAACTGTGCTAGCACATAGTATTGTATAGGACATACAAATATTGCCTTACATTACAGAAGGCCTATGCTATGAACATTAAAAAATAGAGTGCATGAATTCTATGCCATCCTAATTATGAACCAATCTAGACCACACATAGGTGTTCTTCTAGACAAAATAGACAAAAGTTATTATGGTTTTTATCTCTTCTTTGTATACCAACTTGCCCAGGCCTTTGGATGTATCCATTAATAAAGTGCTTAAGGATCATCTGAAAGGGATTTTTACTGACTGATGTACAGACGTAATCTCCCTGAACGTTGTGATACAAAACAACTATTGCTAATACCTGCAAGCAAAGTGCTTCATTGATGCTTTAGGTTGATTAAAAGGACCTCACTAAGTGGAGGGAATAAAAAGGTGTATCTGGGTAGGCAGGTGTAAAAGTGAGTGACACTTCTGCAGCAGAGTCCTTCCACTGTCTTCTGATCCAGCAGAAGCCCCACGATGAAGTCTCTATGGAGAACTGGCTCCACATAATGGGAGGGTGAGGGCTGGGAAAGAGAGATTCCCACACACCAAAGCGTGGATGGTTGTAGCACTTAAATTAATGAGGGTTCTGTCACACTAATCTATCCATTTCCCTCTCCTTAGGTTCTGGAAGCAGTAGCCAGTGGGGATGTCACTGCCAGTATAGCTCCTGCAGAAGTGGCTCTGGGTAGCTGGGAGCTGCTAGGAAAGCACAAGGCCTTCACTTGGGTGGTCCTGTGCCTTTGTGAATTCAAGGGATCAGCTAGTTTTGGGTGCTCAAATCCATGTTATTTCTGCAGGGATGAAACCCAATCCCCATCACAGAAGAACTCAAAGGTCTGTGAGCACAAACTTATGACAATTCTTGTCCCTTACACGAAGAGGATAAGTGAGGCAATTCATAAGCTTTCCACACATCATAGCTAAAGGACTGAAAGCTGCTATTAGAGAGTTAAGCAGTAGGAACTATTATGAAACTGATGTACAGAAGTCATAGCACCAGATCCTAAGCTGCTGTAAATCAACATTGCTCCATTGAAGTCCCAAGAAGCATCCCCATTAAGAGCAATTACTGTGCCCATTAAGAAGCAGTCTGTGCTATTGTGTCATTAATCTTAAACTAGTTCCTAGGCCAAGTCTCAATTAGGCAGATTTCCCAACTAAGTGGTAGGTAGCGTGAATGAGTAACTTTGTGTTGTGTGGAATACATGTAAATGTCTCGTTTTAATTTTACTAAGTGCCATTTTTCCACTCTCTTCCCAAGCCCATTCACTCTCAATTTTTAATCCACATCCTCAAAATATAATTAAACAAACCTATCTTTCCTTACTACAAACCCCCATAAATTTATTTCTCATTGATAACTGGTGAAGCAAGTGTCTTTAAATAGAATAACGTGAACATTCAATCAAGTGCTGAATGAGGTGAAGGCATAGACAAGGTATGGCCACGGAATGAACTGTCACTGTTCCAGCTCTTGTTTCTCACAGCAGCTGTTAGCAAAACTGTAAGCATAAAGCAGGGCTACTGAGAAGGAAAAAATTAGATAAAATATAAACAAGGCTAGAATTTTTCAATTGCGAGTCATTAATCCAAACATTGCTTTATCGCTGATCTGATCTGTAAGAGGCAGAATACATAGAACTGTGCCAGAATGGGATAACATTTTCAAGTGACAATTTGGCTCAATGAAATATTGCTTTTAAACCATTGTTTGTCTCTCTAGCCAGTAAAACAGTACAAGCTCCAGCTGCTTCTCTGATACCACCACCTGACTAATGAGTTGATTCCAATTGTCAGCAGCCTACATTTTAATTTTGGATCAAATTTTGGACCAAATTTTTCTCTCTGTTACTAAGGATTTATTCCATTTTTACAATGGAGTAACTGCAAATATAGAACTACAACATACTTTAATTATGACATCAACTTGTGATTAAAAAAACACTCCGGTAAGTATATTCTGAATTTTTATGATCTAATCTTATACAATACAAATTTGAGTGCTTTTTTACAGTATGTGTCTGGAATTGGAATGGAACAGTATTTTCTCCTAGCTTCAGGGAAAAGTTTTCGGGGAGTCAGCCAACATTAAAGGTGTATTGGAAACCTTCCCTTTGTTCAATTAAGATTGCTGGAAGCAATCCAAATGTAATGTAATGCTTTCTTTAACTAGGCCTCATTAAACTTATTATTCATTTCTTACATAGATTCAATTCCAAACACAACTTACCAGAGTATTAAAGCACAAAACATTCCATTCAGATAAAGATCTCATTTCAACTCCCCAAAAGCAAAGGATGCAAGATTAAAACTGTCATTATTAGGAGACATCTCCAATATTAAGGAGACACAATGAGAAATAGCTTAAAAATGGAGTTTCAATATTAACTCTGAATTTTCTTGTTCAAAAATTTTCTCTTAGGATCAAATCCTGCTTGCCTGATGGGACCAATTCCATTGACTACTGGGACATTGACTTCAACAAACCAACTCAAATGAGTAACAAAAGCAGAACTTGGCCTTTATTGCTGTTTCATGAGTCTCTATTGGATATGAGTGCTGTTGGCTGGATTTATTTTGTTTAATTATTTTTCCCTAAACTTACTTGATCAACTGCAGTGATCACAATTTTCAGTGTTTAGATAGGGGTGTGTGCGTGTGTGTAAAAGACTGACTTTCATGCTGGGTTTTAGGGAGAAATATTTAAATGTGAATTACCATGTAGCTCATGTTAACCTAACATCACTTGGCATGTCTTAAGCACAGGTAACCCCAGATAATGTGTAAAAGTAATTGCCATGTGTAATTCTGCTCAGTTCTCACAGATCTATAATTGCTAACCATTTCTAACAAATATACATTTATCACATGCATATACTCGTGCAAAATTAAAGTCTTACATCAGTGCAGAATCTGGCTCATTATTTTTAATACAGTTAAACAATAGAATGTAACTGAGTTTCAAGAATTGCCACAAAAATGGTATATAACTGCTGATCAAATATCATGTTATTACATGAAAGACCTATCCTAATAAACCTGAAATGAAGTAAATTTTGTACTAGTCATCTTCCTCAAAGACAGAAAAGGATTAGTCACAAGATAGAATAATATTAATCAAATAATTGTAACTAAAATAGCTGAGAACATTGTCATTTTTAAACTTAAAAAAAACCAAAATAAATGTAATGATTATATTTAATACTCGAACACTTAGAAGAGAACCATTAACAAATCAAAACCATGTGAAATAGACAATAGAGAGTATTCTCAACTCTACAGGATTATACGTTAATTATCTTTAATTCATGGTAAGAGTGCTTGAATAATGTAAATTTTGGCCATTGACATCCGTGTCCCTTATAGTCAGGGATTATGGGGGAAAGAGCTAAAGACAGCCAGGATATTCCCTTAGGGCCAGGTTCTGGTACCCTTAGTCACATCAAAGAGTACCTTATTCCATGGAGTAATCCTATTGAAATCAATGGGGCTACTCATGAAATGAGTAACTCCTCAGTGTGCATAAAGGAATTACTATCTGCCCCCTTAGTTATTTTCCTGTTGCTTATCACCTAAACAAATTAATGAAATCTACACTCTTTCAAAGGAAGGGTTTTTTAGACCATGTAAAAGTCTAGTAAAATCAATTCTTCTGCAATCACAAATTATCTAACAACTAAGAGCCATCTCTCCTAGTCAGGGGTTGTGAGGAGGCAGTGTACTGCCCAGAGAATCTCTTTACCCTAGTAGTAGGTAGTTTCCAATGTGTTTCTCGACCTTTCATGCTACCAGCATTGTGATATTATCTGATTAAAATATGATCATGTAGATCATTGTTGCTACCACTGTTATATAATTGCAAGAAATCTTGTACAAAGTGTGTGATGTAAGGTGCATATGAAGAAGTTATGATTTGCTGAATATGATTATCCTATTTGTATGCATGTATCATTTTTATATCTAAAGTTATGAATATTGACTGTATACCTGTATTTCAAATGTGTTTGCTCCTGTGGTCACACCCACAAGGCAGCTTACTTTTAGTCTGGCCAGCACATTGTGAAGGACTATTCAAGTTGAATGGCCCATCAAAGAACACTTAACTCACAGTGGACCATAGAAGAGGCTTATCCCTACCTGATGGAACTTCCTGGCGACGTTCTAACTAGACTATGGGTAATGGCCTCTGCTATGACTCAACAAAGCATGCAAGGGCATGTGACTAAAATCATGTGACCCTAAATGCCATCTTGTTACCTGTATTTTTCCACAAACTGGGCTGAGGGCTTTGTTTGGGATAATGAAGTTTCCCTCCACATAAAGCTATAAGGCCCTGAAAACATCTCAGTTTTGCTTCTTTCCTGTTTTGATCTCTGGACTTTTAACCAAGGGACTGAGGGAGGACATTTGGGAGCAACTAGAGACTTAACCGGTTAGAAGTTTGTGCCATCACTGCTTCGAGCCTGATCCGAGAAGCTTGCAATTATTGTATGTATTTGATTCCTTTAGCCAATTTTAACTCTCACCTTTCTTTCCTTTTTATAAATAAACCTTTAGATATTAGATACTAAAGGATTGGCAACAGCATGATTATTGGATAAGATTCAAGTTATATATTGACCTGGGTATGTGGCTGGTCCTTTGGGATCAGAAGAACCCTTTGGTTGATGAAATTGGTTTTAAATAACCACTCATCATTAAGTCTAGTGTCTGGGTGTTGAATCTAGGACTGGAATACCTAAGGTGGCTGCATTTCTGACTTCTTGTTAGCCAGTGTGGTGCGACAGAAGTTTACTTTTGTTGCTGGATTGGTATATCCTATGGAAGAATAACCACCAGTTTTGGGGTGTGTCTGCCCTATTTCTCAGCAGCTTGTCCTGAATTTGGTATTCTCAGTTGTGACCCACGAGGCACGGTGACACCCTAGTAGTAGGTAGTTCCTGAGGGATGTTTCCAATGTGTTTCTGGATCTTTTATGCTATCACCATGGCAAGAAGGGAGCCATATCTTACTGGATTATATCTGCTCCTTAGTCTGTGGCCAGCTTTTAGAGGATGCCGATTCTTTCACTTAGTGTGTCGTACTAAAGAGCTCACATTCCATCACCATACCTGGGTCTGCTTTTGTACATGCTGAATATGTTTCAGCAGGTGTAAATTGTACCCAGATAATGTTCAGGCTTAATAAACTTCAGTTCAAGTTAATACTTAAGTAGAAATAACAATCAAAAAGTTATACCATCCAATAAAGCCTAACCTAAAGTCATTACTAGAAAGCAGAAAAAATGCAGTATTCTAGTTCTCCTATTCTATTAATATGTTCAATGAACTTTTCAATGTCGTTTACTATGCATGGAAAGAACAGCTCTTCCCTGTCATGAAATTAATTTCTTTAATGATACCACTACAGTAACTCCCCACTTAACGTTGTTGTTATGTTCCTGAAAAATGTTTCACTTAAAGCTGCAATGTTAAATGAATCCAATTGTCCCATAAGATTTAATCTAAATGCAGGGGGTTAGGTTCCAAGGACATTTTTGGAGGGCAGACAAAAGGCATTATAATGTATACTGTACAGTAGAATCATAGACTATCAGGGTTGGAAGGGACCTCAGGAGGCCATTTAGTCCAACTTCCTGCTCAAAGCAGGACCAATCCCCAGACAGATTTTTGCCCCAGATCCCTAAATGGCCCCCTCAAGGATTGAGCTCACAACCCTGGGTTTAGCAAGCCAATGCTTAAACCACTGAGCTATCCCTCCCCCCTGTACTGTACTGTACTGTGGTTGGGAAGTGCCCCTGCCTTCCCCACACAGGCACAGCCTGCTGCAGGCAAGGACGCTAGGAAGCACCTTTCCAGGAGCAGCAGCAGCTTCCCCTGAGAACAGGCTCGGATTTTGCCAGGAATGCTCCTGGTCCGCCTCTTCCTGTCCCCCCTCCACTCTGGAGCATGCCACGTTCCTTCCCCTCCCCTCCCAAGTCCTAAGCGCCGCCAAACAGCTGTTTAGTGGCGCTTAGGATTTTCTGGGAGGGAGGGGGAGGAGCAGAGACACGGCGCTTCCCCACTCCTCCCCCTCCCTCCCAGGAAGTCCTAAGCACTGCCAAACAACTGTTTGGCGGTGGAGGAAGCGCTGGGAGGGACGGGGAGGAGGTGGAGAAGCGGAACTTGTGCAATTCTCCCTTGTAAAGTCGCTGCTCTTCCACAGAATCTTACAAGCAGGCAGCCAAACAACATTATAAGGGAGCATTGCACAACTTTAAACGAGCATATTCCCTAATTGAGCAGGAATGTAACATTGAAACAACATTAAGTGGGACAACGTTAAATGAGGAGTTATTGTATTGATGTACATAAAATGCACACATTCCAGGTTTAAAGTAATGTTAGGCCATCCCTTATGCAACGTGTTAGATCTTACCCATTTTAGTCAGACTCAAAATCATCAAAATGAAAGAACAAGTGCTCTGCACTTATCTGCCTTGTGAAAAAATCTGTGAACTTTTAACACATTAAACTGGGCAAATGTGTATATTTTATATTGTTTAGTACAAGAGAAATAACTAGTGGTACAATTAATATATCTAAATAAATCCTCATAGACTCACTTAACATAATTAATTATAATATAATAACTAAAATCTTATGCATTTATCATTGCCACAGGCATAATTTTTTGTTGATTTTTATTTTTCCTTGAGCAGGATATTTTCCCCCAGCCCCATTTTTACATTTACAATCTAGAGTTTAATTTGAGGGGATTTTTACACCGTGTGAAGCGAGGATTGTTCTTGATATGTTCCTTGAGAGAAATGTTTAGCACCATAAACAACTTATTTATTGTTTCTGCGGTGCCTAAAAAATAGTAGGCACATTCCAAATATAAAAGAAAAGTCCTTGAGGATGATATTTACCTTCCATACAGAGGAGTTGTGAGGCTAAGTTAACGTTTTGAGTTCTCTGAATGGAAATCATCAGAGATAGATAGATATATAAGATAAAGCAAAGTATATTACCAAACATAATAAATAAAATTCAATAACAATTATTCTATTAGCAATATGGGTAACTGAGAGAGAAAGTAGATTTGGGATCAGCTATTATCTTAGGTGAAAAGCTTCAAATTTGGCTGCCTAAAGGTAGGCACTTCAATCCATATTTAGGAACATAAACAAGTGGCCTGATTTATTTGCCAGTTAAGCAGGCCTTACCCTTATCTTGGTCTCATTTCATGTTTATCTCTAACTGGTCCTCTTTGTTAGTGACACCAGCCTTGATACCACTTAGTATCCTAGGGAATGTCTACACTGCGATTAGAAACCCATGCCAGCTGACTGGGGCTCAGGCTAAGTGGCTGTTTAATTGCAGTGTAGACATTCTCCTTGGGCTGCAGCTCAAGCTCTGGGACCCTCCCACCCCACAGGGTCATAGATTCCAGCCCAAACCTGAACACCTACACTGCAATTAAATAGCCCCGTAAGCCCCAGTCTGCTGGTCAGCCATGGGTTTTTAATTGCAGTGTAGACATACCCTTACTCTTGCATTTACTTCCAGGCTGCAAACACTGTCCCCACTCTGTTTGCCAAGCCATCTCCCTTACTACATTCAAATCTCTCCTAAAACATTAGTTTTGCCATCATGTCCACAAGAAACGAGGGGGAAGAAAGGTAGCAACAACATTTATTAATGGAGTTATTGGGATGTGTGCATGACTGACTTCAAAACCATGTGATATTAGTTGACCATCCTACCCCATCCCAACTTTAGTCCATTTTTGGCTCTCACTTGTGTCATGTCTAGCCTAGACTGTAGGCTCTTTGGAGCAGGGATAATGACCTCTACTGATTTTGTGAAGCACTTAGTTGATCTCCAGGTGTTAATAATGAGTAATTTTTAGAGGAGCTAAGCACCCACAACTCTCAGTGCATTCAAAAGGAGATGATCAGGCTCAGCGCCACTGAAAAAGCAGGTGGTATATTTAGATGCCTAAATGTGAATATAAGTATCCAAACCTAAAAACATTAGCCATTGATTTAACAGATGAACAGAGACTGAGCTCAAAAGGGCACCAGTAAGTGTCTGATTCTTTTTTGAATATAAAATCATTAGCAGTGCATTTTTCCTCCCAGGATATATATTTGATACCAGTATTATAAACATATAGTTTGGTTGAGAAGGTCGTTTAAACACCATGCCTTCCTCGTTCAATGGTATTTTGATAGCCATTAGTGCACTTTGCCTAGATACTGGGACTAACCTCCCAGGTAAATATTTTATGTATTTACTTTTAAGTAACATTTTCATTTTCTGGCCATAGCCAGTACCTGCAGCTTGCTGTGACAATCAGGCTTGCTTCCACTAAAGGTAAAGAAGCATATCCTGTAATGGATCACCCCCAGTATTCTCTGTCTTCAGGAGCTATTGCACTCATCTTGATCACAGCATGAGGTAATTTGTCTTCATGCTATGTGGCAGGTCTACTGTTCTGATATTTATTTCCTTGGCTCAGTTTTCAAGGGGTTTGATTGTTTTCCATATTTTTGTGATCTTTTATTGAGGTGGAAGCAGCTTTGATAAGTGTGGGTAGTGACAGAATCTGACATAGTCATAAATGGACCTGCAAAGAAATGGGGAAAAGTTCCATAGACCAGCAAACATAATGTCCCCTGCCCACACTGGGTGAAATGCCTCATGGATTGTCTGCAGACAGCATCAGTGATCAGGAGGCAGTGATTGTGCTGGGGCATGAGTTTCAGTGGCTGGGTAGGCCAATTTTCTTCCCTGACCTCAGGGCTCTTCAAGACTCTCACAGGTGGGAGAGGGAGACAGGGCTTTCCCAAGTGAGCACTCTCATACTATGCACTTGTCTAGGAAATATGCAAGTGAGCTTGCAGGTATTACTGTTGACTAGGGTTCCTTGTATCAGTTCTATTTGCAGAGTGTGTTGGTGAAATCCTGCCTCCACTGACTTCCATGGAGAAAGGCTTGCATGGTAGAATTCCAGAAGGTACAATACTGGCAATGCCTTTTTTCTTCAGCAAAATACACCCTCACTCCCCCACTACATTAGCCTCTCCCACACTTCTGGTGCAATGATTTATATCCATGAAATATGGGATACTGTGTAGGCCCTGCCCCTCCCAGTTTCACACTTCTGCCACACTACAGGCAATTATTTACTTCCAATTAAGGCACAGCAGGTCACTTTGTGCAGAAAAGCATTTTGTTCAGAGCTTATAGTAGAGACTTGGGAGCAAAAGGCAATGTACATTTATGTTGTTTGCAATAGGGTTACTGACCTCCCCTCAGTGGGATAGCAGTCTCCACTTTTTTTAAGGCTTGGCAGAAAAAAAATCCAAAAAATTAAACCTCAGCTCTTAAAGACTGCATTCCTCTTCAGCAGCAATTAGTCTCTCAAGCCAGCTGATGAGAAAGGAGACTAACAAAAAGGACTCCCCTCTGTAGAGTAGCCATGTAGACCCAATACTGTGAGAGTGAGGATAGAGATAAAAGATTCCATACTTCTCCTCTCCTCCTTTCAAGGAGCAACCCCCTGCGCTACTGAAAGCCTTAGATTCTTATAAGGATGACGTCAGGATGCATGGCTGTTGGCTCCTTCCTTCAACTGCCACAGCTGTCAGCCCTTCACTGCATGTCTGATATGTAACTCAGTCCCTATAGACGCTTCCTCTCAATCCAGGAAAAGGGCTCAACCTCTTCATGGTTCACAGTCCTAGATTTTTCAGACCACAACAGAGTATTAGATCATCTAGTCTGACCTGTACAACACAGGCCAGAGAATTTCATTCAGCTACCCTTTATGTTTGACTAAGGCATATGTTCCAGACAGGGCCGGCTCCAGGCACCAGCTTACCAAGCAGGTGCTTGGGGCGGCCACTTCGGAGAGGGGCGGCGCGTCCAGCTATTCGTCAGCAATTTGGCGGACGGTCCCTCACTCCCGCTCGGAGCGAAAGACCTCCCGCCGAATTGCCGCCGCAGATCACAATCGCGGCTTTTTTGTTTTTTGGTTGGTTTTTTTTTTGTTTTGTTTGGCTGCTTGGGGCGGCCAAAACCCTGGAGCCGGCCCTGGTTCCAGAAAGAGATCCATCCATCTTGATGTGAAGACATCAAGAGATAATCCCTTGTTTGCCTTGGTCGTTTGTTCCACTGGTTAATCCTTCTCTGTTACTAATTTGTGCCTTATGTCTAAGGCTATGATTTTGGCATTTTTTACTAAGAGTCACAGACAGGATGTGGACAATAAACAATAAATCACCGATCTATTGAAGCCGAAGCCTGAGCCCCACTGGCTGGAACTGAAGCCAAAGCTTGAGCCCCTCCACCTGGGACTGAATTATTGGAATTTTCAAGAAGTCAGGGAGGTCTTGTAAAATCACAGAATTCGTGACCTCTGGGACAGATTCATAGCCTTACTTATGTCTAATATGAATTTGGCTGGTTTTAGTTTCCAGACATGGGTTCTTATTATGACTTTCCTTGCTAGATTAAAAAGGGCTTTGCTACCTGGTATTTTCTTCCCGTGAAGGTACTTATAAAAAATAAACAAGTCACCCCTCAA
The DNA here is from genome assembly GCF_002925995.2 of Terrapene triunguis. Classification (NCBI taxonomy): domain Eukaryota; kingdom Metazoa; phylum Chordata; order Testudines; family Emydidae; genus Terrapene; species Terrapene triunguis. Next base: position 22,982,061 of record NW_020664393.1, read on the forward strand.
ATCTTCTTTTTGATAAACTAAACAGATGAACAGCTCAGTCTCTCACTGCAAGTCATTTTCTCCAACATTCCAATGAGATTTTATGGGTTTTTTTTCCTGTGCCCCTAAGTTCTCTGTAAGCTATGTGGCGGAGCAGCAGGCTCTAAAGGGCCGCGCAGCCACAGGGGCCTGGAGAGGAGAGAGGCTGGGGGTTGGTGGGAACTGGGGAGGGGAGCAAGTTGGGGCATGCAGACCTGCTGCAGGCCTCCCCCCTGGCCCCGGAGCTCTGTGTTGCCAGTGGGGGGAGAGGGGCCCCTCCCCTAGAGCTCCGTGCTACCGGTGGGAAGAGAGGGGGCCCCTCCCCCGGAGGGCCAGCTGGGGGGAGTCCTCTGGCCCCAGGGCAGCCTGCACCCCAAACTCATCCACAGCCTCACCCCAGAGCCCAGAGGCCCAGCTGGAGCCCTCATCCCCCCACCCCAATGCTCTGCCCCAGCCCTTGAGTCCTCCCCCACATCCTGAATCCCTCATCCTTGTCCCCACCCCAGAGCCCTTACCCCTGTACCCCAATCCTCTGTCCTAGCCCTGAGCCCCTTCCCACACTCCGAACCCCTTGGCCTCACCCCCACCACACATCACCTCCATATTGGTGCACATAACAAAATTCATTATGCACATGGATATAAAAATTAGAGGGAACATTGCTGTGCCCTTTCCAATTTTTCAGCATCCTTTTTAAAACGCACCAGAACTGGATGCAGTATTCCAGTATCAGTCTGACCAATGCTGTAGACAGAGGTAAAAATCACCTCCCACCTCCTATGCACTACTCCCGTGTTTATACATCCAGGGATCATATTAGCCTTTTTGCCTCATCATTGCATTGGGAACTCATGTGTTTTGGTCTATGAACCCCTACGTCCTTTTCAGAGTCACAGCATTCCAGAATACAGTCCCCCATTCTGTAGATACAGCCTGCTTCCTAGTTCTTAGATGTTCTTGATCCAGGTTGGAAGGGTGCTAAGGTAATATTGTGTATAATTAATATACTCCCCCTTTCTTGCATGTCAGCCTACTTCTCTGCTGAAGCACAGGCCGGAGCTCAGTCTTTCAGGACTTTAAAAATAAATAGTTTTATACAGCAGTGGCCCCCAAACTTTTCAGGGTTCTGCCCCTTTTACCCCATCCATGCACCCCCTCAGGAGTGGGGCCATGGCTCCTGGGGGGGGAACACAAACAGGGGTAAAGGCCAAGGCTGGGGCTGCAGCTCGGGATGGGTCCTGGGGCCAGACACGGAGCTGCGGCCAGGGGCTGCGGTTGGGGGTGGGAGCGGGAGCAATGCCCTGGCCAGAGGATGAAACTGGGGCCAGGGTTGGGGGCAGGGCTGTGGTTGGGCCGCAGTGAGGGCTGGCAACGGGGGCTGTAGCTGGAGCAGCATCAGGGGCCAGGGCCAGGGCCAGAGCAGAGCTGGGGGCGGAGTGGGACTGTGGTGCTCACTCCCTGCCCCTTGTGGGGGCTGGCCAAGGCCCCACCTCACGCCCCCAAATGTTCCTCTAGGGGGGTGCGCCCCACAATTTGGGAACCACTGTTATACAGTGTTAAACTGCTAAGAGAGTACTATACAATTGCTTAAAGAATAACATTAAACACACAAACATTTGCAAACAGCATTTGGAATACTTCTGAAAACTTTTCTTAAACAAGTATTTTGCGTTAACATTATTGTGTTTTCACACATTTCCCCACTTTATTGCTGTTATATAAGTTTCAGTGCAAGGTATACCTGTGTGTGTTGTTATATATAACACACATGAACACTCTTCTTTTTTCACACTCTGTCCTGCAACCTTTTCACAGAGATGATCTCAGTCTCTTATGTGGCATCAACAGTGCATGTGTGTCACTTTGCATATATCTATACTGCACTTAAACACCCACATCTGGCCTGTGTCAGCTGATTTGGGTTCGGGCTGTAAAATTCCGGTGTAGACAGTCACATTCCAGCTTGGGCTGGAGCTTGAGCTCTAGGACCCTGCAAGGAGGGAGGGTCCCAGAGCCCAGGCTCCAGCGCAAGCCTGAACATCCACATCACAATTTTACACTTGAAGCCCAAGCCCTGCAAGCCTGTCAGCTGGCACAGACCAGCTGCGCATGTTTAATTGCAGTGTAGACATACCCTTTAGCTCAGAGCCAGAGGTGGATGACAGTCCCACAGTTCCCCTCCAAACTCCTCAGAGTGTCTTTGTCTTTAGGAAAATGCAGATCAAAGAGCCTCATGGCCAACAGCAATTCCAGTTAATACTTGGCCATCTCCCCAGCTTCCAGCAAGACAGGGAGTCTGTAGTCTAGATCCAAAGTAGAACAGGCTCTGAGACACAGCTCACTCTCCCACCCCACATACAAAATCTCATTCCTGCCCTGTTCAGCAGCTGAGTCCATAGTCTTGTCTCAAACGCCCTCTATTTATAACTTTTCAACCACTGAGCTCTAATTGGCTCAGCTCTCAGATGGTGGATGTGTGGAACCTGCTGGACTGCTTACCCTTAATTGAATTCCTCTACAGAATTTCAGAGACAGCTACCAAGTATGCCCTGTAACTTCCACACCTCTCCTGTAGGTGCCTCTGGACCCATCTAAGTGCTGTGCCCTGATCTCTCCCTTTTTATGGAAAAAAATTGCTGTAGTACAAGCAAGTGGGTTATATAGGAAGTTGTATTTGGCTCTGAGAACACATTTTGTTTCAGTGGGCCCAACTTACCCAGTGATCCAGATCACTTTGTATGACTGCCTTGTCATCATTATTTATCACTTGGACTCAGCTTGGGACGGGACACACACATCTATTCATGATGTTAGTTTGCGAAATTTAATTAAAACCCTTCAGTAGAATAAATCACATAGAATTATAGGATTGGAAGGGCCCTCGAGAGATCATCTAGTCCAGTCCCCTGCACTCATGGCAGGACTAAGTATTATCTGGACCATCACTGACAGGTGTTTGTCTAACCTGTTCTTAAAAATCTCCAATGATGGAGGCTCCACAACCTTCCTAGGCAATTTATTTCAGTGCTTAACCACCCTGACAGTTATGAAGCTTTTCCTAATGTCCAACCTAACCCCACCTTGCTGCAATTTAAGCCCATTGCTTCTTGTCCTATCCTCAGAGGTTAAGGACAATTTTTCTCCCTCCTCCTTGTAACAACCTTTTACATACTTGAAAACTGTTATCATGTCCCCTCTCAGTCTTCTCTTTTCCAGACTAAACAAACCCAGTTTTTCCAATCTTCCCTCATAGGTCATGTTTCTTAGACCTTTAATCATTTTTGTTGCTCTTCTCTGGACTCTCTCCAATTTGTCCACACACTTCCTAAAATGTGGGCATCCAGAACTGGACACAATATTCCAGATGAAGCCTAATCAGTGCAGAACAGAGTGGAAGAATTACTTCTCATGTCTTGCTTACAACACTCCTGTTAATACAGTGCAGTATTGTGTGGTTTAAAAAAAAAAAAAAAAAGTTAGTGAACTTATGTCCTGTTAGGGTTACCTTATTTCAAGTTCCCAAATAGAGGACACTGCTGGGAGGAAGGGAAGCTGGAGCAGGGGGCGTACGGCAGCTGCCAGTCTCTGGCCACCCAGCTCTGAAGGCAGTGCTGCTGCCAGCAGCAGTGCAGAAGTAAGGGTCACAATAGCAGAGCCCATGCTAGGCATAAGCAGACTAAACAATTACTTAGGGGCCAGAGCAGTCAAGGGGGCCCCTATTATCTTTTTATTATAAACACTTGCCTGTTTTAGTATTGTGTGAGAGGAGTCCCCCAAAATATTCCTGCTTAGGGTCCCCAGTGGGCTAGCAACGGCTCTGGGCAATACCATACCATACCATACCACCCATGCTTCTGCACTGTTGCTGGCTGCAGTATTGCCTTCAGAACTGGGTGACTAGCCAGCAGCGACCACTCTCTGGCTGCCGAAATCTGAAGGCAGTGCAGAAGTAAAGGTGGCAATACCAAATCATGAGTTCATATTTCAAAAATCTGCCCGGATGGAGATCGGAGGACCAAAAAAGAGGTCATGTCCAGGAAAACTAGGACGCATGATAACCTTATGCCTGTGGAATTTGAAATGGTAAGGATTTGTGAAGAGACAAAAACAGAATCTTGGATCATGAATTTTGAGGGAGGAGGGTTTAGATTTGAATCCCTGTTCCTAAACGTATCACTACCATTTTGAATACAGATCAGATTCAAAATCAGAAGTGGCTTATTCTGGCGGTTGGTTGGGATGTGGTCAAAATCTTTCAAAAGCAGGTGATCTGACTGTTCAACAGGATACCACAGGAGTGTGGCTGGGATGCCTGCAATTCAGCAATCATCAGCTGCCACCGTGGGCCTTTTGGCAGCCAGCACAATCTAAAGCAGCCCTCAAGTTGCTATATTTTATGGTGGTGGTCTCATCTGGACAAGAGTGACCCCAGGATAAGAGGGGTGGAACCCTGGCTTGAAGTCATGTTTGCACCCTGCTCCCATCAGCTGCACTAAACACTTCTTGAGCTTAGTTGAGGATCTGGGCCAAGTAGATGCGGTTTCCTGCTGAGAAGTAGCAGTAAAATGAGTGAACTGACTGATGATACAAGAGCTACTCAAAGATGCAGCGATTAAAATAAATATTAAGTCTCAAAGTTGAGTTTAATATACACATGTATATACATAGTTTAGTAGATATTCACTTGTCTATTTAATGTCTCAATCCCACTTCCTTTGAAGTCAATAGGGGCAGGATTTTGGACCCAAGGTATTAAAACTAATTATTTCACTTCTCTTTTTAAATATATACTTATGTGTTGCTTAAAAGCTTTTTCTACCCACTGGGTTGAAAATTTGATTTTATTCTTGACAGGTTTCTGACATCTATTGAATTTCTGCTGAACGACAAATCTGTCAGTGAAATTACAACTTCAGAAATGTATTAACAGACTTTGACAATGCTGTGCTGTCATTTCACTTTACTACTATATTTATTTTTTTAAACATACAGCAGCAGGTGGGATATACCAGAACATTAGATTGTAAAAAAGCCTGAGCCTGCAAGGTTTGGGTTTTACTGCTGCTGCACTCCTCCACTCATTGTATGGGGAAAGTGTACAGGAAAAAAATGTATCCCTTGTAATGTCGTCTTACCCTTCTTTTGTGTGGGTTGCACTTTAGGAACTTTCCCCTGTAATCGGCTCACTTCTGCACTGCATTGGTTCTTACTTGGTTAAAAAGTACTGGCAGGACACAAGAAAGTTTAAATAAGCAGGTTTCAGAGTAGCAGCCATGTTAGTCTGTATCCACAAAAAGAACAGGAGTACTTGTGGCACTTTAGAGACTAACAAATTTATTTGAGCATAAGCTTTTGTGGGCTACAGCCCACTTCATCAGATGCATAGAATGGTGATTGTGTTGTTGAATCAACAGAAAAGCTTAATGTGCTATAGTCTTGCTCATGAAAATTCACTTGAGAATTTCAGTTTCCCTTAGATTATTTAAGGGATTTCTTCATAGATTCTAAGGCCAGAAAGGACCACTGTGATAAGCCTCCTGCATTACACAGGTCATAGAACTTCGCAAAATAATTCCTGTTTAAACTAGAGCACATCTTTTAGAAAAAATCCAATCTTGATTTAACGATTGACAGTGATGGAGAATCCACCACTGCCCTTGATAAATTGTTCCAATGGTTAATCATGCTCACTGTTAAAAATGTACACCTTATTTCCAGTCTTTATTTGTATAGCTTCAACTTCCAGCCATTGCATGTTGTTAAGCTTTCGTCTGATAGATTGAATAGCCATTATCAAATATTTGTTCTCCATTGTGGTATTTATAAACTAATCAAGTTACCCCTTAACCATCCCTTTAAACTAACAGATTGAACTCCTTGAGTCTATCGCAATAAGGCATGTTTTCTAACCCTTTAATCATTCTCATGGCTCTTCTCTAAACCCTCTCCAATTTATCAACATTCATACCAGCAATGGACAGAGTATTCCAGCGGTAATTGCACCACTGCCAAGAGGTAATATAACCTCTCCACTCCTAGTCGAGTTTCCCCTTTATGCATCCAAGGATTACACTAGGCCTTTTGGCCATAGCATCATAGTGGGAGCTCATGTTCGACTGATTATCCACCAGAACCGCAAAGTCTAGTTCAGAGTCCCCCATCCTGTAAGTACGGCCGACAGTCTTTGTTCCTACTTGACTGTGGATGATGGGCCAAATCCTACAATGTGATGTGGCTGCTTTATGCTGCCTCACAACATAATCTTGCTACAAAACCATATTAATTACCCAAGGAAGGACCACCTGAGCCTAAGAATGGCCTCTGGTGTCATAGAAAAGCTGTAGGGGCTCTTATGTCACACACCTTGTGCTGCCATCGTAGTTAGCGAGGAGGGGCATGGTCAAAGTAAAAAGGAGATATTGGGTAGGATGCTCCTATGTCACTCTGATCTTTGCTGTGTTTCCAGCCCTCTGTGGCTATTGCAGCCTGGCATAAGTTATAGCAGCCTGAAGCTTGCACTAACCCAGTAAAGGGAGATCAGGGCAGTGCAAAGTCAGCACAGACCCCTAACGTGACTGCTATACAGTTTGGCTGTAGCCAGGGTTTTGTATTCTAAAATACATTTGTGTTTTGTAGTTAAGTCAAATGGTAACACATTACCTCTTTTCAAAATCATGTGTCATTTCATAACCTTATAGTGCTAGTCCTTGTGAAGCCCAGTAACTGCTTCAAAAGTGCTTGACAGAAGATTATTTTCACCAACAGCCTCCATATGGAAATTAAACATTTGTGTTTGAGCTGACATCTGTTTTTATTAATTTTTAAGTTTACCTCCTAAAATCAAGGAGGCCTTTCATGGATTTTTACATTTGAATGTGTTAAGTTTTCTATCCTTCCATTTTTTTGACACTTATGATAAAACCTAGCTGCATAAACTCAAACACAGCCGCAAAGTATCTGCAGCAGAAGTAAGGTATGTAATGTGTTTGGTCCATGGAACCTGCTTTAATAAAACTGAAAAATAAGATCAGTGCTGAATAATACATTTTAAATGGGAAAGAGTAAAGATTAGTTTTGTTATGCCACACCTGTTTAAGTTCTATGCCATTCAGTTTCTAACTCCAGACTTCAACTTCCTTTGGACTACTCTAAAACGTAGCCTTAATTATGTCACGGATATTTTTAGTAAAAGTCATGGACAAGTCACAAGCAGTAAACAAAAGTTCACTGCCCGTGACCTTTCCATGACTTTTACTATATACCCCCAACTAAAACTTGAGAGAGGGGCTGTGGGTGCTCTGGTGGGGGGTGGTCTGGGGGCATCACAGGTGGCCCAGGCCCATTGGTGTGGGAAGAGGCAAGCAGCCCAGGACTCCTGCTGGTGGGGGGTGGGCAGTGGCGCATAACCCGGGACCCCCGCTGGTGCTTGGGAGGGGTGGCGGCACGTGGCCTGGGACCCCTGCTGGTGCTGGGGGGTGGGGGCAGGCGGCGGCAGCGCACGGCCTGGAACCCCTCCTGGTGCTGGGGGGAGGCGGGTGGCCCGGGACCCCAGCTGAAGCTGGGGGGTGGTTGGTGGAGCTGGCAGGTTCCATGTGTCCCTGCATCTCCTAGGGGGAGGGAAGGCCAGGTGGGTTCCACCCGGTGCTCCTGCACAAGCGCCAGCTCCCATTGGCCAGGAACCACAGCTCAGCGAGTGGGCAGAGCTCACCTGGTCTTCTCTCCCCCTAGGAGATGCAGGAACATGCTGGTGGGAGCCAGAAAGCCTCTCACCCTGAGGTAAGCGCCATCCCGCACCCAGCTCGGGCAGCCCCATAGCCAGCACTGGCTGTTGCAGAAGTCATGGACGTCACGGAAAGTCACAGAATCCGTGACTTCCATGACCTCTGTGACCGACATGCAGCCTTACTCATAGTGTGTAAAGTTAAGTATGTGCATAAGTTTGTGCCAGATCAGGGCTTAAGGGCTTGTCTACAGCACCCCGCAGCGCGGACTACAGGGCTGGGAGTTGCAATGTGCACTAAAGTGTTGCGCTGTGACTGTCCCATATAAACCCTGCTAGCATGAGCTACAAAGTACCTAGTTTATGTTAATGTAGTCCTGTTGGAAAATGCAAACTTGGTACCTTTTAGTTCATGCTGGCAGGGTCTACATGGGACAGTCACAGTGCAACACTATAGCTCAGGCTGTCACTTACACCCCTGTAGACCACACTGTGGGATCATGCAGACAAGCCCTAAGTGTGCACACCTTAACTAGACAGCTCTGCAGCAATATTTCTTACCTAATTTTCTGTATTCATTAGATCAATTCTGAGGCCACTTAAATGTCTGAAGTTTAGCTTTAAATTTAAAGAAATTATCTTATGAACCACAATAAATATATACTGTTTTGGTACTTGAGGTTTGTTTTTTAAAAGTTTTCTGTTCCAGGAACCATGGAACCCAAAATACATTGTCCCCTTTCTTAGTGTAGCCCTAAGGTCTCAGACCTTTACCTATCCTGGGACAGAATTCTGAAGTTCTCCCACTCTTAGACCAGGCTCTGGGCTACAGTACTCTATGTATCACCATGCTCACCCAGCAGGTCTGCCTGAGTCTGTGACCAGTGGAGCAGAGTGATCAGACAGCCTTCTTAAAACAAGAGTATTGTTTATTTTAACAGTAGGAACAAAGCATTTAGAGAGAAAACATTTTAATACAAAAACAATCTGTGTGTCTGCCTATCCTACCTTGAGGCTTATAAAGCTGCTGGTGGAATCTCTCAGGAAGCAGGTGGGAGAGCTACAGGAGGAGGTGGCCAGGCTGAGGAGCATCTGTGGCCAGGAGGAATTCTTCGAGAGTATTCACATGGAGACATCTAAGGCCGAGGAAGCTATCCAGCTAGAGAGGATTGCTGTCAACCACCGGGGGAGGAGGAAATGGCTCTGTCACAGGGAGGAAGCTGGCAGCTGGTTACTTCTGGCAGCAGGCAGTGCTCCACCCCTACTCCCAACCCACCCACCATGGTGATGGAAAACCAATATACTTCCCTGGCAACGAGCGATGAGGAATCACCGCCAAAGGTGGAGGAGGAGAAGCCATGTACCCCCAAGCCTGGGAGGATCGCAGCCACCACTCCCAGGAGGAAATGAAGGGTAGTCGTGGTTAGTGACTCTCTTCTGAGGGGGACGGAGGCACCCATCTGTTGCCCTGACATGGCATCCCAGGAGGTATGCTGCCTGCCAGGGGCCCGTATCTGAGATGTTACGGAGGGATTGTTGAGGATCATCCGGCGCTCTGATTACTACCCCCTACTACTCATCCACTAATGATGGTCACTAATGATACTGCGAGGTATGACCCTCAGGAGATCAGAAGCGTCTACATGTTATACCAATAGAATAAAAACCAGCAGGATCTTATTAAGAGGGATAAGGCAAAGATGCCACATTTATTGTAAATATAATGATAAAGCAAAAGATAAAAGTAAACAACGTTGTTTGACTACTTATTCCTATCACTACTTATTTCTTATACACGCACACACATATAGATATAGATCCACTCATTCAAGTTCTGTATAGGTGTTATAGTTACCAGCCTAGAAGTTGCTCATGCCAAGTTACTGGCCAGGTATCTTGGTCATGAGGATGGAGCCGAGTCTGTGTCAGTTGCACCTGATGCTCCTGGAGGCTGGCAGCAGAACCAGAGATTCAAAATCCTCAGTCTTGAGAGTCCATTCTTATAGGAATTAATTCCTATGTTAGTCTATGGGAGCTGTTTCATTCTGCTGTTGCTGACTCAATCAGCAGATGGCACATTCCTGGGCACATTCCTGGTGGCTCCAAACTGTCCAAAGTTTGTGTTTCTCATCCTTCCAGGTGATGGGGTGGATCCCAGTTTACCCTCCAGGGGTTCTGGTGGTCCACTTTACACATTCTTCGGCCGATGGATACTCCCTTTCTAGGCTGGCACCTCCCTAACCATTCATGTACATCAAGCATTCATCAACATACATTCCATAACTTAACCATATTTTAATGTACTGTCTCCACCACTTTCAGGGTGTGTGCTAATTCATTTGAGACTCCCGGCCCTTTAATCACAGAGGGTGGGGGTCTAGGAGCCGTTGCTGTTACAATGAAGTGAAAGTCACTTAATGGTTTATAGTGTTTGTTTACATTGTATCAATTACTTCAAGAACAAAGTAAATTAACTTGTTTGTAAGTTTTTCATAGTAATAAAGTATCTTTCACAGGATAGATACAATCAATGGTTTCTACAGACAGTAGCTTACAAGTTTTAACAGAAGACCCAAGAGATTTTTTGTACTTGGTGAAACGGCTGGATTTTAAAGTGTGGGGGACAAATTATTGGGGGGTCACTGTCACTTGGGGGAATCACTGTTAGTACCTTCTTTAATATCCCTACATACAGGGCTCTGGGAGTAAGGGTGAAGGAGCTGGGAGTGCAGGTGGTGTTCTCTTCGATCCTTCCGGTCAAGGGTAGGGCCTAGGCAGAGACAGATGCATCCTGGAGGTGAATGCCTGGCTGTGAAGATGGTATCACCAGGACAGCTTCGGCTTCCTTGACCATGGGATGCTGTTCCAGGAAGAAGGGCTGCTAAGCAGAGATAGGGTCCATTTATTGAAGAAGGGGAAGAGCATATTTGGATACAGACTGGCTAACCTAGTGAGGAGGGCTTTAAACTAGGTTTGGAGGGGGCAGATGACCAAAGCCCACAGGTAAGTCAAGAACATGGAGACCTGGGAGAAGGGTCAGAATCTGGGGGGAGCATGGGCTGTTACAGCAGAGATAAGGGAGAGACAAGACGGAATTGGGGGGGAATCAAATAAGTATCTTACATGTCTATGTACTAATGCAAGAAGTATGGGGAATAAGCAGGAAGAACTCAAAATGCTAGTAAATAAACACTACTATGACATAGTTGGCATCACAGAGACCTGCTGGAATAATATGCATGACTGGAATATTGGTATAGAAGGGTACAGCTTGCTCAGGAAGGACAGGCAGGGAAAAAAGGGAGGAGGTGTTGCCTTATATATTAAAAATGTATATACTTGGACTGAGGTTGAGATGGAAATAGGAGACAGACTTGTTGAAAGTCTCTGGGTAAGTATAAAAGGGGTAAAAACCCAAGGATGATGTCATGATAGGGGTCTACTACAGATCACCTAACCAGGAAGAAGAGGTGGATGAGGCTTTTTAAAAAACAACTAATAAAATCATCCAAAGCACAGGACTTGGTGGTGATGGGGGACTTCAACTACTCAGACATCTGTTGGGAAAACAACACATCAGGGCACAGACTATCCAACAAGTTCTTGGAATGTATTGAAGACAATTTTTTTATTTCAGAAGGTGGAGAAAGCTACTAGTGGAGAAGCTGTTCTAGATTTGATTTTGACAAATAGGGAAGAACTGGTTGAGAATTTGAAAGTGGAAGGCAGCTTGTGTGAAAGTGATAATGAAATGGTAGAGTTCATGATTCTAAGGAATTGTAGACGGGAGAACAGCAAAATAAAGAAAATGGATTTCAAGAAGGCAGACTTTAGGAAACTCAGGGAGTTGGCAGGTAAGATCCCATGGGAAGCAAGTCTAAGGGGAAAGACAATTGGCAGTTTTTCAAAGAGACATTATTAAGGGCCCATAGCAAACTATCCCACTGCATAGGAAAGATAGGAAGTATGGCAAGAGACCACTCTGGCTTAACCAGATCTTCAATCATCTAAAAATCAAAAAAGAGTCCTACAAAAAGTGGAAACTAGGTCAAATGACAAAGAATGAATATAAACAAATAATACAAGTATGTAGAGACAAAATTAGAAAGGCCAAGGCACAAAACGAGCTCAAACTAGCTAGGAACATAAAGGGAAACAAGAAAACATTCTACAGATACATTAGAAGCAAAAGGAAGACCTAGGGTAAGGTAGGACTGTTACTGTTTTTTCCTCCTTCAGTGAGTAACAGAAAATGTGGAAATGGCAGAGGTGCTTAATGACTTCTTTGTTTAGGTTTTCACCAAGAAGTTTGGCAGTGATTGAATGTCTAACATAGTGAATGTCAGTGAAAATGAGAGAGGATTAGAAGAGGCTAAAATAGGGAAAGCACAATTTAAAAAATTAGACCAGTTAGATGTCTTCAAGTCACCAGGTCCTGAGGAAATGCATCCTAAAATACTCAAGGAGCTGACTGAGGAGATATCTGAGCCATTAGCAATTATCTTTGAAAAGTCATGGAAGACGGGAGAGATTCCAGAAGACTGGAAAAGGCCAAATATAGTGCCCATCTATAGAAAGGGAAATAAGGACAACCCAAGGAATTACAGACCAGTCAGCTTAACTTCTGTACCCAGAAAAATAATGGAGCAAATAATTAAGCAATCAATTTGTAAACATCTAGAAGATAATAAGGTGATAAGTAACAGTCTGCAAGGATTTGTCAAGAACAAATTGTGTCAAACCAACCTAATGACTTTCTTTGACAGTGTAACAAGCCTTGTAGGTAGGGGGGAAGCAGTAGATGTGGTATATCTTGACTTTAATAAAGCTTTTGATACTGTCTCGCGTGACCTTCTCTTAAACAAACTAGGGAAATGCAACCTAGATGGAGCTACTATAAGGTGGGTGCAAAACTGGTTGAAAAACCATTCCTAGAGTAGGTATCAGTGGTTCACAGTCCTGCTGGAAGGACATAATGAATGGGGTCAGGGATCAGTTCTGTGTCCGGTTCTGTTCAATATCTTCATCAATGATTTAGATAATGGCATAGAGAGTACACTTATAACGTTTGTGGACAATACCAAGCTGGGAGGGGTTGCAAGTGCTTTGGAGGATAGGATTAAAATTCAGAATAATAGAATATCAGGGTTGGAAGGGACCTCAGGAGGTCATCTAGTCCAACCCCCTGCTCAAAGCAAGACCCCATGATCTAGACAAACTGGAGAAATGGTCTGAATTAAATAGGATGAAATTCAATAAGGACAAATGCAAAGTACTCCATTTAGGAAGGAACAATCAGTTGCACACATACAAAATGGGAAATGACTGCCTAGGAAGGAGTATTGCGGCAAGGAATCTGGGGGTCATAGTGGACCGCAAGCTAAATATGAATCAACAGTGTAACGCTGTTGCAAAAAAAGCGAACATCATTCTGGGATGTATTAACAGGAGTGTTGTAAGCAAGACACAAGAAGTAATTCTTCTGCTCCACTCCATGCTGATTAGGCTTCAACTGGAGTACTGTCTCCAGTTCTGGGTGCCACATTTCAGGAAAGATGTGGACAAATTGGAGAGAGTTCAGAGAAGTGTGACAAAAATGACTAACGGTCTAGAAAACATGTCCTATGAGGGAAGATTGAAAAAATTGGGTTTGTTTAGTCTAGAAAAGAGAAGACTGAGAGGGGACATAACAGTTTTCAAGTACGTAAAATGTTTTTACAAGGAGGAGGGGAAAAAACGTTTTTCTTAACCTCTGAGAATAGGACAAGAAGCAATGGGCTTAAATTGCAGCAAGGGAGGTTTAGGTTGGACATTAGGAAAAACTTCCTAACTGTCAGGGTGGTTAAGTACTGGAATAAATTGCCTAGGGAAGTTGTGGTCATTGGAGATTTTTAAGAGCAGGTTAGACAAACACCTGCCAAGAATAGTCTAGATAATACTTTGTCCTGCCATGAGTGCAGGGTACTGGAATAGATGACCTCTCAAGGTCCCTTCCAGCCCTATGATTCTATTCCCAGATGGTAACCTAGGCAGACATTAGCTTTTTCAGACTGAGAGCCCCCCCCCCCCCCCCCCCCTCCCCCGCCCCCCCTCCCCCTTGAGTGTTCCTTTTTAAACCTGCCAGAATTATTTTGATCTCCTGTGTTTGGGGGCCTTTTCTGTCCTGGTTCAAACCATTTTGAGGCAAAATCTTCAAAGCTAATAGTCCTGGCATTGTCCCTTAACAACTCTTAAGTAATTGCAGAGAAATGGTTTATCTTGAGCCATTTTTTCCCTTCCTGCTTGCTTTTTTCAACAGACAGTCTCCTGTTGTGTTAAACCACTTTAGTCATGCAGAAAGCATCTCAATACCGAGGCCAACATGCAGTATTCATAAAATAATACAGAGCAGCTTCAAATCCATCACACACATGATCTGGGTGGTGTAAAACAAATGACATTTTCCAGAGAATTAACTTCACTCTCAACTCTGACATAATTCCCCAGACACTCAGATACTATAGATCTGAGTTTTGTGTAAGAACTTACATTTTCACTTGAGTTCTGGGCATTACCTCTCAACTTTGGAGCTAGAAGTAGCTCTTAATAATAATGTGGAATACCAAGGCCATACCAGAATCAGTCAGTGGCTTAATTCCCTTATGGAATTAGAAAGATTTTAAAATTTGTCTTTGTGAGAGCTAACACACTGGATAAGATAGAATATCTGGGTTGGAGGGGATCTCAGGAGGTCATCTAGTCCAACCCCCTGCTCAAAGCAGAATCAATCCCCAGAAAGATTTTTACCCCTGTTCCCTAAATGGCCCCCTCAAGGATTGAGCTCACAACCCTGGGTTTAAGCAAGCCAATGCTCAAACCACTGAGCTATCCCTCCTCTTTACAGAATTGCATACAAACTGGAATTTAGATATCCTGTTGTAGTAAGAGGAGGCCCTGAGACATAAACCCTTGTATCAGAGGACTGGTATGAGGCCTAAGGCCTGAACTAAAGTAATGGTCAAGACTTTGCTAACATAAAGCAAAGTTAAGCTGTGAGCCAGAGGCAGGCCCTGCTCACAGAAGCTGGCAAGGAAAGGGCTGATGCTGCAAAAAGAGGCATACCTAGCAGGTACTGGACACCAGATATCAGAACATTCGCATACTTGTACATTCCACACACAAGGAACAAGCTGACCCATCCCAAAGACAGGGCCAAAAGGGTAATATGATGGATAGAGTTGTTTTGTTCGAACCAACATGTATAAGGTGAGAGGCGGCACCTTACTTCGTAGTGGGGTTGTACCTTGCTCCGGAGAGGGGTTGCACCTCAATACGTCAGGAGTGATGTGAAACTTGTTTGTATCTGTGTATAAGAATGCATCCCTGAGTGGATATCTTTGTCCAGCCTAGGGAGCAGTGGAAAGTCCCGCCACTGACTGAGCTGAATATTGCCAGGGGGCACATATTCGTAGTACGTCCTCTAGAGTAAAGTCTAGAGGGAACTATTACTGTGCTTCGTTTGACAATAAACCTGGACGACGTGCCTTCGTACCTTACTAGAGTCTGTGGTCATTGGGGGTTCTCTTGGGATCTGCTGTATCAGCTATCTGCGCAGAGCTGGGGCAGCACACAGAGTGAACGCAAGCAGCCGATTGATATCAACATTGAACAGAGCAGAGCACCATGGTAGCATCTGACAACACCTATCTTCAAGGGGGTCATCACTTTCATATAAAATATATAATATGCTATCCTCTCATAATCCAATATTATACAATGTGTTCAAGGATGGATGTGGTTCAGTTGACCAACATAGAATCTGTTAGCCCTTTGATACAACTTCCTCACATGTCCATTTCCTCTCTTTTCTGTGCTGTTTTTAATTTTCTAAGTCCTTCAAATCCATCAAAGAGGTGTTTCATATAAAATGATGAATACAGAGTCACACCCCTAACTGGTACATACGTGTTTGTATTCCTGGTAAAACTATTTCTAATTACTGATGCTTAATATATTTAAAAAAATCAAATTGAGAGTTCACAGAGTTTTGTGATGAGTTTATTTTTATCCATATGAACATATCTAGTCCACCTACTTTTTATTCTCCAGCCTTTGTGCCACTTCACTTACTTCCTCATTGGCGCTCTATCATTAGCGTATTCAAGAAGAACTACTGGGACACATATGAATAATGAGCCAAATTCAACACATTTAACAATTGATTCCAAAGGAATTTACCACTAATAAATTTGGCCCCAAACATCTGGAGATATAGTAGCTGTATTTAAAGGGATGAATTACATAGTTAAATGTGACATAATTTCCATTCATGCACAAGTGACACTACAACAGTTCATAAATTGATTCTTTCCACTACTTTGAGCACAGGTCTGGGATTGGTCAACACAAAAGTGGAAGCCCACATTAAGCAATATGGCTTCAAACATAAAAAGTAATGAAGTTTAAGGGACTATCTGCTCTCTCTCCTGTTCTAAGGCAACAAACAGATGTTTTTGGAAAACAGTTTCCCACTTCCTTGAGTATGTATCAAGTTAAAGACAAGCTGCTCCCAAAGAAACTTTGCTAGAAATAAAACAAATTGGGGAGTCAACCTAGAGGGATGCGACCCAGCTGTCCAGGAGCCTGATCCAGTGTCCACTGAAGTCATTTGGAGTCTTTCCTTTAACATCAGTGGGCATCAGATTGGATCTATATAAATATCATGCTGTCATATGGGCCAGTACCTACCAAACACAATAAAGAAGCATATGTAATAACTTTTCATAGTGTTTTTTGTTTATTCTCATGACACTGGTTACTCATTCCTGAACTAGACAACAACAGAAATTAAACAATTTTACCACTTTAAAATACCGTATATCTTGATTTCATCCTTGCATATCACCCTTAGTGTAGCTCGGGATAATATCATTCATGACTTCACAAACCTCATGGATGTTTTGGACTCCAAAATCTAACTCAGGATTCAGGTTCTGAACTGACTAAATATAACTGAAAATACCTGTGGATCTCTTTATTGCATTCTTTTAATTCCAATTTGTAATACATAAATTGAATACAGCATTAAGTATTTTCTCATTTATTTTCTCTTCAGATATTTTGATAAGAGCAGAGGCTTCTAATTTCTTCCTCCTTTCACTATAACTATCGACAATTTTTCAACATGAAGTCCACTCCTGTTAAGTGCTGACGTAGTTATTGGTGATGTAACTAGATGTTGTTCTGACAGAAATTGACAATGCCAAGATTGACCATCTTCACAAAGTAGCCAGAATTTCACACTACAGTTCACACAGGCTACCTAATGTCAGATTTTAGTAGAAAACTATATCACTATTTAAATACTTTGTCATTCCTTTAAAGTTAAAACGTGTTTTCCTTAGTGGCAGCTAGCGCTGCTCCAAGTCCCATTAAAGTGAAATTGGTAAGGACTTAGAATGGCCTTAAAATAAGCCTTAACACTTGATGTGGTGTTCTTTTTTATCAGTATTTAAATAATGATATTCCAGTTAAAAATAACTATCCTATCTTTTGAAATTCAGGACATTCTAAACCCTTGTCATTTTTATCCGACAGGAATTCAGAGTCACTCTTACTGCCACTGATGAAACATGAATAGCTGTGAAAGTTAAATGCCAGAATGTCTTCTATTGACATAGAAAGATGGTACTAGAAAATAAAGAAACCATAAACTATAGAAAAAATGTGTGCTTTTCTGCCATTATTGCCTTTTTAGCGTCCCAAAAACACTCACCTCTCATAATAAACTACTGTAAAAGCTAATGCTCCACACTAAAATGAAAGGTAAATTAAAAACATTCCTTAAAAATATTAATATATATATTTTATACAAATCAACAGTTAAAGACAACATGTATTTAAATTATAGACTTGTGCAGAGTGGATCTTCATTCATGGCGCTGCCACTCACTGTTGAGCACAGTTAACAAATAACTGGTAAATGTATGTTCCAGTGGTGCAAGTAGAATTCATTTCTTACTGGTACTCTGCACCAGCTAAAGGGGGGGGGGGTACATGACCTCTGCATGTGACCACCCACGTGACTCCTCACGTGACCTTGCCCCACCCTCAGCCCGGGGCCCCGCCCTCTCCCCCTTCCCATGATCCATCCCATGGTACCTGGGGAGCGCTCTGTCCTTCTCCCGCTGCGTCGGAGACTTCTGAACTACAGGGCTCTCTGGAACCACAGTGGCAAAAGGAGCAGAACGTTAGGCCACCGGGTGGCCCCACGCCAGCAACTTCTCCAGCGTGGCTGTACTGCCCCCAGCCCCGCCCCCAGCC
Organism: Terrapene triunguis; assembly: GCF_002925995.2. NCBI lineage: Eukaryota > Metazoa > Chordata > Testudines > Emydidae > Terrapene > Terrapene triunguis. Next base: position 23,000,101 of record NW_020664393.1, read on the forward strand.
CTTCCCCGCAGCTACGTCTCCTGAGTCCTGTCCAGAGTCTGTACAACAGCCCCACTGGAGGACAGGGCTGTGGGGGCAAGGCTTGGGGCGGTACAGCCGCACTGGAGGAGCTGCATGTTCTGCTCCTTTCGCCGCTGCGGTTCCCGGGAGAGCCCTGTGGTTCAGGGCTCTCCCAGGAACCACAGCGGCAAAAGGAGCATAACTTGTGCCACCGGGCAGCTGCGTGGAAGGGCTGGGGGCGGTAGGACACCGCCAGAGGAGCTGCCAGCATGGAATCACCCAGTGGCCCCATGACCTGTGTCTTTCCGATACAGCATACCGGTTATACATAGCTTACTGGTACAGCATACTGGTTATTAATAGCTTACTGGTACGGCGTACCTGACTGACCTATTTGCACCACTGATATGTTCTCATTATAAAAATATATTATAAGCAAACACACAGAGCAACCTAATTCTTATCTTGGATTTACTTATGTGAGAAGATTCAAAGCTTGCTCCTCACCTGAGTCTTTCAATCTCTTCACTTTTGAAAATACCTAGATCCTTCCCATTCCCACTGCATATGCCAAATTTTTATGGTAATTTATATAATCCAGGAGCTGAAATAATTTTTTTTTGTGAATGTTTCAACCTGAGTTAATTCTTCACCTGTGAAAACATTTGTATCTTTAAATCCATGTGTTGACTACATTAGTGATAACAGAACCTAAAAAGAAATCACCAAAGCATTGAAATTCTTAAAATTTTACCATCGTTCTCAGGTGGATTTGAATATGTAATTTGAACAGTTTTGAACATGTAATTTGCAACAGATTTTTTTGGGATGCAGTAACCTGCATTTTTGAGCCTCATTATAATATATTAACATTTCACAGCTGTCTGGCTTTCTATGACTTTAAACATCTATGGGCTCTTCTAAAAATATGTAAGTTTTGTGTTTGAGATTTTGTTTTGTGTTTTCATGGACAATACTAAATGCCCACAGAGAGCTCTTTGTAGAATAGATGAAAAGGTTGCTGTATGGTATATTTCAGACTGCTAATATTGTCTCTTCTTAAGTGAATGATTCAATCCTGATAATACATTTTTGTTTTCCTTAACTGATAATTAACACATCCTCAAAAGAGCAGAATTTGTTTTTTATAGTTTGTTGTAATAGCAGCACAATATCATTGTTTCCAGTACCATTCAATTCAGATACCACCCAACTATATTATTTTAATACAAAATTAAATTCAGAAAACTAATTCCAATTTCATAGATTCTAAGGCCCGAAGCAGGGTCAGCTCCAGGCACCAGCGAAGGAAGCAGGTGCTTGGGGCGGCCAATGGAAAGGGGTGGCACGTCCGGGTCTTCGGCGGCAATTTGGCGGCAGGTCCCTCTCTTCCTCTTTGAGCTGCTGCTGACGAGGAAGAGAGGGAGCGAGGGACCCGCCACCGAATTGCTGCCGAAGAATAAAGTGGCACAATTGAGCTGCCGCCAATCGGCTTTATCTTTTTTCCCCCCCCCCCACTTCGCCGCTTGGGCTCTCGGAGGGGGGCGGGGGCTTCGGGCGGCGCGGCGCTTGGAGGGGGCAGGGCTTCGGGTGGTGCTGCACTGGGGGGGCGGGGCTTTGGGTGGCGTGGTGCTCGGGGGGGCAGGGATTTCGGTGGTGTGGCGCTGGGGGGGCGGGTTCGGTTGTGCGGCGCTCGCGGGGGGGGGTATGATGGGGCGGGGCTCTTCTTTTTTGCCTGGGGCATCAAAAAAGTTAGAGCCGGCCCTGCATCTAGTAATGGACCAATACCATTGTCAATATTCTTTTTGTTCCTAATATATTTTAAAAACTCCTCCTTATTGTCCTTCACTCTGCTGGTGATAAATTTCTCCTTGTGTCCCTTGGCTTCCCTTATCATTTTTCTACAATTCCTAACTTCTGATTTATATTCATTACCATCAACTTTCCCTTTTGTCCATTTGTTGTATATTATTTTTTAATTTTTACAGCTGCCTTTACTTCCCCTCTCCCTAGAGGAATTTATATATTCCTGATCTCTGAAGACCCACACTTCAGGGTGTTTCAATGATGCAATGAAATTTTCCACTTGAAGGCAGAATTTTATTTAATTGTTACATGAAATTTAGAACAGTAATTTATATTATTTATGATAACATATGTGTTGCTACCTAGCTTTCAGGATTTCCTGGATTTTGATTTTCTTAGTAATGACACATACTGGCAATTTGATTTATATGCAGTTTTAAAATCCACAACTAATTATTTTAAACTTTCAACTGACATCTGAAACAGTAGTGCACTGTAGACATGGTACAATATCAATGAAACCATTAGTTCATAATCTGGGTAAAACTAAAGGATTATTGTCTTGTATTTGAGAGATGGGAAGATGTACTTATTAGGGTCCTGAATCTGGTACTATTCAATATTTTTGTTAATCACTTGGATAATGGAGTAGAGTGTATGCTATAAAATTTGAAGATGATGCCTAGCTGGTAGCACTCTGGAGGACACGATTAGAATTCAAAACCACCAGATTCTTTTGAGTAGTACTACTGCCTAGCCAGTTACTCTCCATTTTGTAGTTAAGCTTTGGATTGTTTCCTTCCTAAGTGTAGTGCTTTGAACTTGTCTTTATTGAATTTCATTTTAATATGTATGGATATATATTTTATGAAACAGTCACTAATCTCATCCACTTAAAATCAGTTAAAAATAATAGAAACCCTTCAATGTTTTTACCTATATTGCGTTTGCTTAAACCATCAGGTTCAGCTTCAGTCTTAGCCAGTGACCATCTTCTGCTTTAAGCCTGTGCAATAGTCACAGCATGGAGAAACTGGTTGCTTAAAAATGTTCTGATGCCACACAAATGAGTTTAAGCATGTAGAATTTCCAAACAATAAATTTACACCAATATAACCCTTATAATATCTGTATAGGTTCATTTAATCCACTAGAGGATGAAAGTCTCACCATGATGAAATCAAATTCAGAGCCAAATATCACCACCTTAATTCTGAAAAGCCCACTTTGCATTTCTGTTTTAATCTCTGATAACTCTTGTTTGTTTCCACTATGTTAAAAGTCCCTTTGGCCCCCTTGTGGCAAAGGTCTTCTCTACCCTCTATCTACCTGTAGTATTGTACAGTGTTTGTCACCACAGCATATGATGTCTAATCAATTGCTGTTTTAGTTTCTTTGGAACTATAAGATGTTTTTCATTTTGTTTTCAATTAGCCTTTTGCTGGGATTTCATTATCTTGTTCAATTTGCTAACTGGTCTCACCTTTAATTCTATCTGTCATCTTCTCTTACTTGTATGGAATAGTTGTCTTAGAAAAAATTCTAATTCTACTCTAGCCAATACGATACTTTTCCAAACTTGCATTAAATTTAGTATATTAATCTGGAGTCCATATTTCTTACTCAGTTCTATAATCAATGAGTCAAAAATGTTAATAGTGGAATCTCATAGTCACATACATTGACTGAATTAAAATCTCTTTAAAAAGGCTTTTAATTTTTTTAAAGCACTACACTACTAAAGTTGTGAGGGAGAAATTTGGAATAATTTGTTCAGTTCCTGTGCTTTATCACAAATCTTAATCTCCAAAATCTGTGGATAATGTGGCATCCATTAGTGCCAAATATAAGATAAAAAGATAACAGGAAGCTGCTCTGGAAAGACATTTTAATTGCACCTCTAAAAGAGGATCCTCTGTAGTGTAACTGCAATGTTGATAAGTACAAAGTAAGTATACAGTAGAAAAAATAATCCCAACTATACATACAAAATGATGGGGTCTAAATTAGCTGTTATCACTCAAGAAAGAGATCTTGGAGTCATTGTGGATAGTTCTCTGAAAACATCTGCTCAATGTGCATCAGCAATAAAAAAAACTAAATGTTAGGAACCATTAAATGATAGATAATAAAACAGAAAATATCATAACATCACTGTATAAATCCAAGGTATGCCACACCTTGAATCTGTTTGCCTCATCTCAAAAAAGATATATTAGAATCAGAAAAAGTACAAAGGGCCATGAAAATGATTGGGTGATGGAACAGCTTCCATAAAAGGAGAGATTAAAAAGATTGGAACTGTTCATTTTCAAAATGAGATGAAGAAGGGTGGAGATGATAGAAGTCTATAAAATCATGAATAGTATGGAGAAAGTGAATTAGGGAAGTGTTATGTACATAATCACATAACACACGAACCAGGGGTTACCTGATGAAAAATAGGCAGCAGGTTTAAAACAAACATAAGGAAGTACTTCATCACACAACACACAGTCAACCCGTGGAACTCATTGCCAGGGGATGTTGTGAAGGCCAAGAGTATAACTGGGTTAAAAAAATTAGATAAATTCATGGAAGATAGCTAATAGCCATTGATGAACTTAATATGGTCAGGGATGCAACACCATGCAACCCCCTCTGACTTCCAGAAGCTGGGACTGGAGAACAAGGGGTGCATCATTCAAAATTGCCCTGGTCTGTTCACTCCCTCTGAAGCATCTGGCACTGGCCACTATCGGAAAACAGGATACTGGCTAGATAGACATTAGTCTGATCCAGTATGGCAGTACAGTTCTTATGGTAACTGTAGATCAGCTGTAAGGGGCTTAAATTGACAGTCTAAATATCGGCAGTTTAAAAACTCTTGTGTGGGAGGAGGGAGTCAGAGAAACAAATATGACCTGACCATCCTCAAAAGGGCCTGGAATTCTAATGTATTTCAACATTAAAAAATTATTTTCAATACTAATTGTTTTGCAAACTGACAATGAAACGTTCCAAATTGAAAAATACCCCACCCCCATTTAAAGGGCGAGAGAGCCAGAGAGACGATGAAAGAGGCAAACCAGGCAAGGACAGAGCCGAGGGAAATGAGAGACGATGGTGCAAGAAACAAGGGGAAAAAACGGAGAGAAAACCACACAGCCGAGGGGAATTGAAGCTGAGCTACCCTAAGAGCGGGCGGAGGGGCTGTGCCTGCCTGGTAGCTCACCTTGGGGGCGGGGGCCGGCCGGGCGCTGGCGGTGCAAGCTGCTGGGTGTCCCCTTTAAGAGCGCGGCGCGGGGGGCTCTCCCTACGGCACCTAGCGGACCGCACGTCCCGGTTTGTCCGCGTCGGGTCACCTGACTCCGCCGAGCCACAAACCTGAGGAGGGGCCGGGAGGAGCAGGGGGGTGAGCGCGGCGGAGACAGCGAGGGCGGCGCGTCGGGCTGGTACATCCATCCCTCCATCCCAGCGGCGGGGCGGGCGGCGGCAGCAGCAGCAATAGCGCCGCGGGATTAGGCTAGAAATAGCGGCGGCCCCTGGGCGCGGGAGCTCCGGCGTTTTCCCGGCCGTGCGCTGCGGGCAGGCGGGCGGGGCCGCCCAGCACCTGGGGCCGGGAGCCTTGTCCCGACCCATCCCATCCTTGCGGGCAGCCGGCGGCGGAGGAGGGGGCTCGGCGCCGCGGCGGGAGGAGCGGGTGCCCTCCCTGGGAGCGGCAGCGCTGCGGGGAGGAGGAGAGAAGGACGCGGTGACAGGTCTGCTGCTGCCGCCCCAGCGCTACTGCCCGCGGCCGGGTCAGCGCGCTGCAGCCGCAGCGTCCCTGTTGAGCGCGGGGGGTGCCCTGAGCTGCAGTGGGCCTGGGGGTGGCGGGTGGGCTAAGGCCGGTGCAGGGGCCCGGTGGGGCGCATTGGAGAGAAGGGGGATGGATGTCTTGGCTGGGTGGACGCGGGGAGCGGGGCTGGTGTCTATTTCAGATGGGCGGCCTACCCTTGCCTCCCGGAGCGGTAAAGGAGGAGCGGGCTGGGGAGAGGCGCAGGGAGGGCATAACATGGCGCAATGATGTGATAATCTCCCACCAGAGAGACGCGGGGAAGGAGGCGATGGACGCTCCCGTTTGCTGCAGTAGCAGCGGCTCCGCCTGGGTATTTAATTCATTCCCTGGCGCCTCCTGGGGCTGGCAGGAGCCGGAGGGGGGCAGGTTTCCCGGAGGGGAGGGCAGTTCAGTGGGGCTGGCGGCGGAGAGGAAGGTGGGTTCCGCTCGGCAGCAGCTGTTCGCCGTGATGGTGTCGAGCTAGGGGCGCAGGTTAGAGGCGGGGACGGATGCGCTGTGTGTGTGCTGGCTTTTCTTCTGCAGTGTCTAAAATACCCCGTCTTGCCCTGGGCAGCTTCTCGTGACTGCTCTTGTAACGCTTACACAAAGGGATGGGGGAGGAAGGATTGTCCCCCCTGGAAAGGGCCTGGCTGGGTCTCCCTCGCTCAGTCATTAAACCCGGAACATCCCCTTCCTCCCCTGTGTTTCCCCGCTTGCAGAAGAGGCAGCAGCACTAACATTAGTCGAAGATGTCGGGTCAGACGCTGACAGATCGCATCGCAGCTGCTCAGTACAGCGTTACAGGATCAGCTGTAGCCAGAGCCGTCTGCAAAGCAACCACACATGAAGTGATGGGGCCCAAGAAAAAACACCTGGACTGTAAGCATCTCTTTATATAAGCATTACATGCTCGGGGCTAAGAAGGCAGCCTACGTGGTCCTTAAACTCTCTGACAACAGTACTTGCTATTATCAACCCTTTAAGTCATAAGGCTTATGAGAAATCCTGAAGGGGGATGGGTTGTATTATTGCATATCTTCTGTGCTCCCATAATATTGTTCCCTCAGCCATTTTCTCTCCTTTTGACCTCTAGCGTCAGTTCCAGAAAAGCAATTTAGTGTGTATATTAAAGACTAGAGCCTGTGAAAGGTGGGTCCGGTACCCCACACTACCTATCACTTCAGTCATGATTAGGTTAGATTTTGACATGGATACTGAATCTGGGGCTAGAGTATTGATGTATGTGGTCATAACACAAAGGTGGACTCAAAGGTGATCATGTTAAGTCAAGATGCTCGTTGAATAAGGGAGTCTAAGGCTCTTGTGTTGAGGGACCCAACTGCCTGAGGAAAGCAACTGCCTCATCTGCATATCTGATGGTGGCTCCCACAGTGCTTTGGGGGGAAAGACTGGTGGTGGCTTTGCTATTGCACATATTAGAGATTTACAATCTGTCCTGGACATATAGAAATTATTTAATATGAAACCAAGACTAGTGAATGAGGTCACTGCATCACTGAAAAACAATAACATCTCTATAATATTCTGCTTGTTTTGGCAATCTCACGTCAGTTCTCTCTGATCCAGTGTGGTTTCACTTCTGACTTTGAGAGAGAGGTGGGCAGAATTTAATCATGTGGTGTTGAGCCAGGTTTTGCTTAGAAGCTGTAGATAGATTTGGACAGAAAAGTGTGTTTGTATCCCAATGTCTTGATGCGTGTTTTTTAGTTTTGGGAACTGTGACTAAACAGTAAAACATCTTGCTAATCTGTATCTGGAAATATTGGCTCATAACTGTCTCTGTATATTAATGCTAACATTAGTCCAGTTTTGTTTAAACACTTTGTAATAGAATTATATTACTTTCTTGCTATTAGGAAGGAAGAATAACTTCTGATTGTATTTCACCTTCTAGTGCTTATTTCAGATATTCTTTGCACCTATAATCACTGTGAAAACCTTATACTTGGAATTGGTACATGCAGCAGATAGTCATTTTCCAGGTCTACTTGAACACACAAGGATAGAAGACTCATAATTTGTTCTAGGTGTTACAGTGCTGCTTAAGTTGTGTTGCCTTTTATCCGAGTACTTATTTGTTTAAAAAAATCATAGTGGGTTTAGACAAGCATTAGTACATGTTGCAGCTAGGTATGTAAATACAAGTAAACTATCTTGGTTAGTGACATAAAGCATCACACTTTCTCACAACCAAGAGAGCCAGCTGTGAGCCATATCTAGGCCATTTGACTGTATGTGGTTCACATAACCTACTCTGATTCAACAGAATCTGAGATTTAATTTGTCTTAAGTTTCTTGCCTTCATGATTAGAAGGTTAACATCACATACATGAAGCAGGTGTAAACTGATGCAGTGCTATCTTGAGTCTACACAACTCCCAGAAGCTTTGTTTTAAGCCTGAACTCTTTGCTTTCCCCCTGGACCCAATTAATATCAGTAGATTACTAACTGTAAATCCTACTGATGTTTAAATATCAGTATTAACTATTTAACTACTGATTTCTTTAGCAGATGGGATGGGGAAAAGACTGAATCCCACAGCTGGAATGGTGGGGGGAGGGGTAGATTGGGCATTCCTGCCTGGAGGGGAAATAAAATGGGAAGAGATTCAGGAAAAGACTAGAGAAATAGAAGAGGAAGTGGAAGAACAGAAAAAGCATTGGTCCTAAAGGTGAACATGTTCTCAGTGAATGAGAAAGTGACAAAGAACTTAAGTAATAAGTAAACTTCTAGTTGCTGCATAAAGGCATTATTCTACCTCTAATCTTTTATCAATGGGAGTACGGCATGTCAGTGAGTTTTGGTCAGATCCTTACTAGTATGTAGTTCTGAATTCATACCCTAATACACAGACCATAATTGATGAATTCCATTTTCCCCCTCAACAGAATTGACACCCCATATCTACGGTGAGTTCTAGGGTTTGTATTTAACTTAAATTTAAATTTTGCTCTGTGCCAAAATTGAACTTAACATGGGTTTTAAACAACTCTGTTCAGTTGTGAACAGGAATAGAATTGGATCACTCTTTCATATTGTTGGCTCTGAAGAGCTAACAGGAGTAAAAAGTAGAAAATAGATATAGATATAATTTATTGTTCCTAAAGCAGATATGACTAAATAGTACAAGGAGCAGATAAATCAATATTAAGGTGCCTTGTGTAGTTATTCTAATGATACAATTGTACCTAAAGATAATGTTTGTATATTTAGAGTGAGGAATAACAAAGTCAAAATTTCAGATTAAGCATGAAGGGAAACGGGTGGGTGGTGGGTTTTTTTGTTTTAATGTTAGAGTGTGTTAGAAGGTGCATGGAATAGATGACATTCAAAGAATCAAGTAACCAATTGAATATTCATGTGGAAAAGGTATTTCAAATGGTGGTAGGTGGAGCAATACTTCCTGTTTGTAGAGAGATTAAAAGGCTGGAGGAGAGACATGAGGTGAGTGGACTAAGTAGAGGAAAATTCTATAAACTAGGAAAGACTTCTTCTACATGTTGAAGTAAAAAGAAGGGTGGAAAGTGGACTGGGAGAGGGGTCATGGAGGGAATGGTAATGTGATATGGAATATTTTATTCCTAGGTCACTGGTTTGAACATGGCCCAGCCTACTATCAGTAGTAACAATTTTCAGTGCAGTTGTTCTGTGTTCTGTAGGTAATTTATTTTGTGGTGGTGTTTTCAGTTCTTAGTTGTCATGAATCATGTCACAAAGCCCACCACCCTTTTTGGTGCCCTTATTAGGTGTTAGGATGGAGACTGAATTAGTTTAGAGGCTGATCTGCTATCTTCTTCCTACAGTGCCACTTCCAGGTAAGGACAGATAGAGGCATATACTTGGTATCCATGAACATAGTAGCTACAGAAAAAGCTCAGACTGACCGGATTATATATAGCAGACTGCCTATGTTTTAGGTGTTCTGTGAATAGAGGGCTCTCACATCCAGTACTGTCGGTCTACCTAGTACCTCGCCAGGGTGCTATATTACTTAATCATTTTAAAGTGGTGGCGGAAGCAAGTGGGGGAAAATTAAAGGAGTTTAGGTATTTTTTTATTTGTCCGTGGTAATGCAAAGCTGCGGTGCTAAGGCCTTGTCTATGTTGTGTATGGATTTTTAGACTCTTGTAGTTAGAGCAGTGCAAACCTTTAGGGTAGATATGCTTCCATGATGCGAGTCACAGCTTACAGTTCTACAGCACGCTAACATCAGAGTTTCTAAATTGAAGAGCCCGTTGTCAAATATTTGTTCCCCATTTACATACTTAGACTTTAATCAAGTCACCCCTAAATCTTCTCTTTAAGCTAAATAGATTTAACTCCTTGAGTCTGTCATTGTACATGGTTTTAATCCTTTAATCATTCTCCTGGCTCTTGTCTATACCATCTCCATTTTATCAACATTTTCCTTGAATTATGGACCCCTGAACTGGACTCAGTATTCCAACAGTGGTTGAACCAGTGCCAAATAGAGGTAAAGTAACTTCTCTGCTTCTACTCAAGATTCCCCTGTTTATTCATGCCAGGATCACATTAGCCCTTGGGGCCACAGCATTACATTGGGAGCTCATGGCCATTACATTGGGAGCTGATTATCCACCACAACACCCAAATCTTTTTCAGAGTCACTGTTTTCCAGGATAGAGTCCCCCCCATTATATGACGCTTAGACACTTGGAATTTAAGGGGGCCACAGATGAGTTCCACTATTTAATATAATTATATAGGTCTCAACAAACATTGGACAATTGTAGAAACAACTTTTGGGCATTGTTACATAAATTCCTCAGAATACCTCTTGTGGGCTTCTGTTTTTGTTGGGAAGGAGAAAGGGAGTTCTAGAATGGCAAAATAGGCTGATGCACGCAATTGTATTTGGTAATGCCCATTTGGCATAATGGAGCCCCAAATAGGATTGTGGGTCCATTATGCCAAATGCTGAACAAACATGATCCATGCTTCAGAGTTCATGCTAATTTTAAGACCAGATACATTTTCTACTGGAGGATGACAAAGGTGGTAGTGATAGAGGCACATGGTTATATGGTGATGCGCATCTCGATGGTTCTGAGTAATCTAATTCTTAGCAAAATGGCAAATTCAAATAGACCTCAGGGTAGAAAGGGTCTGGAGGAGAGATTTCAAGGAGTAGATTACCAGTGGCTTAATGAACTTGTTCATGAAGAACATTCCATGCTTGAGGGGTGACATAGAGGCAAGTGGGAGGTCTCTGTGGAAGAAGAGGACAAATAAGTGCTTGAGCCTGGTATTGCAGCTGAAGAGGTGACAGGGAGCAATGCACTAAATTTTATGAGCAGGTATATAGGGAAAGCCTTAAACATAAGAACAAGAAACTTTATTGTGATGCAATAAAAAAGGGCAGCCAGGTGAAGGATTCACAGTGGATTATTTGTTCAGACTGGCCAGCATGATGATCAGCTGCATTTTGAGTAGACTCAAGCAGTGAAGTGGATATTGGGGGGGAAACTGGAGAGGAGGAGGCTGCAGTAGTCAAGATGGGAGTCTGGATGAAAATCCTGGCTGTATGGTCTAGAAGATCAGATCGATCAAGTCTTGACATTTTAAGCTGTCTGAAAGTATGTGGCAAACGAGAGGGGAGAATCAAATGATACCAGTTACAGCCTTGAATGTCATGGAGAACGGTAACAATGTCAACTGGGATAGTGACTTTGGAGGGAAGATGAGGATTTCAGTTTTAGCCATGTTGACTTTAAGTTAGTGAGATTTTCAGATCTCCAACAGAGAATGGGTTAGATGGAGGAGACAGGAGAGGAGCTGAAAGTCATTTGTGTAAAGATGGTATTTTAAAGCCATGTGAGTAGATGAAATTATAAAGGGAAAAGAACAGTGAAGCCTGGAGTCCTGTAGAGGTGAAAAGGGAAGTCCAACAATCTGCTGAAAGAATGACCAAAGGATGGAGTTGCTCTTTTTGACTTGTTGCCCTCCCTTAGCTCAATTGACAGTTGAGTGGAAGTACTCTGTACCTAGAGCAAATGAAATCTTGCCTCTCTTGGAGAGCAAGTTCTAAATGTATGTGATACAGGTCACCCTTTCCAGTTTCTGGAAATAAACTGGTTAGTTTGAAAGCACCTTGGTGAAGTTTGCCTCGCTCAGTGGTTCTCAACCTATTTACCATTGTAGACTGCATATGTGGCCCACAATATGTTATGTCCAATACTACCTCTATGGCCCTGAGGATGTAATGTGGGCCACAGCTCTGTGCTGATTGGGCCACAAGTTAAGCACCACTAGCTAAAGTTGTGAGGACTGAGTTAAGTCTGGAAAGTTAGTGGAATGTCAAGGCTAGCGACTAAATCTGCTGTCTTGTGTGGAAGTGGCTCTTCTGTAACTGTGTAAGACTACAATAAAATTTGCCTGTGTGTAATAGATAATCTGTTTCTTAGATTTAATACTTACACTGATATTTTTAAATGTCTTGTGATGGGGCGGATCAGCCCCGCACTGGTACCAAGGGGGTTAACCCTTTCCTCCTAGCAGAGGAAGCCCTGCCCCTGAGGCTCTGCTGGGCATGCTCCAACTGGAAGTCAGGTATAAAAGCCTGCAGAGTTGCTCAGTCAGGGCTGGCTGCTGAGGAGGAAGGATGCTCGGCAGAGGCTCCAGCCCTTATCTATGAGGGCTGAAGTGCCAGTAACCTGGACCAGAGGCCTGCAGCTGATCGGAACCCCAGGGAGTGTCTGGTGCTGGGGAACCTGGAGACTCTGATTCCATATGGACTACTGCTGCTGGAGAACTGGTAGGAAGTGACCCAGGGAAGGTAGGGGAGTGGTACCTCCCACCATGATGAGGTCAGCATGATTCAGGAGGATTTCCCACTGACCCAGTGGCAGACTGCTCCACTACAGGCAGTGCCCTGGGTCAGGGCCTGGTGGAGTTGGGTGGGCCCGGGCCGCCGCCTCTTGTGATGGCCCCCAGTTACCTGACCCCTGTTTTGCCTCTAAAGGGGGTAGCGTAGACTCTGGCTGCTAGGCCGCACATCTCACTAAGGGAGGGGGGGATCAGGTGAACTCTGGACATTGGGCCACACTGCCCTAGGGGCATGTTGCGTGGACTCTGGCCATTAGGCTGCATTACCCCATTTGGGGAGAGGCAGTATATGGACCCTGGCCACTGGGCCACACTGTGCTGACTACCGGGGGAGGAGTAAAAACAGACATAGGCGTAGAGAGGTGGGGTTACCTCTTGTGCCCCCTCCCCCAACTTAAGGGGTCGATGAGGTACAAAATCTTCCACATGTCTATATTTTAAGTATGGCTTATAAATAAAGGTTGTAAAAGGCAATAAGTAGTTCAGTTTAATCTGTGTCTCGGTTACAAGTAAGGGAAGAGTTTTGGAGTCAAACATAGTTTGTACTTGCATAGCATTTTTGTTCACTTACCACTGCTCTATGGATGGCCTACTATTGTTTAGTAGCGGGGTGGCCCCAGCGCTGAAATATTCATGCACCTACTAGCCAAAAACGTGATATGAAATAGATCACCATGCTGATAAGTACTGCCTTTCTAGGGCTTGTCTAAACATGGGGTTATTCAGGAAAAGCTATTGTTCTTTTAATCCACATTGTCTTGCAAGTGTAGATGAGCCCATAGACTTTGGTGCAGGGGAAGGTACTGTGACTGCCTATCTGCTTATGGGCTCTAGCTTTAGAAGTCTCTAATGTATATCTGAAACAAGAAGACACCCAGTCTCCTTCTGTAAGATTGCTTCTATGGCTGCTGGAAAAACTGAAGTTCCTCTCCATGAGTTGCCATCTTATAAGGCAAAGGGGTTGTTTTTCCGTCATGGTTTTAAATTCACAAGTCTAGTCTTCTAAATTCTGCCCCTTCACCAAAACCAAAAATATCCTTTCGCAGCCTCTTCAAGTGTCTCTGCTAGTACTCACTGCTTCCTCTGGTAGGAGTAGTAGGAGACCTGTTAGGGCTATCTTCCTGCAGACTAAGGAAGACAACACTTCATTGACTTGCCCTCTGGTTCATGTTTGGAAGATTATTTTCACAGCCACAAGGACTAGAATTTCTATAAAATGAGATTGATATCTGCAGAAATCAGTGGCTTTAAGCCCTGTACCTATTACCAAGGAAACTTTTTTATGCCCTTTGTTGGTGAATGGGTTTTTCATACTCTTCTACATGATAAGATGTGCAAGTAGTATATTCAGGTCATCTTGGCATACAAATGATCTGAACTGGGAAGGAAGAAGGGTATCCGAGATGGAGGTCAACTGCCACATAGTGTTATGTTTTTCTTCTTTGTCATAGCTGCGATGAGTTCTAATTCTCCCAGTCTCTCCCTACCGCATGTCCTTTTGTCTGTATACAGACCAATATCCCTATTGCATGTGAGTAGCCTGGTAACATGGTTCCATTGGTAACCCATCAGAATGTTTTGTAGAGAGTAGTGCTCCATAGTCTTTTTATATACAGGGTTGGGTTTTTTTCTTTTGGCTGTTCCTGCGTGAGCAGTCTCAAAATGAGATGAGAAGCCTTCTGTCCTCCCTGCTGGAGTTTGTCAGTCTTGTATATACAAGTCTTGGATTTGCTGGGGGACCTGCAAGCTACTGCGTGAGAGAAGACTATGTTCCTCATAGGTGGTGGAAGCTGGGGCAAAACTTTGAGCCTTTTGATAGTGGAGACTAACTCCTCCATCCAGGAGGATGGCAGGATGCCAAATTATTTAAAACAAAGCTTTGGTTATGCATTAGTCAGACAGCCATAACTTGATATGGAACTTAACTGCTGAGTCTCAAGAATCCTTATTTAAAAGATGATTGAAGGTAATGACAGACCAACTTAATGATCTAGTGACTTACTGCACCCATCTCAATTTTTGTTTTGTTTTGTTCTGAGACCGCTACAAACTCTGCTGAGCACTTGTCCTCCTTCCTGCTGGTTTGAGGTTTCCTTGCGGGAAGAGATCTCAGGGTCTTCCCCTCTCTGCCCCACAGCCAGCCCTGCTTCCCCCCGGGGGTCCCTGGAGAGGGAGTTGCCAGCCCAGAGTAGGCAGGAGCACACGAACTGGGCACTCCTGACCTAGTGATGGCACAGGCTTTCCTGGCTCAGCAGGGAGCTGCAGCAGCTATTGTGGGGAGGCTCACTTCAGCACTTCCAGTCCTTGGATGCTGCTGCCAGCAGTAGGGACCAGCCTCTCCACAGCAACTCTGCATCCTGGACTGTGTACGGCTTCCCCATTCTACCTAAATGAGTCCTTGGACCTGCCTCTCCTTCCTGTTGGCTTGAGGCTTCCCACAACACTAAGAGGAACTGCTGCGGGTTCCAGCAGGAGGTAGATTGGGACCTGGAGGCTGGCTGTGCTCCCTCCAGAGCACCTGTCTCCCTCACCCTGCGTCTTACCCCCTCTTCCCTTTTGTCCTTGGTGCAGAGAAAAGCTTCTGTGGGCTCTGGCAGGTCGTGGGGCAGAGTGCCAACACACTCCTAGCCATATGAGAGACATGGTAGATAACAGATTGCTGTATAGCCACCTGTGCATGCAGCTTAAAGGGAAGGGTGCAGTGCTAGCTTGTTTGCTTACCTCAAGGACACAGGTGGACAAAGGTCAAGTGTAAAATAACATTGCTTTTTCCTTTCCTGTTTAAGTATATCCTTAATATATTGACATGTGTAAATAATTAATAATGTTCTAAATATTTGGTTTGAATATGGTCCATTAACAAGTCAATTAACTAGTTCCACAGAAAGTAAACAAAACTCCGTCAAACAAAGGCTTTATACTGTTCTGAGGCCAGCAATCATGGGCTCTTTGGGAACAATAGGGAAGCAAATAAGTTGAGGTTACTCCACTGAGAATGCCCTGCCAGCAGCATCCAAGTATTGAAATTTTGGAGACTGTTCAAATATCTCTCTGCAGCATAGATACAGTGGATTGCAAGGTGTTGTGGATACCTCCTAAGTTCTACATGTGTGGCTGCTCAGTGACTCTGCATTCCTTTCTTTGAAAGATCTTGGGAGCTGCGTATTCACTAGAGATTCCTCATGGGGTCAAACAGGGTTCCGTTGCTTCTCCTGCTCAACCTGTATATTAGGGCACTAGGGAGAGTGAGGCATTAAGGTCATAGTAACCTCAGCATGCTGATGAAACTTGGCTTGTTTTTCTTTTCCAGCAGGTCCAGGTGATATAGTTGTCTTGTTTTTCCTAGTTCTTGGCCCAGAACTAGTTTGCTTTGTCTGTTGAGGGAAAAACAGGAGTGATGCTGGCTGGCAGGAGGAAGTAACTAATGGAATTGATGGACATTGGGACTACTCCTTATATTAGTGGACTAAATCGACCTCATGCCAGACTAGATTGCCATCATAGTTCTTTTAGATTCCAGGTAGCAGCAGTTGTTAGCTATCTTTTTCTATTTTAAAAAGAGATTGTTCTGATTTCTTGGTGCAAAACTTGCTCACCAACCTCCAGGAAGCATACCTCACTTTGGGCTATACTTAAAGGCTATGAGGGAGCTTTGACGAGTGGAAAGAACCTGCTTAGTGGAATAGGTCAGCATTAGCTGGTTACATCTCCCGTCTACGAAGCATTTCCTTCTGATTTTGAGTGCATTAGAAGGTGAAGGCAACTGTCCGAGGGACATACAATATCCAAGTATGCTGCTTTTGTGCCCTTACTATGCTTCTGATTTCTGTGCTGGGTGGGTGGCATTGGGCATATCTCTATTCCTGATGAAGTTTTCTGGCTTCTTGGATGAGGCTCAGAGATGGGTGGAAAAACTTCCTTTGAAAGGGAAGATATCTTCAATGTAAATACATGGTATTCTTAAATAAAGGACTCCATATCCATTGGAAGATCTGAGACTCGCTCCTCCTGGATGCAGAGAAAATAACAATATAGCATTCATTTTCATGTTAAACCCTTCACTTGATGGCTTTTACCTCCTCCTCCTTTCAAGGTACTTCCACCTCTTTGACAGAAGGTGGAGAGGTAGAGAAGCACTTTTTGGGCCACTGAAACATCCACTGCCCAGCCTCAGATCTGTGGTATTGCCAGAGAGTCTTGCAACAGCATACACTTGTTTGACTTCTCTCCTTTTGGGGAACATTTCATACCTTAATTTTTTTGTAACAGGAGGTTGAATTAGCATTTTATTCACTTAGCATGAATGGAACTGCTTTGCATATACAATCTCTTAATTCCCTCTTCCCCCTGTTTCTTTTCAGGGATTCCTCGCGTAAGGCACCGAGGAGAGCTGAGGTAGATTCCTGGTTAAGGGTGGGGGTAACAGAAGAGAAGTTTCTGGTTTATGATACTGTCTCATAAATGTAGAGGGAGCATCAGTCCCACTGTGGCGTTTTGGAAACTAAAATGGCATGAGGAACTGAAAATTCAAATCCCACATGTTCGCTGTCATTCCTGTTCTTACCACTTAATTCTGGTTTGGAACTCTGATTTTTTTTTTTTTAATGCCTATTTTCAAATTTCATTTGCAGAAACTTATCAAAAGTACCTACTTTCTTATGTAGGCAACAGTCAGTACCAGAAAATTCCTTCCCCAGGGCTTTTCTATAGCATGAAAAGTATCTGTACTCAAGTGCTTGGCAGTGGCTGGTGGCTACCTCAGTGTCAAGGCATGTAAGTGTACATTTATCTAGACTGGATGGTTCAAGCTCACATACTGAGAGAGATGGAGGAATCTGACTTGTTCTGTTTTAATTCCCATGATAGAAGGAAACCTAGTCATCACTTTAGGAGGCACCATCAACCTTCAAGAGTAGCCCCATATGTTACTCTGAAGTTCTTTAGACTGCTGGGTTGCTCCGGGGTTTGATTGCCACACTGAATTGGGAATGTGGGTGAGATCAATTGGGGAATGTGAAATGGCTGGTGATATCTGTCTGGGGATTGGTCCTGCTTTGAGCAGGGGGTTGGACTAGATGACCTCCTGAGTTCCCTTCCAACCCTGATATTCTATGATAGTGGCATTAGTATGCTGATGATATCCCACTCTAAATTTTTTTCATTAGACCCAGACAATGTGGTTGCTTAACTTTTTCTAATGTCTGGCCAATACTGGACTTGGATAAGGGCTTGATGGCTGAAGCTGAACCAGGCGAAGACATGGAAGATGCTGGCAATTGTTAGATAGCAAACCAGACTTGCCAGAGGTAGTATCAGTCCCTATATTGAGGGGCTACACCTCCTTGTTTTGAAAGCCTGCAAACTCATGGTCCTAATGGATCCTCAACAACAAATTAGCTTGATCACTATTTTACAGCATGTTTATTATTGTGGTATGAGTACATTACAACAACTAAAGTTACACTTGCTGCTTGGATTTTTGTTAGTTTTTCCATTTGAGTTTTGCATCTTGTTTTGAAGATGGTGGGTTTTGTGGTCATTCTGTACTCTTTGGGAATGAGTTAACGATTCCTCATCAGCTGCCAAGAACTGTATCTCTTGTGCTCACAAGTCTTATTCTTAAGGCTGACAAATTCACTCTTAGAGGAAAGTAGCTGTTGTAGGAGGTTGTAGTCATTGGGAGACTTTCTTTCCCTAGTAGCTGGAGGTAATGCCATTTATGGCATTGAAGAATGGGACTGAAATATCCAACTTGACTGGGTACTCGACAGGCAGCCAGTAGATGAAGATAGAGCAGCAGTATGGCGTGCTTTATGAAATACTACTAATTCAGTAAGCTAAACACACACAAGGCTTTTTAGGGTTGGCATCTTCATAGGTATGGTGAATGGCAACCAGGGCCGGCTCTAGGTTTTTTGCCGCCCCAAGCAAAAAAAATTTTGGCTGCCCCCCATCCCAGCCCTGGGCTCCTCGCCGGCCCCCCCTGCTGCCCCGGCCCTGGGCTCTTCCCCCCCACCCACACCCCCTGACACCCCAGCTCTGGGCTCCCTCATTCCCCCCCACCATTGCCCCACACACACACCTCCTGCCGCCCCAGCCCTGGGCTCTCTCCCCCCCCCCCCCACCTGCACCCTCCTTCCGCCGCAGCCCTAGGTCACTGGTAACTCGCTCCCACGGCAGGTCATTCAGCAGGAATTTTAGATGTGCACAGAACACAGACAGGATTGGTTCCCATATGGTTACAGAACTGCAGTAAAGTGGAACAATTTTCAGCTTGTGTGATTGGAGGATATCTGGATGTATATTATAAGGCTGTCCTACATAAATGAAGAAAAGTTGAGGTGCCTTTATTATTCTTTTGTTCCTCTCTTTCTTTCTATGGGGAATTTGCCAATGCAATATCACTGTCTTCCTTTTAAACAAACAAACAAACAAACAAACAAAAAAGGCAATGGCTGTTGAAAATAGCAATTCCAGTCCTAATAACCAC